>NC_134353.1:158270608-158870608 GCF_048569485.1 Anomaloglossus baeobatrachus | reverse complement strand
CCAGGAGAAGATGGAGGTAGGTGTGTATGTATATGTGTATATATAGATATATATATATATATATATATATATATATATATATATATATATATATATATATATATATATATACTTTAGAAAAGAAAAAAAGTTCGTGGGAGGGATTCTTTAACAAACATTTTCATATGACTTATGATAGAAGGCAGACACTACATTTACAGATACATGTTTTGCATACTGTTATTAACATAACATAATAGTATTATTAATAATAATGATTATTATAATAATTTATAATAATATTATAATAATATGTTGATGATTATAATAATTGATGATAATTATAATAATTGTTACTAATTTTTATTGTTGACATCACTTTTTGGATAATATTTTTAAAATAACATGTGGGGTCAAAGAGTAATCCACATTTTCCCTGCTTTCTGGCTGAAAAGATCAACACAATAGAGTCAAAGCCTGTCAAAGTCTCACCTTTCCTAAAAGTCATCAATTTTGTCTAAGTGACAGTTTCCCATATGTAACATGAACCAATTTACCTAAATTTCGAGAAACAAAAAGTAAAACGATAATCTTTTTTGCCAAAACAGTATTAAAAATGTATCCTTCTGTTATATTTGGCCTTTTCATTGGTGCTGCAGTTAAACTGTACTTCTGGTTATAAATTACCAGCTACATTCTACAGCACTTACTATAGACATAATATTTGCATTGTGGATGATTGATAAAGTCCTGGTAGCGCTGACATCTGAACACTGCTGTTACTGACTGTAAGGCTCCAGCAGGCGACAGAGCACTACGCTGTGTCTCCTAGGTATTCGTATAGGAATATATAGGGCAGGTGACAATCATACTGTCCACTTTATGTAAATTTGTTGCACAGAATTTCTTTTTTTAGATAGTAAAGTTTTATTCCATTTTCAGGTTTACTAGGGAAAATAAGGCATTTACTAAATGCAAATACTTGCCAAAAGGTCACCTCATCAGCTGTAACTGCAGTTTTAACTCCAAATTTAATTAACATCAATTGCATTGCTTAAATATAAGCTTGCACTATATTATTGGCTGATTTTCTTGAAATGGTTAACTCAAATTTAAAAGTTTTAGAATATGGGATTGGATAGGTGAAGATTTTCCGATCACTGGGGTCCTAAGTGCGGTGACTTCCAGCAATATTGAGAACTTGGACGCCAAAGAAACGCAGCGAAGCACTGACTGAATGTAGCAGAGGTTAATCATGCACACTACTGTTACATTCATTCTTAGGCTATGTTCACACAGTGCATCTTTTCTAACCAAAAAGATGCAGCATTTTTGGCCACAAAAACCGCACCCATGCCAAAAACGCATAAAAAAAGCATGTGTTTTTGCTGCATTTTTGCCGCGTTTTACCGCATTTTGCCCGATGTGTTTTTTAAGTCAAATCTATTTTCAAAATCGCTGGAAAAATACAAAAAGAATTGGCATGCTGCATATTCAAAAGTGCAGCCAAGATGTAGACAACAAAAGATGCCCAGTGTGGACAGCAAAATAGAAATCTCATAGACTTTGCTGGGAGAAGGAAATGCATGCTTTTAGATGCATCTTTGTGACCTCAAAAACGCACCAAAAAATGCAATAAAAGATTAGAGATGAGCCACCCCCCTAGTGTTCGGGTTCGGTTCATTGAACGGCGGGTGTATTCGTCGAACGTTCGATGAACACCTTCGAACCCCATTGAAAACAATGGCAGGCAAACACAAACACATACAAACACATAGAAAACAGAAAAAAAAGGTTCAGCTTATCAGCGTAGAAGCCACAGGACAAATTAGGAGGTGCACGGATCGATCCAGATGAGCCAGTTCTGGTATGAAGTACGTATACACAGAGTAAACTCCTTCTACAGTGTCCAAAAGTGAAACTACTCAGAAGTCCTCATAGGGCAAGGACATGTGACATACTCAGCCAATTACACATGCCCTTGCTTGTATGCAAAAAATGCACTTTGCTGTGTGTGTGTGTGATTGGCTGACAGCCTGCACCGCCCCACTGTACGCGTGATTAAGAAAAAAAAATAGAGATCACAATTATTTCAGGAACCCCCCCACACACTATACACTGAATTTGGATATTATTATTAACATTGTGCAGATTGCGTAGTGTCCATGCGTATAATTCTGCAGCGATTTGGCAGCACATGTGAATGTATTGTGACTGCAGAATTGATGCAGAATGTATGCGTTCTGGATGCTTGCTCTACCATTCAGCTCGACTTCATGCCTGCTGACAGCAGACACAGACAGTCGCGCAATCAGAATGAACTCGGTTGAACTTCACTTGACTTCATTGTCATCCTGCGGCTCTGTCTGTGTCGCAGCCTGATTTGCAGTTGTGGCGCCCCTGACCTGGTCAGGCACCACTGAGTACTGCACCCATGCTGGGGACAGTACAAAACAGGTAATCCAGAAGGCTGACCGAGGTGTGACTACACAGGCGCATAGTGATCAGGTCTCACACATGTACCTTTGGGAGGACCCCTGGGGATCCCAGGAGGGGGCGAAGCCGGTGCGAAGCCTCCATCTCCACTCAAGGGGTGTGGTAGAGAGCCTGGTTGCTAGGTGACGTAGGCAGGCACAAAGGGAAAAGAGGAGGAGAGGTCAGTCTGAAGCAGAGTGTGGAGGAGTGAGGAGCATGGAAGTGGAGCTCAGACAGGAGCAGCAGTGCAGGTCCCACGAGTGAGCCGGTTTAGTGTGCAGCTCAGGAAGAGCAGAAGCAGACCCTGGAGCTGTGGCAGTCTAACAGCGTCCGCGCAGTGACTACCGACGGGGGAGAACGGTCACCTAGTAGTGCTACCCGAAATCCACACACAGCTAAAGAGAGAGCAACGGAGTGGGAAGTAAGGAGACTGCCAGGGAGTTACCAGGCCCAAACGGGTAGCAGGTCCCAGTGCGGAGATAGATCCAGCTTTCTTCTGCCAAACCTGCTTGAGGGGGCACTTCACACCCCCAAGACCACACTACAGAGTCCGCAGCCACGTAGCCGCAGTTAGGGCCCATAGTTCACAGGAGGCAAGCTGCCGGAGTGTCCTGGTCCAGGCTACAAGCAAACGGGCCAAAATGAAGGGGAGAGAGGCACCAGCAACTTCCCTGGGTGACCCCCATAGGGACTAAAAGTCGGGGTTACCCCAAAACGTAAAGGGCTAAGGAAGGCGAGTCGGTAGCCACCCTCATCAGTCAGCCTGAAGGACACCTGGTTCCAGCCTGGTTCATCCCAGCTACGCCCGGGTTACTCACCCTGCCATCTTCAGTGAGTAAAACCCCTGAAAGACATTCTGCTTGTGTTGAGTTATTCTGCGCCTTGTGGTTCTACACACCTACACAGGGCCCTGGGGCTTGCCTCACTCTCAGGAGGCTATTACAACTGACTGCACCCACCATCAGCCCCAGGCATCCCTTAATCTGCAGTGGCGGTCCCCACTGACCGCAATTCTGAGAGTGGCGTCACGACAATCCTAGAAGAAGGTTTCCTACCTGTGACAAGATCCAGCTGCGTGGAGTCCCTGAAGGTAATGCACCGACACAACACTGGAGGGGCTTCACATCTGGCGTCACGAACAGGATAAGGACTAGACCTGTTCAGACAGGTGACCATGTGCCTGGGCGGTCCGCTTGAAAAATTGGAAGCGCCACCATATTGCCACCATGAAAAGCGCGCTGAAAAACAACAGCAGCCCGCGCTGGGAGAAGTTACCGCCCACGAAGAGGTGTGGCTACCCAGAGATCCCCTGCAGAGTCCTGACCTCGCAAGTGATGAGAGCGGAGGCGTTCAGAGACATCGGGAAGGAAAGGGAGCCAGAAGCCTGCTGTTAGAGGAAATGGCGTCTGGACGCAGAGACCCAGAGCCAGGCTCCGCTGCCTGGTGGTATCGGGAACTTGCCCAGTTCTGCGACCGACTGGAGGCCAGGGTCGTAGAGCAGATCAGAGAGGGACGCACGGAGCTTCTGGAGATGGCTGCAGCGGTTCAGGCCTATGAGAGGGGAACCGCACGACGAGTGCCAGACCGAGCGACGACGACTCAGACCCCGATGGTGCCACCGATGGGTGAGTCCAGTGTTGCCCTTGCCAGCGCGAGTGTCCCGACCCCTGCTGCCATGCCCGCGGTCCCTGAAGAGGCGTCCGGCGCGGCGACACTGAGCCAGGCCGCAGCCACGCCAGGTGCGGCCCGCCAAGCCCAGGCCGCCGCAGCGATGCCCTGCCCGGCCCGCAAAGATCCGGCTGCCGCCGCAACCCTCATCCACGCCGCAGGTGTGACGCTGACCCAGGCCGCCGCCATGCTAGGCCCGGCCCGCCAAGACCCCACCGCAGCAGCGACGCTCGTCCGCGCCGCAAGTGAGGTGCTGAACCAGGCCGCAGCCACGTCAGGTGCGGCCCGCCAAGCCCAGGCCGCCGCAGCGATGCCCTTCCCGGCCCGCCAAGAACCGGCCACAGTAGCGATGCCCGCTAAGACTCCAGCTGCGACCCTGATTGAAACTGCGACGCTGATCCAGGCCGCCGCCATGCCAGGCGCGGCCCGCCAAGACCAGGCCGCCGCCATGCAGGGCGCGGCCCACAAAGACAAGATTGTACAAGTATTTACCCCGGCCTGCAAGGCCAGAGCAGACACCGCTCCCCAGTCCAAGGAAGTCCCTGCTAGGAAGTCCCTGCTGGGAGAGGACCCCGAATACTGGAAGCTGAAGGCTGACCTAGAGGCCCAGTTCCCACAGGAGATGGTGGACCGGTATCTGCTCCCTCCGCACGCCCCCAGGAAAACTCTGGAAATATCCACGCCAAAAAGTCCACCGCCCTGGCCAGCTGATGAACACCCATCCCCAGCGCTGCCACAACAGGAGTGCTCAGAAGAACTAAGGGGGAGGGGAGGCCAGGAAGCTGAGGAGCTGACCCCGAAGCCATCAGCAGTGGATCCATGCCCAGAGCCAGAGATGTTGCCATACTCCCGCTGGGATGAAGAGAGCCCGACACCCTCCGCTGAGGAAGATCTGTCCAGATACATCACCTGGGAGTCTGCAAGCAGTGAAGTAGCAGTCCAGCAGAATCCAGCCCGCAAGACACGGCGCCACAGCAGAACAAAGTTTTCCCCTGCACCGCAATCTCCGGATAGAAAAGATGAAGTAACAGCCAGAGACTTGGAAGAGAAACGGTCTTTAAGGAGAGCTAAATCCCAGGTCAGAGGCCCACTTTGTCGAGGAGTTGTGGAAGACTTCAGTTTGAAGAGTGGATATGGTTTCATAGTTGCACCTGGTATGAAAGAAGGCATCTTTGTGAACAGAAGGGATGTTAGAGCCCATTTGCCTAGAGGACATCCAGGAAGAAACTTACAGATGGGAGATACAGTGGAATTCACAATGCATCAAGGACAAGAGGATGGTATGCACTAGATGTTACGCCATGTACCAGAGATTCCTATAGAAACCCAGCTGTCTCCATACCACAAGAAAAAGAAACAGATACAGAAGAAGAGGAAAGAAAAGATAAAGAACCCATTGATGAGACCACTACAGATGATGACAGAGATGGAGAAAGCAACAGGTGCCGCAGCCCTACAGGCCCAAGCCCTGGTGAGGAGGAATCTGTGTAAGCAAGTAAAGTAAAGTACAGCAAGTTAAAGTTTTGAAAAGTTTGCAACGTTAATGTTTAAGAAATGTGCCCACATGAACTAGTGTGAGAAACCCATGAACCTTAAGGCTATGAACTGGCTATAGCCACAAACTCTCGCAGTGTACATAGTTACCCCAGAGGTACCACCACCAGAGCCAGCCTGTTTAAGGGCCTGGCTCGCCTGCAACCAGGGAGCACGCCTGTTTATGGGGCCTGGCTCTCCACCACAAAGAGGGTACCTGGTCAGCACCAACTGTGGAGGCCGCCTCTACATCCTGCCAGAAGAGGCTGAAGGCGCGGCTCCACCAGGCCAGGTATACCCTGAAACCACCAGCCCATGAAAGCCGCCTCTACATCCTGCCAGAAGTGGCTGAAGGCGCGGCCAACGTGAGAGGGTTTTGGGTGGGTTAACGGACTTGTGGGTGGAGGGTGGTGATGTATGGTACCTGGTGGTTTTAAAATGTTTTACCATGTTTTAATGTTTTATGCATTTTAAAATGTTGTCTTGCAGCCCGAGGACGTGCTGGTGATAACTAAGGGGGAATGTGGCGCCCCTGACCTGGTCAGGCACCACTGAGTACTGCACCCATGCTGGGGACAGTACAAAACAGGTAATCCAGAAGGCTGACCGAGGTGTGACTACACAGGCGCATAGTGATCAGGTCTCACACATGTACCTTTGGGAGGACCCCTGGGGATCCCAGGAGGGGGCGAAGCCGGTGCGAAGCCTCCATCTCCACTCAAGGGGTGTGGTAGAGAGCCTGGTTGCTAGGTGACGTAGGCAGGCACAAAGGGAAAAGAGGAGGAGAGGTCAGTCTGAAGCAGAGTGTGGAGGAGTGAGGAGCATGGAAGTGGAGCTCAGACAGGAGCAGCAGTGCAGGTCCCACGAGTGAGCCGGTTTAGTGTGCAGCTCAGGAAGAGCAGAAGCAGACCCTGGAGCTGTGGCAGTCTAACAGCGTCCGCGCAGTGACTACCGACGGGGGAGAACGGTCACCTAGTAGTGCTACCCGAAATCCACACACAGCTAAAGAGAGAGCAACGGAGTGGGAAGTAAGGAGACTGCCAGGGAGTTACCAGGCCCAAACGGGTAGCAGGTCCCAGTGCGGAGATAGATCCAGCTTTCTTCTGCCAAACCTGCTTGAGGGGGCACTTCACACCCCCAAGACCACACTACAGAGTCCGCAGCCACGTAGCCGCAGTTAGGGCCCATAGTTCACAGGAGGCAAGCTGCCGGAGTGTCCTGGTCCAGGCTACAAGCAAACGGGCCAAAATGAAGGGGAGAGAGGCACCAGCAACTTCCCTGGGTGACCCCCATAGGGACTAAAAGTCGGGGTTACCCCAAAACGTAAAGGGCTAAGGAAGGCGAGTCGGTAGCCACCCTCATCAGTCAGCCTGAAGGACACCTGGTTCCAGCCTGGTTCATCCCAGCTACGCCCGGGTTACTCACCCTGCCATCTTCAGTGAGTAAAACCCCTGAAAGACATTCTGCTTGTGTTGAGTTATTCTGCGCCTTGTGGTTCTACACACCTACACAGGGCCCTGGGGCTTGCCTCACTCTCAGTAGGCTATTACAACTGACTGCACCCACCATCAGCCCCAGGCATCCCTTAATCTGCAGTGGCGGTCCCCACTGACCGCAATTCTGAGAGTGGCGTCACGACAATCCTAGAAGAAGGTTTTCTACCTGTGACAAGATCCAGCTGCGTGGAGTCCCTGAAGGTAATGCACCGACACAACACTGGAGGGGCTTCACATCGTCACTGGTGAAGGACGCACCGGTGACTGCAAATCCCATGAGTGATTGAAGTGAGCCGCGATCAGCGTTGCCGTCACTGCAGTTACTGGCCTCCATCATCCCCGCACACACCGTCCCCGTCATCCCCGCACACACCGTCCTCCGTCATCCCCGCACACCGGCCTCCATCATCCCCGCACACACCGACCCCCATCATCCCCGCGCACAACGCCCCCGTCATCCCCGCACACACCGGCCCCCGTTATCTCCGCAAACACCGGCCCCCATCATCTCTGCACACACCGGCCTCAATCATCCCCACACACACTGGCACTACCTGAGTGAAGTCTCCGGTGACAGAGCGGCTCACTTCAGTTGCTGCGAGGAGCTGACACAGAGCGGTCATGTTCTATGGCGCTCCCTATCAGCTTCATGTAGCAGAGCTGAAAGCATCGTGTGGATTACTTCGGACCTGGATGGGTATTTGAGGATTAATAAAATAGTAAATGAGGGGTTTTTTTTGTCTTTTATTCCAAATAAAGGATTTTTCGTTGTGTGTGTTTATTTACTTTCACTACAGATTAATCATGGAAGGTATCTCGGGGAGACGCCTGCCATGATTAACCTAGGACTTAGTGTCAGCTATAAGCTGCCATTTAATTCCTTATTACCCCGATTGCCACCGCACCAGGGCAATTCGGGATGAGCCGGGTAGAGTCTCGGAACTGTCGCATCTAATGGATGCGGCAATTCCAGGCGGCTACTGGCTGATATTGTTAGGGTGGTGGGCTCCCCATAACATGGCGCTCCCCATCCTGACAATACCAGCCTCCAGCTGTGTGGCTTTATCTTGGCTGGTATCAAAATTGGGGGGGACCGCAGGTTTTTTTTTTTAATATTTATTTATTTATTTTACTTCACGACACAGACCCGCCCACTGGCGGCTGTGATTGCTTGCAGTGAGACAGCTGTCACTCAGCGTGGGGGCGTGTCTGACTGCAACCAATCATGGGCACCGGTGGGTGGGGAAAGCAGGGAATACCAGATTGAATAATGAGTGGCAGCCATTTTCAAAAGAGGAAAAGCCACCAGAGCTTTGTGACAGCCGTGCAGCTGATCGGTGAGTAGGAAAGAGGGAGGGATTGTGCTGCGGATGCAGCAAATACGCAACATGCGCACATAGCCTTACTGTGAAAAGCCACGCTTTTGGTGATTGAACCGTTATCGAACGTTAACTCGAACTGTTGAACGTGAAGCAAATTGTTCGAGTTCGTCGAACGACTTGAACATCGCCAAAAGCAACTCGAATTTGAAATTGGCGAACGGTTCTATTCAAACACCGCTCATCTCTATAAAAGATGCACTGTGTGAACATAGCCATGGGAGCACTGGAGATAGCTGAGCACAGTGCTCAACTGACCTTCACAAATACTATTAGAATGAATGGAGACATAGTGCACATGGTCAACCCTTACTTCATTCACTCGGGACCCTTCAAAGCCACAATTTTTGTGATCGATGGGGCCCATGGTGGTTGTTAAGTTATCCCCTAACTTTCGAATATGTGATAGCTATCAAACATGAGAATACCCCTTTAAGAAAAAATTAGACATAGAGACTTAACCACTCAGACCTAATAAGTACATGGATCCATAGAGAACCAGAGATAATGGACATTAGTTTTATTGCTAGCTATCTTAGAGCCTTTTGAGGAATGTGTCTAAACATCAGCAAATTTTAATTTCGTGGCTAAAGTATTTAATATGTAAACCCTGCGTAATTGCAAAGGGGACCTGTTGGTATTGGACATTGCCGTCATAACAGCCCAACAAGAGCCTGCACCGAATAAACTTTGTATTCACTGAACAATTTGTCATTTTTGCTTTTGTTTTTTCTGCTCCTTTTTTCAAGAGCTATAACTTTTTGATTTTACCTTCAATGTAGCCATTAATTTGAGGTCTTGTTTTTTTAGCTAGATGAGTTTGAATTTTGAAAGGCGCTATTCACTTTACCATATAATGGCATTGGTGAAAAAAACCCCGGAAGTCACTATTGTTTTATGTTTGTTTGTTTGCTCTTACAGAGTCAATTTGATATTAAAAGTTGCCTGGTGACTTGATTCCAGCAACATCAAAGCATTTTTTATATTATAATGATTTTAAAAGAATTCTGATATTTGTAAAAAAAAATTGTTTATGCTTAGAGATGAGCAAACCCGAAAAGTAAATTTTGGTGTTTTTACCGAACACAGATTCCATAAAAAAAAAAAAAAAAATCAGTGTCCGAGTTCTGAGTTTGGGTACTTTACTTAAAAAATAAAATAAGAAGAAAAGTACTGCACAATGGGGAGCAGAGTCCAATAATGTTTATGAAAGACAATTTTATTGTAGCAAAAATATCCATAAAATCATTTAAAATACAAAAAACACACTAATTAACATAGTATGAGTCTCCCCAACAGCTCATAGTAATATAGTGGTATACCATAACATTATCTAATAAACAACAAGAGCCGAGATAACCCCTCAATATACATCACAATGATAATGATATTGCATATACATAAGTGAAAATGCTTGACCAATGAAAATATACACATTAAATCACAACCAAGGACATGTGAAATTACACATAGTATGACAATCTATAATAATATCATATAGGATGACAGACCCAAAATAGTAGCAGGGAAGCACTAATGTGGCAAGCGTGCTGCATATGGATTCCCCGTCCGGACCTCTCCACCTCTACACCTACAGGTGATTCTATTTATGATTAATGATCAGACCTATTTATACTTGGTTGTGGCTGGTATTTGCACACACTTGCCCTGAGAAAGCTGCTGATGCAGCGATACGCGTGGGTTTTTGCCCACAGGATCTTTTTGAGTATCCCCCTCCTCTTTACCATTGTGGAGCCTTGATTCCTCTCTTCCACCTGACCCCTTACTGGGATAATCTTTTTGCACTGTGGACGACTCCCTGCATTATATTGGTATGGCATACCATCTTCATCTTGCTCCTGGCCAGGACGTATAGGGTTGTGATCTTGCCACATTAGTGCTTCCCTGCTACTATTTTGGTTCTGTCATCCTATATGATATTATTATAGATTGTCATACTATGTGTAATTTCACATGTCCTTGTTTGTGATTTAATGTGTATATTTTCATTGGTCAAGCATTTTCACTTATGTATATGCAATATCATTATCATTGTGATGTATATTGAGGGGTTATCTCGGCTCTGGTTGTTTATTATATAATGTTATGGTATACCACTATATTACTATGAGCTGTTGGGGAGACTCATATTGTGTTAATTAGTTTGTTTTTTGTATTTTAAATGATTTTATGGATATTTTTGCTACAATAAAATTGTCTTTCATAAACATTATTGGACTCTGCTCCCCATTGTGCAGTACTTTTCTTCTTATTTTGTCTTGCCCCTTACTGCACGGGTGAGCATGGAGGTTATTTATATATTATAATTATATATTGGCTGTGCACCCTTTTGCCCCTATTCTGGGTACTTTACTTAGGCAAACCACTTGATTGAGCATCGCTGTGCTCGGGTACGCTCAGTGCTCGGCCCAGTGCAAGTCACTTGAAGTGTTCGAATGGCTCAAACTGAGGATAACAACAGCATTATCGGATGTAGTGTGAACAAAAAAAATTCCCTCCTTGCCCCGGGCATGCTATGTTTATGGCTGGCTGTATGAAGTCGAGTGCCGAACTGAATTTTATCTAAAATCCGGCTAAACCCTCTAAGCTCAAACTTCAATGGATCAGCACATCTGTTTTCATGTTGCCATTTTTCGAGATCTGTTTGTTTAGGAAGCTAACAATTTTTTTTTTATATCAATTTGGAATACATACAAAATTTTGATCTTTTCATATAGCATTTTTGGTTCAAGGGATGATGACCAAAAAATGGCAATTCTAGCATTTAGAATTTTTTGAAAATAGAAAGGTTTTCAGCTTACCTAGAGTGGGTGCCCCAGGACTTCAAAGACGGTGCACGGAAAGCCTCCAGTCCGGCCAAGTCTGGTGTAGTGATTAAACAGGAAAAGGAAAAAATGGATCCAGCACCAAAGATTAGATATAAAAATATAAAAAAAAACTATTTGATACATTAAAAAAATGGCATCTCAAGATGTAACGACATAAGGCATACAGGACACCTTACGCATTTCAAACAACGCACATTAAAAAACATCCTTAGTCATAGTCATCTTGAGATGCCATTTTTTTAATGTATCAAATATTTTTTTTCTATTTTTATACCAAACGTTTGGTGCTGGATCCATTTTTTTCCTTTTCCTGTTTAATTTAGAATGTTTTCCCCTTATGACATCTGCAGTGGGGGTTAATGAATTAATATAATCATAGATTTGATATGAGGTTTGAGTTACCTTACATTGGTAAACATATATATATATATATTATATATATATATATATATATATATATATATATATATATATATATATATATATAGGTATATATATATATATATATATATATATATATGTATATATATATACTGTGTATAAGAATTAGGTGCTTGAGCAGTGCTTTAATAAAAAATGAATTGGGGTGCTTTAAGCATTGTCATTTTCCCTTTAGTAAGTCCCATTACTGGACTTGATTCTACAGTATTGCAGTAATGACAATCTATTTCATAGCTGCTGGTTAAACATCGGCAATCAGATTAGATTGAGTTCTGGCTATAAAAAACTGTACGGAGCAGGCTCAGCACCTGAGCTTGCACTGACATGTGACTTTCAAATACTTTACACATTGTGAAGGTGTAAAAATATATGGCTGCTTAAAAAGATATAGTTTCACACCAGTGGTGTAGCTAGGGTTTCAGCTCAGGGGGGGCAAAACATCTGAGTGGGCCCCTTACCAGGTAACCATGATAACTACGGTCGCGCAGACTAATCGTGGGTATAGTGGAACCTCGACAGATGACACTGATATTACCGCTATATAGTGACTATATAGTGGTAGATATCGGTGCTGCAGCACATACAAGAGATCATAGTGCAGTTATAAATGGTGACTTACAGCTGATGTTCTTTTGGATGGAGTTGTTCACCTTTTCTGTGCTTTCCATCTGGCCCAGACCAACATGACGACTTCTTCCAGCCACAAGTCATCTACAGAAATTACAACAAAGACACATTTGACTCCTCACACTTCCGGCACCGTACCTCATCTAATCCCAATCTGCACAAACTCCTCATCCTGCCGTCACCCAATACTGAGCCACTGCTGTTGTATGTGTCCCTATTACTGCACCTGCTGTGTGCACAAAAACCGACTCCTATTACTGCCACACATAGTAATGCCACCACTGTGCCCCCACATAATAATGCCACCACTGTGCCTCGACATGATAATGCCACTACTGTGCCACCCACATAGTAATGTCACCACTGTGCCTCAACATAATAATGCCCCCACTGTGCCCCCACATAATAATGCCACCACTGTGCCTTCCATATAATAATGCCCCCACTGTGCCCCCACATGGTAATAATGCCACCACTGTGCCCCCACATAATAATGTCACCACTGTGCCCTCACATATAATAATGCCACCACTGTACCCCCACATAATGCCACCACTGTGCCTCCACATAATGCCACCACTGTGCCCCCACATAGTAATGCCACCACTGTGCCCCCACATGGTAATAATTTCACCACTGTGACTCCCACATAATAATGCCACCACGGTGCCTCCACATAATATTGCCACCACTGTGCCCTCACATAATGCCACCACTGTGCCCCCCACATATTAATGCCACCACTGTGACTCTCACATAATAATGCCACCGCTGTGCCCTCACATAATAATGTCACCACTGTGCCTCCCACATAATAATGCCACCACTGTGACCCTCACATAATAATGCCACCACTGTGCCCCCCACATAGTAATGCCACCACTGTGCCCTCACATAATAATGTCACCACTGTGCCTCCCACATAATAATGTCACCACTGTGCCTCCCACATAATGCCACCACTGTGCCCCCACATAATAATGTCACCAATATGCCTCCACATAATAATGCCACCACTCTGCCTCCACATAATAATGCCACCACTGTGCCCCCCACATAATAGTGTAACCACTGTGCCTCTCACATAGTAATGCCACCACTGTGCCCCCACATATTAATGCCACCACTGTGCCCCCACATAATAATGTCACCACTATGCCTCCACATAATAATGCCACCACTGTGCCTCCACATAATAATGCCACCACTGTGCCCCCCACATAATAGTGTCACCACTGTGCCTCTCACATAGTAATGCCACCACTGTGCCCCCACATAATAATGCCACCACTGTGCCGCCACATAATAATGCCACCACTGTGCCTCCACATAATAATGCCACCACTGTGCCTCCACATAATAATGCCACCACTGTGCCTCCACATAATGCAACCACTGTGCCTCCACATAATAATGCCACCACTGTGCCCCTGACATATTAATGCCACCACTGTGCCCTTTACATGGTAAAATGCGTCATTTGTGCCCTCTAAATTGTAACATTTCCCCCTAGAAAATATTAATGACCTGTGTAAGTGCCCACATATTGTTCCTAGAAAGTCATAGAGCCCCCAATTTGCCATTGACGGTCACAATACCCTGAGTGTCCCTATAACAATAATGGTTCCTAAGTGTCCACTTAATATTTAATAATGTCCCTCCCATGTACAGTTCGTCTATACATAGTATGGTGGGCCTTTAGCTCCATGCAGACACCTGCGTACAGCCGTATACACATACACACCCATGCGTACAGCCGTATACACATACACACCCCTGCGTACAGCCGTATACACACACAGACACCTGCGTACAGCCGTATACACATACACACCCCTGCGTACAGCCGTATACACATACACACCCTCCAGATGGGTGGTGCAGGGGGAGGAAACATGGCCACACCCACTATCAAATCCGGTCACGCCCACTACCCAGGCAGCTCCTAGCCACTGGTATGTAGACGCAACCCTTGTCTGATGCTCCTCGGCTGGATGGAGGCAGCAAGCGCTGCATGACGTCATTATAACACACATGGCCGCGCACTGTGCACTCACTGCGAGCGTCCGTGTCTCCTGTGCCATGCGGCCACATGCAATTCACTGTGCGTGGCCATGTGTGTTATAATGACATTATGCAGCAGGTGGCCGGCCCTTTACAATAGCAGCCCCTGCCCGGCGCTGAGCGATGACATCACCACGCTGGGACTCTATGTCCTGCGTGAGCGCTATTATCAGCAGCAGTGCAGGGAGACAGGGAGATCGTGTCTACTCCGCACTGCCGCAGAGGTTAACTATATCGGTGCGCGCTGTGCACGCTGATATAGTTAATGGTATTGCAACTCCAGGTGGGCCCCCTCTGAGCACGGGGCCCGGAGCGGCCGCACCTTCTGCACCCCGCTAGCTACGCTACTGTTTCACGCTGTGGCACACTTACTGCAGTACAAATACAAATCGCTCCTTGTTAAAATGATGGTAAACTGTAAACCAAACACAACATGAACTGGAGAGGTGCCATTTTTGGAAGAAAACAGCCATATTTTTCTAATGCTGTTTACTTTGAGGAGTGGGATTCTCATTGACAAGCCCTTCTCTCTCATCAGACTAGCAATAGGAGGGAAGAGGCTCTTCTTCTGAACCTCATCTGTCTTTGGTCATGAGAAGATCCTAGTTCTTACTTTTGCAGCTTAATCTGATCATTAGATTTAAGGCCCTGTCACACATACAGTTAAATCTGCGGCAGATCTGTGGTTGCAGTGAAATTGTGGACAATCAGTGCCAGGTTTGTGGCTGTGTACAAATGGAACAATATATCCATGATTTTACTGCAACCACAGATCTGCCAAAGATTTATCTCTGTGTGTGACGGGGCCTTTAGACTTTCAAATCAGGTCATCACAAAGATAGTGATATTATAATGCATATAAAGCAGTCTTTAGTGAAGTGATTATATAGTGGCAATAATGGTCTGTGTCATAGTGTAATGGTAATCTGATATTATGCTTTGAGTCATTTTGAATGAAAAACGTTCATTTGACAGAGTGGGAATATCTGTGTATATAATTATGGGAGTAAAAGGGTACAACGAAGAAAGAGGCGGAGATGCGTGAACTCATGAAAAAAAGGAAATTAACAGCAATCATGCAATGCTTTCTATAGAAAGCTCTGGCTTTTGTTTTACTACATTAATTAATAAGGGAATGATCTATTTAAGTTTACAGAACTGTTAATGAAATTGTTGCACTTAATAAGAGGTTTTATAGCTCGCACTTAATAGAAAATTAGGTGCATTAAGGATCTTTCACAGAATTAGAACAACACCTTTCATACTTGTCAGCTTGCATGATGCTAATGAAGTTATTCTTGCAATTCTATTGTTTCCATGATAACTTTTATGAAGAAACCTGAAATGGCCATATTCACACACAGCAACAGTACCGGCCCGATATTAATGGAACCGTATAAATGCAAAAAGATGAAGAATGACCAATTGTTTTGCAAAGCAAGCTCTATGAAAGATATTTTGTTTTATGCAAGTAGATATGAATAAAACATTATTATGCATTTTGGAATGTTAAGCAGATAAGTAGTTTAAAGGCTAACCAAATTGTTCTATTAACATTTCAGCTTAATTATTCACAAATCTGTTTTTGTGCATTCGGTTGACTTAATTTATTTGTGTTATTTTTAAATGTTTCTGACGTTTCACAATGTATTTGGCACTAACGTGATTTAGGTGACAACTACGTGCACCATGCTTGGGGAGTTAGTGATTTAATATTATTTTAGATGACAAAATTTGATGTTATGTTTCATCTTTATTATGGCGTTTTCCATAAAAGCCATCAATGGGAGTTTCCCACCATTGCTCCATCTCAGCTGTTCCAACTGAGTTTTTGAGGCTGTGGCTTTTGCCTTTTTTGGTTATGTCATGCTGCTTTGTTTTTCATTCTTCCTGCTATTCGGTTTTGATAAAACTTTCTTGATAAAATCAGGTGTGGACAGTGTTGGATTGGCTACCAGAGAAACAGCCACTAATACCAGTAATACCAGGCCTGGTTGCTTTCACCTGCATTGAACTCCGGAGCTCTCACCTGAGATCCGGAGTGCAGCCTGGACTGAACTCAGGGTTTGCAGGACTGAACTGCGAGCGCCGACTGATTCCCCGGCGATTGCGGTTCTGTTCATGACAGCTGGTGAGATCTTCGGAGTTCAGCCCGGCCTGTTCGCAGCTGTAATGAACTGAACCACAATCGCTGGGGAATCAGTCGGCGGTTCAATCATGCAAACACTGCGTTCAGTCCAGGCTGCACTCCAGAGCTCAGGTGAGAGCTCCGGTATTCAATGCAGGTAACCGCAGCCAGGCCTCGTATTACTGGAGGTTTCTATGGTAGCCAGTCCAACACTGGGTGTGGATTACATGCGCTTTTAGTGGAACTTTTTTACCTGTGTATTTTTTGCATCTAATGCAGTTCTTTAGAGAAAATCCACATGTAAAACTAAGGCGGGCTTTGCACACTACGACATCGCAGGTGCGATGTCGGTGGGGTCAAATTGAAAGTGACGCACATCTGGCATCGCATGCGACATCGTACTGTGTAAAGCCTAGATGATACGATTAACGAGCGCAAAATCGTCGTAATCGTATCATCGGTGCAGCGTCGGCGTAATCCATAATTACGCTGATGTGACGGTCCGATGTTGTTCCTCATTCCTGCGGCAGCACACATCGCTGTGTGTGAAGCCGCAGGAGCGAGGAACATCTCCTACCAGGGTCACTGTGGCTTCTGTAGGATATGCGGAAGGAAGGAGGTGGGCGGGATGTTTACATCCTGCTCATCTCCGCCCCTCCGCCGCTATTGGCCGCCTGCCGTGTGACGTCGCTATGACGCCGCACGACCCGCCCCCTTAGGAAGGAGGCGGGTCGCCGACCAGAGCGACGGTCGCAGGGCGGGTGAGTGCATGTGAAACTGGCGTAGCGATAATTTTTGCTACGCCAGCTATCACACGATATCACATCTGCGACGGGGGCAGGGACTATCGCGTGCGACATCGCAGCATTGGCTTGCGATGTCGCAACGTGCAAAGCCCGCCTAAGCGTACCTGCAAGAGAAATTGACAAGTTGAGGATTTGCATTAAAAAAAACCATGATGAGCGTAAGATTTCTCTAAATCCTATCCACTTTGCTGGAATTGTAGGATATTTCATTTCTTGCAAATTAAAAAAACATCATTAAAAACTTACTAATAAGCCATGCCGCAACTTACATGAAAAGTCCATTTAAACTGGCGGACTGGTAGTAATAATAATACTAATAATCATTTTTTATTTATATAGTGCCAACATATTCGGCAGCACTTTAGAATTCAAAGGGGACTTGTACAGACAACATGACACATTACAGAATAATTCAATTCAGAAACCAAGAGGAGTAAGGGCCCTGCTCGTAAGCTTACAGTCTATGAGGAAATAGGGTAGGCACAAAAGGTAAAAATTGAGTGGAGGGGGGGAGGCTGGGTGAGGAAAATCTTATCATATATGGTCCATCCATTATTATAATAGCGGATTCAAATCCAGCTGCATCAACTGGTCACCAGCCAGAATTTACACACGTACAGAGTGTGAAAAAGTACATGAAGAGGGGTGCAATCAGATGATACAGGGGACAAGAATTGGAACTAAATTTAGTAAAGGACAGAATGAGACTTGATTAGATGAGGGAGGTGAGGTGATAGGCTAGTCTAAAGAACTGAGTTTTTAAGGTGTGGATGTTGGGAATTAATCAAATTGTTTTTGGTAGTGTGTTCCAGATAATTGTCACAGCTCGCGATACTGGGTATACTAAATGATTGCCAATCAGGTATTTGATCAGCTACTGATTGGTGGTTATATCCATGTGACAGGTCCATGTGCTGTCTGTTTTTTTCCCAGACAGCACACAGACCCATAGAGTATATAGTCACAATATCATCATCCTTCTGGGCACTTCTACTTCCAAATTGGGTTTAACCCATGCAGATGACTTTCTCTTCCCTCTCAGAGAGTGTATAAGGGGGGTTATTTGGTTCATTCTTATAGCTAAGACATCCATATTTTTTCAGTGTATTGAAAATAGATCACAGAAGTTGGCTGGCTTATCTGTTGGAATAAGTAGTCATGAAGTACTCCTTCACATGCATCACTGGTCTCTTATTTCGCACCCAATACATAAGTGGAAATACCGCAACCCAGGACTGGCAAAAATATCTTGAAACCAATGCTCCATTATTAATAATTTCAAGACCACTCATACATTTTAAAGAACTGGGTGGTGTTTAGATTTCTTTGTACTGATGTTTTAAAACACTTATGCAATGTAAGCAGTTTGCAGGAGATTGTGCTGTTGGGGGCAGGAAGCCAAAAGTCAGACACAAAGTCCCCCCTGATCACTCAATACATAATGCTGAATAAGCACTATATATACAGATTAGGAAGCAGCGACAGTGAAAAAAATTGAGGCATGCTCAAGTGCCTTCCATACTTTAGATAAGACTCTCCATTCAAATTTATGAGTTTGCAAATAAATTTGGATTCCTTTGAAGCTCACCCATATTGCATCTATTCTTTTACATATACACTGGAGATCAAAATTAGAGAACAACACACAGTTTCCCAAATGTTAAGATCATTGTGCAGTCCTATGTGATTATATCCTAACATGAGTAAACTCGCAGTATTTTAACCCTCAAGTGGTGAGGTGGGATTTTTGTCACGCAATTGGTGATGTGGGGCTTCCTATACCCCAGTGTTTAGAAATCTCTAATTTAAATCACGTTTGTCTTAATCATTTTCTTATTGGCGATTGATTACATATGAGTATACCAAATTTTTGACACCCACAAGTATCGGAAAATGTAATAAATGGATGATTCATACCAGCATTTTCCAATGAATGCCAGCTGAACAAAATTTCCCTGTGGTGTTGCAAACCCCACCTCACCACTTGAGGGTTAAGCTTATTTCATCAATTAAATTTTTTCAAAAGCACATAATAAAAATGTAAATCACATAAATAAAAAAGATCACTGATCAAAATTAGAGAACACTTTCAGATGCCTGCTCCTGTCAAAAATGAATACATTAATTTATTTGGAAAAAGAAAAACTATTTGTTTTTAGTGGTCATTTGTGGTCATAATAAAAAATGAAAAGCAAAATATGTGAAAAATAGACACATTTCTCTTTCTACTTTTTTTCTCAGTATTAGAAAAAAATGAATATATTAACTACATAAAAATGAAGCCTCCTGCATTGTGGAAAAAAGAAGGCAAAAATTATTTGAATATCAAAATGAGAACTTTTTTTATAGCCATTAACATTGAACATACAAAAAAAATGTAAATGTTCATGGTCAGGAACAGGGCAAAATGACCTAGTCATCAACTATTTAATTCATATATATATATATATATATATATATATATATATATATATATATATATATATATACAGTACAGACAAAAAGTTTGGACACACCTCCTTATTCAAAGAGTTTTCTTTATTTTCATGACTCTAAAAATTGTAGATTCACATTGAAGGCATCAAAACTATGAATTAAAACATGTGGAATGAAATACTTAACAAAAAAGTGTGAAACAACTGAAAATATGTGTTATATTCTAGGTTCTTAAAAGTAGCCACCTTTTGCTTTCATTACTACTTTGCTCACTCTTGGCATTCTCTTGAGCTTCAAGAGGTAGTCACCGGAAATGGTTTTCCAACAGTCTTGAAGGAGTTCTCAGAGATGCTAGCACTTGTTGGCCCTTTTGCCTTCACTCTGTGGTCCAGCTCACCCCAAACCATCTCAATTGGGTTCAGGTCTGGTGACTGTGGCGACCAGGTCATCTGGTGTAGCACCCCATCACCCTCTTTCTTAGTCAAATAGCTTTAAAGCGGGCTTTTCATGTTACAATATATCTAACGAGATGTCGACGGGGTCACGTCGTAAGTGATGCACATCCGGCATCATTAGTAATATCGTAGCGTCTGACAGCTATGAACGAGCAGAAATACTCACCTTCTCGTTCATCGCTGACACGTCGCTCATTTTCTAAAAATTGAACGTCCTGTTGTTCATTGTTCCCGTGGCAGCACACATTGCTCCGTGTGACACCCCAGGAACGATGAACTGCAGCTTACCTGCGGCCACCGCCAATGCGGAAGAAAGGAAGTGGGAGGGATGTTTACGTCACGCTCATCTCCGCCTCTCCGTGTCTATTGGCCGGCCGTTGTGTAACGTCGCTGTGATGCTCGAACATCCCTCCCCCTTCAGGAAGTGCATGTTCGCAGCCCACAGCGAGGTCGTTTGGAAGGTAAGTACATGTGACGGGGGGTTACAGCATTGTGCGACACGGGCAAGAAATTGCCCGTGCCGCACAAACAATGGGGGCAGGTGTGATCGCAAATGCGATCGCACGATTAATTTAAGCATGTAAAACAGCCTTTAGGGCCAGAAATATTTGGACAGTGACACAAGTTTTGCCATTTTAGCTATTTATCAAAACCTATTCAAGATATAGTTATAAAATCAATAAGAGCTTAAAGTACTCTTAAACCCCTTTATAAGCTCTGATGTACATGTACATCAAAGGTCGTGTCCCTGACTTTGATGTGGATACATCAAAGGTCGTGTCCCTGACTTTGATGTGGATACGTCAAAGGTCGTGTCCCTGACTTTGATGTGGATATGTCAGGAAGTGGATGTTTGCCACCCACAGCGACGCCGTTTGGAAGGTAAGTACGTCTGATGGGGTGATACAACATTGTGCGACATGGGCAACAAATTGCCCGTGCCGCACAAACGATGGGGGTGGGTTCGATCGCAAATGCGATCACACAAAATATTGAGACGTGTAAAGCAGGCTGTACACAGCCTGGAGGTGTGTTTGGGGTCATTGTCCTGTTGAAAATAAATGATGGTCCAACTAAACGCATACTGGATGGAATAGCATGCCGCTGCAAGATGCTGTGGTAGCCATGCTGGTTCAGTATGCCTTCAATTTTAAATAAATCCCGAACAGTGTCAGCAGCAAAACACCCCCACACCATCACACCTCCTCCTCCATGCTTCACGGTGGGAACCAGACATGTAGAGTCTATCTGTTCACCTTTTCTACAAAGACACGGTGGTTGGATCCAAAGATCTCAAATTTGGACTCATCAGACCAAAGCACAGATTTTCACTGGTCTAATGTCCATTCCTTGTGTTCTTTAGCCCAAACAAGTCTCTTCTGCTTGTTACCTGTCCTTAGCAGTGGTTTCCTAGCAGCTATTTTACCATGAAGGCCCGCTGCACAAAGTCTCCTCTTAATAGTTTTTCTAGAGCTGAGAAGGTGTGTCCAACCTTTTGGTCTGTACTGTATATATATTATTAAATGTATATTTACAATTTTAACACACCTACTGATTTTGTTTTAATGGACAACTCCTTTGACCCTTTCGATAATGACACCCCATCTTCTATATACTTTACTACTCTTTCCAAACGCATTATTTTCCAAAAATATATTTCAAAGTTTTCTATTTCATTCATAAGACTCAAAGAGCAATCTTAAAGCCATTGATGCCTCCTTACCATAAATTCCTGCAAGGAATCACACACTGACATGACCTAGTGTTAATGCAAAGCAACATCTGCTAGAGCAGCCCCTTATATCTGCAGTAAAATGTTGAATATAGAAGAACATCTGCTGTCTTTCTTCACTGAAACTGATCTTCCCGTTTTCAGGCTTTCACTTCCACATCAAACTTTGTAACAAGTGCTTCAGCTCTGAGATATCTTCATTCTTTTTATGGCACAGGAAATAGTTGGAGTGCATTTTACTGGCTTTGTACTGTTGGCGTATTAACTCAGTGGTAAATCAGTCATTCTGGTTTTTGTCCATTTATGCCTGACCGCTGATAAATCAGTTGTTGAGCACGATAAGATTCTAAAAGCGCTTAGGACGCTAGACACATTTAACACAATTTGTCTAGGTTTCAGGGAGCTAAAAGCAAAATGCAAAGATGTTTTTTGATGCCCAAGAATGATTTTCTTCTGTTTTTGTTTCCAGCTCTTACTTACATCAACCTTTCCACTGTTATCCACATTGCAGCTGTTCCAGACCTTCTGTTTGTCAGGACGGTTCCTTTTTCTTTGTTTTTGGTTTTCATTCCTTTCATTTACTGCGTTCGCTTACTGAGGGAGTTTGTATTGCTTTAGGAATTTAGCAATAGGACTATATCTGCATGCAGAAAATGAAAGAATACTGATGTGCGCTCATTACCTGTTTAGAATTACATTTCTGTTTGATATTCTGGAGGAAAACCTAAAACACATTCTCTAATAAAATGCTTTATTTTTCTACTTGAATATTCAGAATCTGATTTAAAGGAAATCTATCACCAGGATTTCACCCCCAAACTATTTATTTGTACTTGTAGCTCTTTCAAAGACAATCCCGACAATGCCTGTCAATGACAGTCTTTATTTCTTTTACTGAGAAACCAGTGTTTGAACTGATATGCAAATGAGTATGTAGATTAGAAGCCGCTGATATTCCAGCTTTATTCCCAACCCAGTCCGGCATCCACCTCTGAAGCCTGTGTCACTCCAGCTCTTTTCTTCAACCCCTCCATTTCCAAACAGAGAATAGAACTGGAGTGACAGAAGCCTCACATAATCTCAGACAGTAGTCTCGAAAGCTTGCTATTATTACCATCTCTTCAGTTAGCCATTAAAAGGTATCAACCACTGAGGACTTCAGTTCTTTTAAACAATTTTTTAGAAGCTTTAGATTTCATTTACACAATGCTATTATCTTGCAGATATGAGGTTAATCTGCAGGGTAATAGAAATCTAAACCTGCCAACACCTGTATATTCAATGTCCCTGCTGGGAGGAAACTAATTTGAATCCTCCCAGCTGAATTCTGTGTTCATTCATGGAGGTGGTGCCAGCAGGGGTTTAGTCACACTCTGTCTATGGAAAGCGTTGGCTATAACCACACCCCCCAACACTGACTGACAGCTGTTCTGCATTAGAAGAGAAGACCGGGTTTATGCCGCGCTAAAAACCACTGATGCATGTAAATTAAAAGATTTCCTTTTTATTTGACAGTTCCTACGCATTTCAGAGACCTGAAAGAGAGTCTCCTTCCTCAGGAAAATAAATCATGATGATTTCTTTTCCTGAGGAAGGAGATAGATGTCTCTGAAACGCGTAGGAACTGTCAAATAAAAAGGAAATCTTTTAATTTACACGCATCAGTGGTTTTTAGCGCGGCATAAACCCGGTCTTCTCTTCTACCTGTGTGAAACAAAATTCCTCTCCCGGGGCTTCAGCTAAACCACCAGGCACTCACAGGCTATCATAAGGGGTTGTGACTGGCACAACCTCACCAGGTGAGTGCTTCTTTGTCTTGTCTGTCCACCCTCATACCGGGTAAGACCGTATTGCGCTTTTTTCCCCCCTACAGTTCTGCATTAGAGGAAACTGGCAGTCAGTATGTGGGGTGTGGGAACAGCCACCATTGTCCATACACAGAGCTGTGACTGAACTCGTGCCAGAGTCCCCTTATGACTGAAAGTGGAATGCTGCCAGGAGGATCAAAATTAGCTTCCTCCCGGCAGTGACATTGAATATGCGGGTGCTGGGCAGGTTCAGAATTCTATTAAGAATTGAATTTATTTTTCTCTTCAGAATTCTATTAAAAATTATATTTATTATTCTATTCAGACAGCCATTCTGCATTAGAGGAACCTGGCAGTCAGTGCGTGGGGCAGGGTAACAGCCGCTGCTCTCCACACACAGAGCCATGACTGAACTCATGCAGACGCCGCCCCCGTGACTGAAACTGGAATGCTGCCAGGAGGATTAAAGTTCACTTTCTCCTTGCAGCGGGTTTCAATGTGCGGGCACTGTGCAGGTTCAGAATGCTATTGACTTGCAGATTAACCTCATATCTGTAGGTTCATAGCATTTTTCCAAGTGACAGGTTTCCTTTAAACACATTGATTTATAGGTATTTGGGAGAATTTAATAAGACTGTGGGGGAATAATTCAGTTTTGAATTAAACCAGATACACAGCTAAATGCAGATTTTATTGCAGAACGTTCTGCACCATTTCCATATCTCTTGGCAGGAAAAATATAGCTGCAAAAAATGTGTGTTTTTCTGTGTTTTTTATGCTTTTGTTAATGTATTTTCATGTGTTATTCACTGATTTCATTGAAGTAAATTGGTAAAAAATGCAGCCAAAAATGCAGAAAAAATTGAGATGCTGTAGATTATTTTCTGCACCAAATCTTCAAGGACAAAATCCTGAATGTGTGCACTACACTTCAAAATTCTCATTGACTTTGCTGTAATCATGATTTGCTTGCAGTTTTGTGACAAATCTGCAGGCAAAAACTCGGTAAAAATGCACTATGTGCACACAGCCTTAGGCCCCCTTCACACGTCTGTGAAAATCACGCATGTGTTTCACGGACGTGTCAAAAGTACGTTTTGCCCTCCATGAGCCGTGTTTATGGCACTACATGTGTTCTCCGTGTGTTATTCGTGATAACACACGGAGAACGAGAACTTTCTACTCACCTGTCCCTGGCGTCGCTGTCCGTGGTGGTGATCTTCGGTCTCCAGCCCTGCCGACTCCCCGCTGCTTCTGCTTCCGGCCGCAGTGAAGTGAATATTAAATGAGCATAATGAGCGGCAGTCGGCAGCAAGTGACAGCAGCGGCAGAGACAGGAGGGCTGGAGAAGGTGAGTAAAGATTTGTTATTTTTCTCTCTGACACGTGAGTTTTCTCCGGCGCGTGTCCCATGGGACCGCATCCACACTACATCCGTTTGGTCCGTATGCGGAAAACGTGGACATGTCTACGTGTGGAACACACGGACGTGCTTATGCTCCACACGTACACACATTCCATGGCAAAACACGTACGTGTGCGCAGACCCATTGATTTTAATGGGTCTACGTGTGCCCGTGTCTCTGGTACATGCAGGAACGGACCTAACACGTACCGGAGACACGTGCGTGTGAAGGGAGCCTTAGGGTGTGTGCCCATGATCAGTGTTTGCAGCATGTTGGATGCAGTGTGTTTTTACTTCCAAAACATCGCAGCATCCAAAACGCTGCGGTGTACAGCACAAGCAAAGTGGATGGGATTTTTAGAACTTGTACAACACTCACTGAAACATACAGAGTACATACACTTAAATATATATACACACATACACAATACATATACTGTACATACAATCTTACACAACACTCACTGAAACATAAAGAGTACATACACATAAATATATAAACACACATACACAATACATATACTGTATATACAAACTTACACAACACTCACTGAAACATACAGGGTACATACACATAAATACATATACACATATACACATATACACAATACCTATACTGTACGTACAAACTTACACAATACTCACTGAAACATACAGAGTACATACACATAAATACATATACACACATACACAATACATATACTGTACATACAATCTTACACAACACTCACTGAAACATACGGAGTACATACACATAAATACATATACTCACATACACAATACATATACTGTACATACAAACTTACACAACACTCACTGAAACATACAGAGTACATACACATAAATACATATACACACATACACAATACATATATTGTACATACAAACTTACACAACACTCACTGAAACAAACAGAGTACATACACATAAATACATATACACACATACACAATACATATATTATACATTCAAACTTACACAACACTCACTGAAACATACAGAGTACATTCACATAAATATATATACACACATACACAATACATATACTGTACATACAAACTTACACAACACTCACTGAAACATACAGAGTACATTCACATAAATACATATACACACATACACAATACACATATGAACATACACACACATACAAGAATATACACACATACACACATTCACAGTGACACACACTTAAGGATAGAATTACTCAGATGGAGAGCTAATTCTTGGCTTTTGTATTCGGAATCAGCAGATGGAGTGGACAAGAATAGGCACAAAAGTTCAAACGAATGGGATGTGTAAAATCATCAGAAAAGTGTATTTCTAACTGATTCACAGACACGTACACCCTCGCTCTCTAAAAGCGGACTTAATGTACATAGATATACCCTTACCTTTCACACACACATACACACAATGACAAATACACACACAGACACACTAAATAAAACATTAATCATTTGCAGTTCAGATTCCTCAGCTCAAGTGTCTGCACAAATGAGGCATGATTGCAAAATGCTCCATATAAATAAGTCATTGTTAGAGGCAGTTGGAAAGTTTGTCTTGGCTATGTATGCTGCATTCATTAAATTGTTTGTTAAATAATGTATTTAGATTAAGTAGTGTTTCCCAGCTTTGCCGTCACCCATTATGTGTTCTAGTAAATTAAAGCGAGAGAACCTTTGTCAGAGTTATAATACTCAAACTGACATCTAATTCCCCCAGACAATAATTCTTTCTCCTAATTCTTTCCAGTCTTTACATGTATTGATTCTTTTGTAGACCTGTTTCATTCAATCTGTAATAACTATTACCAGTTAAAATGTGAACTTTACCACATCTGACCTGTGGCACATTAAGTAAGTAATAACAGTAAAAGCTTTCCTGCGGTGTGACTGCATAGCAAGCTGCCGTAGCTGTCAGGAACACAGATTCTTGTGAGGGGCTGCTATCTCATAGACGTTTTAAAGGCATCTTCTTTTGTACTTTGCTTCATTTATTGGATATCAACATAATGATGTGTAAGGGACAGAACAAAGGTGAAATCATGCAAATAAGAGGACTGATATCAAAGGATAAGAGGAAGATATGTGCCGAGAGTCCCTTGTGTTCAATGGACTGCATGCATACATAGAACATGCATACACAACCCTCTGACATAGAACACATATGGCATACAAACCTCTCAGATAAAAAGCATACGACATACAAACCTCTCAGATAGAAAACATACAGCATACACATCTCTCTCACATAGAACACATACGGCATACACACCACTCAGATAGAAAACATACAGCATACAAACCTCTCACATAGAAAACATATGGCACACAAACCTCTCCCATAGAAAGCATACGGCATACAAACCTCTCCCATAGAAAACATACGGCATACACACCTCTCACACATAGAACACATATGGCATACAAACCTCTTATACATAGAAAACATATGGCATACATTCCTCTCACACCGAAAACATACAGCATGCAATCACCTCACACATAGAAAACATACAGCATACACACCTCTCACATAGAAAGATAGGGCATACAAACCTCTCACATAGAAACATAGGGCATACAAACCTCTCACATGGAAAACATACGGCATACATTCCTCTCACATAGAAAACATATAGTATACAAACCTCTCACATAGAAAGAATACAGCATACACTCCTCTCACATAGAAAGCATACGGCATGCACTCCTCTCTCACATAGAAAACATACAGCATACACTTCTCTCACACATAGAAAACATACAGCATACACTTCTCTCACACATAGAAAATATATGGCATACACACCTCTCACATAGAAAACATACAACATACACATCTCTCAGATAGAAAACATACGGCATACAAAAACTCTCACATAGAAAACATGTTGCATACACATCTCTCTCACAAAGAAAACATACGGCATACAAACCTTTCTCATAGAAAACATATGACATACACGCCTCTCACATAGAAAATATACGGCATACAAACCTATCCCATAGAAAACATACGGCATACACTCCTCTCACACATAGAAAACATACAGCATACACTTTTCTTACACATAGAAAACATACAGCATACACTCCTCTCACACATAGAAAACATATGGCATACACTCGTCTCACACATAGAAAGCATATGGCATACATTCCTCTCACACCGAAAACATACAGCATACACTCCTCTCACACATAGAAAACATATGGCATACATTCCTTTCGCACCGAAAACATACAGCATACACTCCTCTCACACATAGAAAACATACAGCATACACTCCTCTCACACATAGAAAACATACAGCATACACATCTCTCACACATAGAAAACATACAGCATACACACCTCTCCCACATAGTAAAGATACGGCATACAATCCTCTCACACATACTGCATACACACATCTTACAAACTGAACACATATACCATACACACCTTTCACACATATGCACATACTGTATACACACTGTCATGCCTCGAGTTCAGGACTTGATCTGGTGACCTTGTACTGCGTTGTCAATTTCTTTCCCTGCTGAGCTACAGCCTGGTCAGACTCTGTCCAAATGCTGATGGTCTTTTACCTTTGCTTTTCTACTTTTTGTTATCATGTGTTTTCACTTGATCATTTTCTCTGTCCTATCACATTCCAGGTGGGGCTATTTATGCTCTCCTAATACTAGCCTTCTCTAATAGCTATATTTCTATGTGGATTGCTGCTAAGGAGTTTCAGCCCTGCAGCTATGGGATTTTGGCAGATACCTGTCTTGTTTTCTCTGTGTTTTCTCATTTGTCTTTCCTACACCTATCTTCTGTATTTTGTTAGGTGGTTAGGAGTTTACCCATGCTTACATTTATTATTTATCCTTTGTCCACTTGTGCACATTTTATGTTTTCATACCTTGAGTCCTTGCTTATCTCGGCACGCTTACCCTATCTTGATTTGTAATGTTAGTAACCTCCTCTTTAGTTCCTCAGGAGGTGCAAAAAAACAACTGGACGGCCTTCCAGGCATACAGGTCTGAGTTGTGGGTTTTTAGTTGCGCAGCTAAGGCTACTCCAGTCTGCATCAGCCATTAGGGTGAATGTGTGTTTGCATTGAGACAGGTTTTATTTACCCTTTTACACATGATGTAATTATTATGTGTATACACAACTCTGACACATAGAACACATGCTGCATGCACACCTCTCACACATAGGACATATGATACACATACAAGCTCCCACATGCTACTCATCAAAAGGACTTATATTGCAGACTGAAATCACACATAAAGCACATGTTGCCAAAATCTACTCATCTCCACCCAAAACATTTCCTTGATGAGGACTATTCAATCGTTTTGCTAATGGAGGGATCTGGTCAAGGTTCCTCCCTCACTGGCCTTGTTATAGAACAAATCTGTGCAGAAAAGATAAGAAGACTAGTGAACAGGATCGCAACATTTTACAAATCAAGACTACTCTATTAATAAATTTAAATGAGCAAATAATTTATTCTGATGTTTTTTGCACTTCTGGAGAAATGAATGACAAGTGGGCATCCCCTTTTTTACACTGCAAATTTTATTTAAATTGTAAAAAAATACTTAGAAGTAAGGCGTGTGACCAGTAATTGTTTTCTACATTTCTTGTATAATAAAGTCTAAATGAAAGCATGGAGCGGCAGCTTGCTTGTTTGGAAATTAGCTGTAAATACAATAAGGCCCCTTTCACATTGGGTTGTGATCTCCGTTCATTGGTCCTGTCAAGGTTTCCATCCGAACCCCCCCCCCACAAAACGGGTTACAGACGCATGCACTGACGGGACCATTGATTATAATGGTACAGACAATGTCACCATGTGCTCTGTCGGGCACCATTTTTGGCCGTATACGTTTTCTGGAGGAGGACACCCAGATGTAGTAGACTGTGGCCTGAGTTATGCAACATTGTAATACAATTATATTAGGCCTGGATTCCCGATCCTTCAATGTCCTTTGCATTCTGTTTCCTTGTCCGGTATGCAACACAACACATTAGAGAAAGTTTATCATTACTAATTCTTAGACAATGGAGATTTTCACTGGACAGTCTTAAAACATTCCAAATTTATCAAAGTGGTTCATGCTGTTTCATGAATTTGTCTAATTTTAAGATAGTAGGAAGGAAAAATATTGTCATATTGATATGCACGTTTCGAATTATTATTTTTAGCTGGAATTTAGACATGATTTAGAGCCATCTAATGATATTGGTTCGAATTTGTGAGATCAGTATGACTTTTTCATCTTAGAAGCTTTTGTTATTTTATCACATTGGATTTTTATTTAAAACATGAAATGAAAGATGCTGATTTTTTACTTTTGAAGACGACCGCTTGAACTTATTTTTACCTTTATACATAACTATTGTCATCCGATAGCCAACTGGGATTCATCTACTGTGCAACTTCTATTAGACAACTACCTTTCATAAACTATATCGGATATTTAATTCCTTGAATATCAGCTGGAAAATATATCTTTTTTTTTTATTAATTATAAAAGTCAAATTTTACATTAACTATTAGTTTGGCTTATTTTGTGCTAGAAATGTACACCACTATTTTGGTGCACTTTTTGGCTCAAAATATAGCCTTTAAGCCACGACGCTTTTCTGACAACTTTCGCTCTTTGCAATGAGGCAATTCCCACTTTTTGGCCATGTGGTAAAACAAAACATAACATATATGGAGCAAGTCACGAAACAAGCTACTTTTTTGCAAGTTATGCCAAATATCTGAGGTATTAAGCTTAATAAATATGCCTCAGTGTTTCCTCATTCAGTATGGGACTGCAGCAGTGTGTGATGAAGGCTTACTGCATATTTTAATAGCTAGCCATCCCTCTTCTGTGAAATGGAAACAAAGAAGGAGTCCGGCTCAGTCACTGATGAAAGAAATCTGCCAGCCCCCGTTACACACTGATACAGTCTTGGATTGGCACAGGACGTGGCGTCATATGTTGACCACAGGTCTGGAAGACAGAGAGGCAGAGAGGAGGAAGCCCTGGATGGAGCGTCTACTGGATGACCATGGCAAGTAATATAATACAACTATATTATTAACTTATTTAAAGCAGCACTACAGCATTGTTTTGTTTTTTATTTCACCACTAGAGTCCTACTTTACCTAAACCTCCTGCCCCCTGTCTTATACTCATACTCCAGTGTTTCATCTTTTTTTGGCGCTGCTCTGGTCCCACAACTCCTTATGGTGCCCATAACTCCTAACTGGCTAGAAGTCAGAAGTTATGTCACAAGCGCTCAATGCAAGTCTTTGAGACATAGAACGAGGCTCTCATAGACTTGTATTGGTTTGTGACCTCTGGCATGCTCCGTGAAAAACTGTAGCTGGAGGCAGGTTACAAAGTGCTGGAGACCGATGGGAGGGACGCTGGAAACCGATAAAAATGCCAGAAGGTGAGTATAAGACAGCAGTAAGGGGACTTACATTTAAAGCACCAATTCAGAGGGGAAATAAAAAAAATACTGAAGTGGTGCTTTAACTTAAGGCCGCTTTACACGCAACGACATCGCTATCGAGATGTCGTTGTGGTCACGGAATTCGTGACACACATCCGGCCTCGTTAGCGACGTCGTTGCATGTGAAACGCACGAACGACCGTTAACGATCAAAATTACTTACCTAATCGTTGATTATTGAGGCGTCGTTCCTTTCCCAAATATCGTTGCTGTTGCAGGATGCAGGTTGTTCGTCGTTCCTGCGGCAGCACACATCGCTACGTGTGACACCGCAGGAATGAGGAACATCTCCTTACGTGCAGCCACCGCCAATGAGGAAGGAAGGAGGTGGGCGGGATGTTCCACCCCGCTCATCTCCGCCCCTCTGCTTCTAATGGGCGGCCGCTTAGTGACGTCGCTGTGACGCTAAACGAACCACCCCCTTAGAAAGGAGGCGGTTCGCCGGCCACAGCGACGTCGCTAGGCAGGTAAGTACGTGTGACCGTTCTTAGCGATTGTGCGCCACAGGCAGCGATTTGCCCGTGACACACAACTGACAGGGGCGGGTGCTTTCACTAATGACATCACTAGCATTGTCGCTGTGTGTAAAGTGCCCTTTAGTGTTTGAAGCTAATTTATTAATATTTTTTCCTTGGGAAACCCCTTAGTCATATCAAGCAAATCTTATTTATTCATTTTAAGAAAGCAGAAAAGGAACAAAAGCTTTAATAACAGTAATAATTCTGAAATCGGTATGTGATGCAAAGACAATGGCATTATGAGAGAATATTAGGTTGTACTATTCTTCTGTAATAGCATTATTATGCTATGAAGCATGCTCGGTAAAGGCCCCGTCACACTAAGCAACATCGCTAGCAACATCGCTGGTAACGAACAACTTTTGTGACGTTGCTAGCGATGTTGCTGTGTGTGACATCCAGCAACAACCTGGCCCCTGCTGTGAGGTCGTTGGTTGTTGCTGAATGTCCTGGGCCATTTTTTAGTTGTTGCTGTCCTGCTGTGAAGCACAGATCGCTGTGTGTGACAGCGAGACAGCAACAACTAATGTGCAGTGAGCAGGGAGCCAGCTTCTGCAGAGGCTGGTAACTAATGTAAACATCGGGTAACCAAGAAGCCCTGTCCTTGGTTACCCGATATTTACCTTTGATACCAGCCTCCTCCGCTCTCACTGTCAGTGCCGGCTCCTGCTCTGTGCACATGTAGCTGCAGCACACATCGGGAAATTAACCCCATGTGTGCTGTAACTAGGAGAGCAAGGAGCCAGCGCTCAGTGTGCGCTGCTCCCTGCTCTGTGCACATTTAGCTGCAGCACACATCGGGTTAATTAACCTGATGTGTGCTGTAACTAGGAGACTGGGGGCTGGTCACTGGTTGCTGGTGAGCTCACCAGCAACTCGTGTAGCCACGCTCCAGCGATCCCTGCCAGGTCAGGTTGCTGGTGGGATCGCTGGAGCGTCGCAGTGTGACAGCTCACCAGCAACCTCCTAGCAACTTACCAGCGATCCCTATCGTTGTTGGGATCGCTGGTAAGTTGCTTAGTGTGACTGGACCTTAAGGACTCACGGGGGCAAAGCAAGGTAGGTAGGGAAGGCTTTTATCTTTTCCTGTAGGCTATAATTCCTATACTATATCTCCAGTGCACAAAAGAAGACAATAGATCTGTAGCCTTTTATTTTAGCAGCTGTACAGTATATAGCTCCCATAAATAAACTGTCCTATAAATGTAATTTCTGGATCAGATAAGTGTGATTGGACACGATTTACACCACTGTATGGAAATGACATTTAAGTCACTTGTCCTTCATATGAGTTAATGAAAGTACAGAGAAAAGAGAATATGTGATCAAATATACATGAAATAGTTTTACGTCTTTTTTTCCTAGAAGTATTGGGAGCTCACAGCTGAGTGACAGGATGTAGCTGGAAGCCGGGGAAGTGGTGCAGGACCATCTGTACATGTTAGCAATGCAGTAATTCTGAGCACTGTGGTGACAGATGAGCTGCCAGTGGAAGCTGCAGGTCAAGGATGGATGAACCGAGGATATTTAGACATTTTCCTATGTGGTTTGAAACATTGGTCTTGATCCTGGTGGACATGTAAATGATGTTACAGATGTACTTGATATGTGCCTGAGGGGGACACTTGTCAATTTCTCTACAAATTAGCATCTGTTAATTTATTCTTATTGGTACGCTGCTGATTGTGAGTGGAAGGCTGTTCCATTTGTTTCTTCGCATGTTTAGGCAATTTATTTGGCAGAAGTGTAAATGGGACTGTTTCCTTTTTTGTTTAATTTGTTCTGTTCTCCTTTAGCATTATGTGATCTCCGTCTCCGGGAGGTGCCGATTACAGCAGATATTGTAAGCCGCTCTGCAATTCTTCAAAGGTTTTCTGCTTTCGTAATGAAATGTATAATAAGAAATGATGACACCGGGGGGTTTACAATTTGTCACAATTTTCAATATATTGGTTTGATGCCACCAAATGTACGCATTATTTTTTTCTGTCCACGGTCTAAAAAAATGTTGTAGGCCTCATGCACACACTGCAGTTTTTTTATGCGTTTTTGGCACAGTTTGTGGTAACCTTTAAGGGGCACTTTGCACACTACGATATCGCAAGCCGATGCTTAGATGCCGAGCGCAATAGTCCCCGCCCCCGTTGCAGCTGCGATATCATGGTGATAGCTGGCGTAGCGAACATTATCGCTACGGCAGCTTCACATACACTTACCTGCCCTGCGACGTCCCTCTGGCCAGCAATCCACCTCCTTATTAGGGGGGCGGGTCGTGCGGCGTCATAGCGACATCACACGGCAGGCGGCCAATAGGGGCGGAGATGAGCGGGACGTAAACATCCCACCCACCTTCTTACTTCCACATAGCCAGCCGGGACGCAGGTAGGAGATGTTCCTTGCTCCTGCGGCTTCATACACAGTGATGTGTGCTGCCGCAGGAACGAGGAACAACATTGTAACATCGGTCATTCCCAATTCATGGAAATGACCGACGCTACACCGATGATAAGTTTACGACGCTTTTGCGCTCGTTAATCGTATCAAAAATGCTTTACACACTACGATATCACCTGCGACGCCGGATGTGAGACACTTTCAATTTGACCCCACCGACATCGCACCTGTGATGTCGTAGTGTGCAAAGTGCCCCTTAGTCTATGAGATTTCAGATTTGTTGTGCACACATTGTTTTTTTTTCTTGTGGTGCCCACAAAAATGCAGCATGTCAATTCTTTTTGGTTTTCCCTGCGTTTTTCACCCACTAGTGATAAAGAAAAGCATAAAAAATGCATCGCCAAAAACGCATCAAAAAAACAAAAAAAACGCATTGAAAACATGAAAAACACAAGGATTTGGTGCGATTTGCCACAAGATGCATTTTGTTGGCCACAGGGTGCATTTTTGTGGGCACAATAAAACTGAAGTGTGCAGCCATACCCTTAATCTTGTTTTAAAGGGGTTGTCCAGTCTAAATGCTTATGTCTGCAGTCATTCTGTGTGTCACTCTCTGTCACTTCAGACTTGTGAATTTTCACATCTCATGCACTCTGTGTCTGTGTGAGGATTCTCTGGTTTTGAGACAAAACGACTGATGGCAATGCCAAAACTGCAATGTGAACAGGTGCATAATTGAACAGGACATAAAATGACAAAAAAGAGACAGTTGTACTCTGAAATGCTAAATCATGATAAACATGAGTGTAAGAATATACCAGATATGCATTACTCATAAAGGAAATCCAAGAAAAAATTGAGATATTTAGCATACAAAAATGTCCATTTCTATATCTGCCCAGTAGCCACACCAAGGCATATTTTATAACTGGGTACCTATTCTGAACTGAAGCCTCTCTCTGGGTTTAAAAACCTCTGGTTTCAGTGCTGGGAATGGTGGTCATGTGGCCACGAGTACCTGACATGCATACTCCCTGTCAGAATCCATCTAGAGGGTGGCGGCTCGCTACAAACACTGACATTTAATGCGGCCATGCCCCTCTATGAGGAATGTGGCTGAGAGTCTGCACATCACATGCTTACAGCCATATTTCCAGCTCTGAAACCAGCAAATCCTCACAGCGCACAGTATGGGCAATGTGAAGATTCACAAGTCTGCAGTCACATAGAGTGACATTCAGAGGGACTGTAGACATGGATTTAGGCCAGTAGATGTGGTATGTTCATACTCATTTTCCTACACAGTCAGACACAGCCATTACACAATTCATAGCAGTACATAGATGTGTTAAAAACAATGTAATATATCCAGTTGCGGAAATTTTTATTTGATCGATTAATTAAAATATAATTTGTTTGTAGGGTAACCCCATTAAACCTTTGTCAATCAATTCAAGAAACTATCAAGACATGTAAAAAAAAACAATTTACAGAGAACTTGTCAGCTCTTTGATCATGAAGTCTTGGAAGGAGAAACTGGTATCACGCCGCGCTTATTACCAATTCAAGTCGGAATAATTAAATCCAAGGCTTTAATGTATTATCTAGGTACAGGTCAACACTTTTCAGGGGTCACAGCCCCCTTCCTCAGGACAATATTGTCCTGAGGAAGGGGGCTGCAACTCCTGAAACGCTTTGACCTGTACCTAGATAATACATTAAAGACTTGGATTTAATTATTCCGGCTTGAAATGGTGATAAGCGCGGCATGATCCCCGTTTTTCCTTCCAAGACTTCATCCTACTTCTTCGGGGCTGCAGCTTTTTCCCCCCACTACTATGCAATTATAGGAGTTGTGACCTTCACAACCCCTATAGGTGAGTGAACCTATTTATATATTATTGTTGTATATCTGGTAAGACCCTTTGCGCCTTTTTGTTCCACAGTCTCTGAAACATGTGAGAGGTCTTTAATCGTGTCAATATTTGTATGGCTGTGTGGGTCCTTGTCTATCATTAAAAATGATGTTCCCTTTGTAGAGAGATAATTTTCTTGTTATGAGATATCTAATGTGAAAGCCATATGCAAATCAGGCTGGAAGTGCACTTGGGGCGTTACAGTGCACTTGATAAAAGCGGACACATCCCAGCACATTCAATGTCCAATTTGCATATGTCATCTTTGCTAGATTTCTCATGACTGGTACATGGGATCTCGACTAAGAAGGTTCCATTTTTATTGGTGGACAAGGCCCTACACACTTATGCCACCAATTCTATATGGTAACATTGTTGACTGCTGTGCCTTAAATAAAGTGTGTGCTTCATACAGTATCCTGGTTTGGAGTATGCTATAAGTACAGAGAGGTTATTAGGTTGCTTCCTCCATTTAAGGAATCTCTGTGAAATGCAAATATCTTTCACAGTTAACACTATAGTTGTCAATATTGGAAAGCGTGTAGTTTCACTGACGATTTGTTGAAAGAAAATATCTAATTTTGGAAAGTTAGAGAATTAGTCATGGGAGGCAGAGAACCAAAATACACTGTTCTGTAGAGCTTATATGCATTCATTACAGTAAGTAGCTGGAAATGAAGACATATATAGTGGAAATTTGTATATAAAGACTGTTCTAAAGCTACATTCAGAAGTCCATAGACCGTGATGTGCACACTGGCTGCGATTCTGACCTGAACTTTACATAGGCCTCATACTCAGACTGTGAGACACAGACATCTGAATTCCAAATTGGTTGTACTGGCAGCTTTGTGCTATGTTGTTTTTCAGGGCCATAAGTAATGGAAAATAACTGTTATTTGTCCATTAGTGGAAATAGACGGGAGCCAATTACAAGTGATGTATGTATAATTGAAATGCCTAGAGGAGTATTTGAAGGATCTCCCCACCATCTTTTGCACCATCTCCGGCATCCATGGAATTGACCAATACAATGACTGCAAGTTACTTTCACAATAGGAAAAAAGACTAAATATTATGAGGTTTTCCATCAAATAACATATATACATCAGTCTAAGGGTCCTGTTACACATAGCGATGTACCAGCGATCCCACCAGAGATCCGACCTGGCAGGGATTGCTAGTATGTCGCTACATGGTGGCTGTTCAGCTGTCAATCAGGCAGATCTCCACTGCAACCAGCGACAAGCCATCAGCCACCAGCGACCCTGCACACTCAGAACCGGCGCTTGTTGGTCTCCTGCCGTCAAAAATGCCGATGCATGCTGCACAGCGGGAGACCAAGGAATAAAAAATGGTCCTGATCGTTGTGTCACGATCAGCAACCTCGCAGCAGGGGCCCGCTGGCTGCTGTTTGTCACACACAGCTATATCGCTGGCAAGGTCGCTGATACGTCACAAAACCTGTGACGTTTTAGCGATCTCACTAGCGATCTCACTATGTGTGATGGGGGCTTAAATGTGTCTGGGATGCCAGACGTGCTTATTTCACCTTAACTCACACCTTTATGCAGAGACTAGGCAATAGTTTACAAGTACTATAAATCACGCATTTAACAATGCAAATCATGTTTTTTTGGCACATTTTAAAACATCAAAACCCTCCTTACTTTTTGAAGAATGAGGATAAAGGGGAATAATTAGCTTTTATGAAGCTTCCAAAATGTAAGTACAAACAAAAACATGATTTCTGAGATCCATTTCATGAGTTTTGTTTGTAGTGAGAGAAAAAGACATTTTATGTCCATTGTGGTGTTTACAGGTAAAAAAAAAGTATCTGACAATTTCAGTGAGTAAAGGCCGCTTTACACACAACGATATCGTTAGCGATCTCGTTAGCGATGTGACACGCCCAGACCATTGCTATGATTTGCCAAGATCGTTCATAGGTCGTTTTGTAGCGGTCACACGTACCCATCTCACAGACGGTGCTACATCGTTCAGTGATATACTGTTTGACCAAGGCGGTCGTGTGGACACCGTCACACAGCATTCCTCCCAACGATTCCGGCAACGACAGAGGTGTATAATTGTCCATAGCATACACCCTGGCACGACACCAATTAGAGCAGAGGAGGCGTGGAGCATTGCTCGTAACAACATGCCTGCGTCGCTGATGATGGACGCACTAACGATGTTGTTCATCGTTGGCAGGGTGTCAAACGTAGCAATATGTCTGCTGTGTTCTAAATGATGAACAATATTTTAAAACTGAACGATGTTCGCTATTTTTACGATCGTTCGGAGTCACTCGTAGGTATCACACGCAACAACGTCACTAACAACGACGGAAGTGCGTCACAAAAACCGTGACCCCGACGACATATCGTCAGATAAATTGTAGAGTGTAAAGCAGTCTTAATACTAAAGCTCCTAAAACCTCATTCAAATGCCCATGATGATCATTGTTCATCAATGTTTTGGATTCAAATTTCATCAGTGTTTGGTCCGAGTGTATTTTTTACTTTCTGTGTTGTTCACAAACAAACATGTCTCCGTAATTTTTGTGGACCTCTTGGATGTGAACAGTACCATTGACTATAATAGCTACGTTATCATATAGGGATTTGTTTTTATCCAATAATTACACAAAAGTGACTGAGCTCAACTCAAAAAGAGTTAAAAGTCAAAACAGAACTACATTGGACATAATCAATATCCACACATGGAATATAAAAGCTCAAAATGTATTTATTTCTAAATTTGTTCCACTGCCTTGTTTATTATTCACATGTGAATAAATTGATTTCCTGTTGAATTATTTTACAAAATTCATTCATATTGCAAAATTCTGTTTTGACGTTTATTTCCCAATTATAATAGGATTTCAATGGGCAGAACAGGACATTTTATTGGATAGGAAAACATTAAGTAAGTGCTACCAGCTAGTGCAGGATATAAAGAAAAAATCCATAGGGCCACAGTAAAATCTTGAAAAATAAAAAAGCATAGAAAATCTCAGCTCACATAATAAAAATAACCAGGCAGAGTAGTATCCAATAGCAACCATAATGGTATCAATAATAACCTTCAGTACTGTTCATTTTAATTACAGACTGACACTCCAAAAGTTCATCACCCGAAGGAATAATGAATATAACTTATACGTGGCACACTGTGTTATGATCTCCCTGCTGCCCCTACGCGTGTTTCATGCTTTTTCTTCTTCAGGAGACATCTCCTGGTTAAGTTTATTATGTGAGCTGAAATTTTCTGTGCTTTGTTGTTTTTAAGGATATTACTGTTGCCCTATGTATTTTTTATTTATATCCTGCACTAGCTGGCAGCACTTGCTTAACTTGAGCAATTGTATGTGAATTTTTAACAAATTTAGAAATAAATAAATTTTGAGCTTTTATATTATATGTGTGGATATTGATTATGTCCTATGTAATTCTGTGTGGTATAATGGGCACGTGTAGGCAAAAATCACAGAATGTACGGGATTCTTAGATGTGCAAATGAGGCCCACAGTATTGTTATCAGTCGAATCAGTGAATCTGCTCTTCATCTGCCTTTTTTTGACATCCATTAAATTAATAGTCCACTTTATGTTTAATTTAACTTATGCTGAGGACATGATTTTGTGATTCTTACTTATATATACACATCACGGGTACTCCTCACAGATTTTACAGCTCTTCTGTTCTCTAAATGGCTACTGATGGAGGGACATATAAATAAAATAAATAAATAAATCTTTATTTTTATATAGCGCTAACATATTCCGTAGTGCTTCACATACATCAGGAACGCTGTCCCCATTGGGGCTCACAATCTAAATTCCCTATCTGTATGTCTTTGGAGTATGGGAGGAAACCGGAGTACCCGGAGGAAACCCACACAAACACAGGGAGAACATACAAACTCCTTGCAGATGTTGTCCTTGGTGGGATTTGAACCCAGGACCCCAGTGCTGCAAGGCTGCAGTGCTAACCACTGAGCCACCGTGACATGTGACCAGATCTGTCCATCAGCTCCTCCAATTAAAAACAATAAACATGAGAAAGCTGTAGTTTAATTGGTGGAGCTGATGGTCACATGCTCCTCCACCAGCAGCTATTTTTCGAACAGGAGCACTGTGCAGCCTGTGAGTACAGGAGGAGGACCAGTGATACCTATATATTAGTAAGTGACTCAAAATCTCTTCACTAACACATCTGTTAAAATAAAGTTAATGTGGACATCTCCCTTGACTATTGATAGGAGTCATGACTATCTGTTTTACTGAATAATTCATTTTTCACTATAAAGCCATGAAAAGATTTGGAATGTTAGTGTAATACATAGGCTGGGTTATAAGGATTTTGTAGGGTGCGCACTACAGCCTATTACTGTCCATGACAAATAAGGTCAGGGCTTGGCTATATGTTTATGTAAACCACCAAGACCAGGGGAGCGATCAGAGCATTGGCGATGGAGTGCTGAGAATTTAACCCATATTATTTTTTATCTTTCATTTTATAAACATGCGGTGAGTTTAATTTCTTAAACTATATATAAATTTCCTAATGAAACAAAAACATTAAGCTCCAAAAACTGAAACTTCAAGAAGTAGTGTATATATCTAAAAGACAACTGGCAAATTAGGGTACATAAGTACACTTGTTCCCAATCATCAGCCTCTGTAACATGCCGATGATCAGTCAAAGAACAAGCAAAATGTGATGTTTGATTGTAGTTCATGTTGATTGTTATATTATCATTTGTGGCAACCAATTGCCCATTGTAATTAGAGGAAATGCTGCCCACAACATCAAATTAACTGTCTTTCTGTCTCCATACAGATCTGTCACCCAATTTAAAAGGGTCATAATCGAGAGCTAATTACCAATCAATTGCTTGTTTATAGACAGAATTCAGCCAGTTTAAATATGAGCAATTGTGTTGAACATTTTCATTTTTAGTATGGCTCTATTCATAGGTCCAAATAAATGTCATCAATATGTAGGAATCAAGTTCTCTTTTAATACTGGGTCCATTAGAAACAAAATGAATACTTTGTTTTCCATTTTTCAACTGTTTGTGCTCTGTTTTTACACTGAACCCTTCCAGTGTACTAGGCTTATGCAGCTCTTCACAAATTGATCTGTTAATTATTATTATTATTATTATTATTATTATTATTATTATTTATTTTTAGAGCACCACTGATTCCATGGTGCTCTTCATGAGGAGAGGTTGCATCCAAAATACAAATATTACTTACAATGACCAAACTAACAATAACAGACTGGTACAGAGGGGAGAGGGGCCTTCCGTAGCGGGCTTAAATTCTACAGGATAATGGGGAGGAGACAGTAGATTGGGGGGGTTTGCAGCAACTCCTGGTGATGTGAGATGGTAGTAGGGTCTTTACAGGCTGTAACCTTTCTTGAAGATATGGATTTTCAAGTTCCGTTTTAAAGTTCTGAATATGTTGGATAATCGAACGTATTGGGACACAGAATACCTGTTAGTGGATAACCATCCATTGCGATCAATTTCCACTGAACTTCAATGTTAAAAACATAGATCCAGTTGCTATCAATTTTTTGTGTTAATAAGAAGTTATGCAGACTAGTTTTTTTTTATCCAAATAAAAAGTGAATTGTAGTCAAATGGAAAACATTTGATGAAATCCCCATCTCCATTCAACTATATAGATCCTGTACTGGATCATTTTAATCTGTTTTTGTTTCCCAAAAACAAATCTAAAAATGTAAATAACAACTATATATATGAAAATAGCTTAACAAAATATTAGGAGAAGTTGCAAAGTCATTTATGTTCCATAATCAGCCTCGGAAATCAGTGGTGGTCTACTATATTATGGCTGTCATCTTATCATTGGTAATAATGAAACTTAAGAAATGAATAAAAGTGAATTTTCCCTTTAAGGCTAAGTTCACACAAATTTATAAAAAAAATGATCTTATTTTTATCCAGAAATTTCAGACATTTCTTCATTTGCATTGACATTTGTATGGCATCAACTTTTATACATCAGCGGTTATTAAAATTTACAAAACCAAATACAGTTTACTATGTTAAAGTATTGCAATGTACTGTATATGTAAAACAACAGATGCTATATGGGTGATCTTTAACCTCTTCATGACTGAGGATGTACCGGTATATCCTAAATCATGAAGGGGTGATCACCACCGGGCTTTGCAATGAGCCAGTGGTGATCTCCGCACATGTCTGATGATTTGAACAGCAGACATGTGTGCCTCGCAGGTGCAGGTGGATCCACAATCCACCCACGCCTGTTAACCCTTTAAATCGTGCTGTCAAAATGTGACACTGCAATTTAAATTGTCCCAGCGGGGAACGTGCCTTTTCCTGCAGCCATCAGAGGCCCTGTGATGAGATCACAGGGAGCCGATGGTTGTCATGGTAGTGACAGGTCATGTGCTGACTCCTGATGCTATCATGACATAGTTCCTGTTACAACCAGCAGAGCAGCGGCTGTAACAATAATGCAGTATGTCTCCTGATCACAGCAATGTAGCTCTGATCAACAGAAATGAATCATCGATCAGACTGCTGATTCTTGTAGTCCCCTAGGGGGGCTAGTAAAATAAATTAAAAATGTAACAAAAAAGTTTCAAGAAAAAATAAAGCTAAATATTCAAATCACACCCCATTCGCCACATTGACAATTAAATAGTTAAAAAAAATTAAAAAAATACACACATTTGGTATCGCCAAATCTATCAAAATATAAAATCAATCAACCTGATCAGTATACGGCATGATGGCAAAAAAAATTCCAAATCCCAAAATTACTTTTTTCGGTCGTTGCAAATTTTGCACAAAATGCAATAACAGGCGATCAAAATGTAGCATCTGCGCAAAGATGGTACCATTAAAAATGTCAGCTTGAGACAAAAAAATAAGCCATGACTGAGCCCCATATCTCAAAAAATGAGAACTCTATGGTTCGCAGAAAATACCACGAAAAGTGTGCTACTTTTTTTGGACAAACATCTGAATTTTAGTAAAGTAAACCTATACATTTTTGGTATCTAAACACTTGTACTGATCTGCGGAATCAAATCAACACATCAGTTTTACCATAGAGTGAACACAGTGAACAAAAGATCCCAAAAACCTTTGTGCAATCGCACTTTTTTTTTACAATTTTCTCGCACTTGGAATTTTTTTGCCGTTTTCTAGTACACTATATGGTAAAACTCATAGTATTATTTAAAAGTACAACTTGTCCCGCAAAAAAACAAGCCCCATATGGCAAAATTGACAGAAAAATAAAAAAGTTACAGCTCTCGTAAGAAGGAGAGATAAAAACTAAAACGAAAAACAAAAAATCACTCAGGGTGAAGGGGTTAAGGAATCCAAATTTATTTGCACACCAATAAACTTGAATGGCGAGTCTTACCTAAAGTATGGAAGACACTAGTGCATGGCATTTTTTTTCATATTTGATCTATAAAAAAAAAAACATCATCTGAACAGCCCTAATTGCCATTGATCCTAGTGGTGTTTGGTTTACCTTATACATAAATGGGTCTCTATGAAAAGAAACTCAAACCTATAAAAACCAGGTCAAATAGTAATCACTGCACCATGGATAGAACCATTTCTGATATTGTACTATATATTCAATGTATACATGTAAACTCTGCATTCCCAAGCTGTAAATTGTCTTTATTATTGGATTCTAAGCTTATCCCCTATTTTATCTTAAATTTGGCCATTTTGAGCTTATCCACTATTTGTGTGTAATTTCCTAAATCTAATATTGCTTCGGAGCTTAAAGCTATGTTCTCAATGCAGTAAGGTGTGGTATTCCCTTATGTGCCCGCTCTGAATATTTTCTCCATTCATGTAAAGTTTTAGTTTCCTGGAAATGGGTTCTTTAAACCAAGTCCTAAATGACGCATGCTGCGGAGCTTAGAGGCCGCCATTATCAAACACTTATGATGGCATCCAGCGGGGGGAATAGACACCACAGGCTCCATGTTTTCCTTTCTATAATACTAAAATGTTAAAATATTCAGTTATATCAGGAAACTTGTATATAATAGTGACGGCACATTTTTTACTCTCGGGGTAAGTATTCTCTGTATTGCAATTAATTTATTGCGCCCTCTTTTGCTTTGTAGTTTCCAATGGAGGATGCTTAGCTGTGAGATGTATTTTTAATGTATGTACTAAAGATCCCGTAAACAGACATTTATAAAACATCACGAGCCATGAATAAGCAAGTCTTTTACACAATGAAATAGAAGGGTTTAGTGCAAATGATGAAAAGTATTACTTTCAATATCCGGCAGCCCTGTCAGGTAAAACAAATTCTACTTTTATATGGGAATGTAAAGAGGATGTGCTATCAAAAATGCATGAATAATATTTTATTACTTTTATGTAAATGAACCTCCATTCAATCTCTGTTCTATCTAATAGCATCACAAGGTTGAGTAACTAATGTAGTCAAGTCCAAATCTCTGCAAGGTAAAAAGCAATATTACTGTACACATTACAACCCCGGAGAGCCCTACAATGTCCACAGAACAAGAGTTTCGTAGTCTTTCCTGTGGAACATTAAACCTACATCAGTTGCCATAAACCATGTGCTCTTACAGCTCTTCCCTTCCAAACAGTCCGACAAATGCAGTAGTCCCTTTAGGAAAGTATAGTCTTAAAATGAACTGTCAAAAATTACAAGGAACATTTTTTTTGCCACAATAAAGGTTATGCTTTTATCCTATACAATTACTTGGTTGTGCTTCCCATTCATGTGCAGTACTTTTTCTTCTTCTAATACTTAAAGGGAACTGTCAGCAGTTTTTTAGCTACATAAGCTGGGGGCAGCATGCTGTAGGGGTTAAAAAACAAAAGCAGCTGTGCATCTTTTATCTGTGTGTGTGTGCTATTGTTTACGCAATCTAATGGCTTTATTACCCTGTTATTAACATTACAGGACTAAAAGCTCATATGCATACAGTCTGACACGCCCCCACCTCTGACACCACACAGTCAATGAACAATCTCTTTTGAGAGCCTGGTGTGGGTACATTTTTAAAATGCAATTATTTTATTATGACAGAACAGCTGCACCCAGTAATTTATGTGATACGACTTTGGATTCAGAATTTCGTTGCCTACATTATGTTGCTGTCAGATGAGGTAGCATAAACCTGCTGACAGATTCCCTTTAAATGGCATCAAGTTTCTTCTTTTTTTTTATAAATGTAGGATTTAGACACATATCAGACAGAAGCTATGCCAAAAGTGTAGTCATGCAGTAGTGTTAAAGAAGCCCTCCCATGAAGATTTTTTTCTTAAAGGGCTGGTCCACTACTTAGATAGCCCATTCTTATTCCCCATGTTTGACCCCATTAAAATAAAAAAGCTTATACTCATGTCCGCTGCTAGCATCATTCCAGTGGTGCCAGCACTTGCTCTCTTGGGGCTCAAGTGAGCGTGTTACGTCATAAGAGCCCCACAGCCAATCACCACTGGATTCAGTGTCCCCATCTTTAGATGTTTAAGTAGTCAACAGAAAGTGAGAGATGCACTGAATGGGTGAGGGGCTCATGTGACTTAGCAACCTCACGTGAGGTTCAGAAGAGTATGAGCTGGGACTGCTGGAATGGCGCCAGCATGAGAGGTGAGTATAAGCTTTTGCATTTTACTGAGGTCAAACATGTACAATGGGTAGGGATTGACTTATTACTGGAAAACCAATTTAAATCTGTGAATATGTGCATGTACTATTGTTGAGTGCATTAATATACTCGCCTATCAATGCTCGTTGGAGGACAAAGTGATGTTCTCCTCCTCTTCTCAGTCACATCACTGCTCTTCAGAATTTCTGGGATACACTGAGCTCTGTGTGACCCAGAAATTGGTTTTACATTGTAAGCCTATGGAGTGTCAGAACATTGTAAAAGAGCCACAAAGTCTTAACACTAGAAGTCCCAGAAATTTCGAGCTCCCCCCTGAAGTCCCGAAAGAGGGTCAAATGACCCTTAGTCTAAACTGAATAGAACTAACTAGAAACTAAATGGCTAAACTCAATGGAAAACAACAGCCTCCTGTGGTGCAACAGTAATGGCCTTAATTACAGAACAAAAGACGGTGATTATAGGATGTTAGCTAAAATCCTTCAGGTCATTGGACCCGTCTCTGGGTTCCAAAGGTAGAAATGTTAAATGACCCCTCTCTGGGACTTCTAGTGCTAAGAGCAGTGATGTCACTGAGAAGAGAAGCAGAACAGTGCTGGATTCCAAAGAAAGCAGCGGTTGTTGAGTGAATTAATACATACACATACTACATGTATATATACACAGATTTAATGAAAAAATCTTCATGTGAGGGTTTCTTTGATGATAAAAAGTAGATGATCCTGCTTGCTCTGCATTGTAAGAACAAAAAGAGAAGGAGGCGATCATAGAGTCCAAGACACCAGATTAAATTGAATTAATTTATTATTATTTTATTAAATATAAATACAATTTAGTGATGATCATTAGTGCAGGTAATGGTAGGAACAACATAATATGCTTTTCGTAATTATGCTCAAGACAGGATCACATCATATTTATATCAGTTCACTGTTTTTTACTTCTCTTGTTTCTTCTCTTGTTGCTCGGCATTGTGTAAAATGCATCCATCATAAATTTTATAATATTTAATGCATTTAAAGACTAATAATAATAATTTAAAGGGAACCTGTCAGGAGCTATAGAGTTTCCAAACTAATTACATTGGTGAGTCAGGTAGAAAAAGACAAGTTAAAACTTACCTTCCTGCCTACAAATAGATACTGTGTCTCCAAATTCCTCGTGTAAATGATGGAATCTTTATGTGAATGATTTCTAATTAGTAACTTTCTTCAGACACATGGGAATGATACTAGATAGGGAATAATGCAGAGGATCAGGGTGCAGTAGCTCAGGAATCGAGCCACCCTCGGAGCCCTCACAGACTTGTTTACATAATGACTCAAAATTCACTTTCCCTGTAATGATATATCCATTTGCAGCCAGGAAAGTAATTAGTTTGATGACAATAAAAATGGTGACAGCTTCCTGTAAGGAAGTTGTACTAGTAACACATTTGTATTATTATTTAAGAGCCCCTCCTCTTGCCCCACCCCTGAGTATGTGTCTATTGCCATTGTATGTAAAGCGCTGCGGAATTAACAGCGCTATATAAATTAATAAATATTATGTTATTATTATTATTGTAAGTCCCATTCTAAAAATTTTATAAAACTCTATTTCGTTATTATACAGAAGGACAAACAACAGGTGATTCCTAATGAGATTGTGTTATCTTATATTTATTTGACCCTCATATTTCACAGCACTTTACAGCCATCATCATTACGGTCCCTATTGGGGCTCAAAATCTAGATTCCATACAATATGGCTTAAAATCGTTAGAGGAAACCTATGTACACACAGAGAGAACATACCAGCTTATTGTAGGAGTTGGTTTTGGTGGAATCTGAACCCAAGACCTCAGCGCTACAAAGCAATAGATCTAACCACTGAGCTGTCATGCCTCCCATAGAACACACAGCTCTGTATTTCACGTTTTTGGGTGTTCATCTTTCCTAGCTGATCCATCCTATATGAAAATTCCAAGTCCACTTCCAAATATGGCTGCATCATATAAAAACGCAACAAATTATGTACTGCTCATTCTCCAATGAAAAACTGACCACCATACCAGGTATGTCAGTAAAAATGTAACTTATTTCCCCAAAAAATATTTAATTTATTAAAATATGATTACTACTCAGTTTTAAAAGTGAATATTTCTGAAACAGAATTAATTAGCAAAATGGGGTATTTTTTGTTGTTGATAGTAATAAAACTTAAAAGGAGATCTGTAGTAGGTAAAGCAGACTCCTAGACTCCTAGACTTCTCGGGATAGAGAACCTTTTTTTAAAATCTGTGTTGGTAAAATTCATTTGTATGGTTCTAGCTGCTTCCTGATCCTTAGAGCTAAAAACAGACACATTTATATCCATTCGGAATTGTTAATAGCTTTCAAGGCAACTCTGAGGAACTTTGATTTAATTTCTCCGCTTGCCTCCATCATACTCAGGGCCTCCGTGTTAAGTGGATGTATGAACCTCTGTACTGAGGAAGATATGGGTCAATCTTTCTTCCAAACGTTTAGTCTAATGGTCATTTTCCAGTCACATACCCACATAAGTTATATACTCATTTCAAGACATCATCTAGCTTGTAATTGTGTTCATTTTTCCTTGTAATTTGCTCAGTGATATAACAGGTTGGAGAATAATCTCTTAGGCATATTTTTCTTTTTTTTATATAAAATGAGTATGTTAATATTGCAAAATTCAGAACAGCCAATAATAATGTTCAGTTTTATTAACATTTCTGGACTCTACAGTCGAGACTGTTTCATTAGGTGGCACAGTTACTAATACCTATGTATGGCAAAATTCTGGTATGGGCAGAAAATAATGGACCATTGGTTATCAAGACTATTTGGAATGTACATGTATTGTTTTGTGCAATATGGATGTAAATAGTTGCAAGGCGGTAGGCTAGGGGTGAGGGATCGACTCTGGAGACCCCAGCATGCCATATTAAACATCTGGTCCTGGCTGGGTCTGTGGACTTCAGCTATGTGGACTGGGAACCCGTGTAGGACACATATTATCGTTGATATTGGCTGGCCAGGACTAGATGACACATCACACTTAAAAAGAAAACAACAGTTCACTTTAAACCATAATTCTTTACTGTACAATTCATTCTCTGTCACAACTACACGTTCTAGATAGTGGGCACTTACCTTCCAGTATTTTACAGTTTTGAACAACATTATAAGACACCATTCAATTTCCCTCTGGGTTGCTTCAGATCTGACTGATCCTGTGAGTCACAATGTTGCCCAGTCAAGGATTATAGCACATACTATGATGGCCACATTCCTTTCCGGCAGTTCCATGTCCAATGTCCTTAAGGGTCCCATAATGACTTGAATAATGCTTTGCTATCCCGGACAGTTAGCGAGAAACTGTTTGGTTGGTTGATTATGTTAAGGGGTGTGGCTGCTTGGGTTTTGTTTTCTGGCTCCTATCATCTGGGGCCACTTCGTTTGAGGAACAGTCTCTAGTCTCAATTACTGGTCACACCCTGTGTCTCTGTTCAACATTTGAGATTCTTGCCTTCTGTGTGTCTTCTCTTTCTTTGTCACATTCCGCCCAATGTATGCAACCTTAATGACTGATCAGCTAGACCTCCATCACCTTTGATCACTAGGTCTTCACTGACTTTTCTAGAATAAACAATCACTTTCCCTCTCAGTTGACCCCTCCCAGGGTGGTCTAGTCCCAACACTTAATTGCTTCTGATCCTGCTGTCTGTTGTTGGGCAGAACTTTTTTACCAAACATTGCATTAACATAACATTCCTACCTATAACATTGCTCTACATTATACTTTACACATTATTATACATAACAAAAGCAAATTTCATATTACAATACAATTTACATAACGCAATATTTACAAAAGATGCAAGACATTATTCACATTACTATTCATTACATGGTTGGTGTCTTTAGGAGTAGGGGCGCAATAGTCATTGTCCACCACTCTTACATGAATGACACTCATTTTGCTCATTTTAGCCTTTTCATGTATGTATAACAGTTGGCGTGAAACATGACCAGTAGTTCTCAATACAAGGCATGACATTTAGCTTCCTCTGAATGCAGATGGCTACATTTGATGATCTGTAGAATTATGTAGATCTTTAGAATCTTGAAGTGAAGATTTGAGAAAATGTTTCTGCACCAAACATTTTCCCCTTAATATACTTTATCTATACACGGTTAATTCAATAGTAATCTGGAAACCTTTTCTACAGTCTATGATGATCCAGCAAAGAAGAAATTAAAATGCCAACTGATTATCCTGTAATTTAGCATTCCACAGCTAAAAATGTCTTCCTTAGCCCAAAACCATCTAATCTGATTAATTTGTTGGATCAGTCATTCTAATTTTCAGTCATGTGAAATGGCATTAACAAAGCTCCTATAAAGAAAAGCTTGACCACACTGATTGTTTATTCTGTTTTGGCTTTCGGTCTGTTGACACCTCTGCAGAATGTCTTTGTGAGGTTGGCGGATTTATTCATCCAGTCTCTTTGGCTGTAGTCCAGTGGTAATATGATATTCAGTAATGTTTCTATAAACAACATGTCTCCTTTTCTTGTTTTTGCTTGTTGGCTCTTTGTGATAAAATTGCTCCTGCAAAATGCTCAAGTCATCATTGTGATGTAAAAATGTCTATTGTGGGCATATGAACACCACCTCATCTTCATCACTATGGGTCAAAGCATCTAATAATAAGGCCAGGAGTCTAATTATGAAGGTCTCTTTCTCAATACATTACTCAACTAATTCAATAAAATTTGGGATTCTTGGAGTAATTATCATTTTAGTTGAACTTCTATAAATTGATGTTTACATTTTTAGACAATCTCTAGTTTTAGGTAGTACTGTAATGAATGTCATCAGATAAATAATCCCAACAGGAATGTAAGCAATCAATATATCTTGTCACTCTGTATTTTCCTTTGCTTTTCTCTCTCTCTTTCTCTCTCCACACACTCACACATAAATTCTATCCGATTTGTTGTAATATATAAAATACACAAATAGAGGCAGCACCCCAAAAATAAATGCAAAAAAATGTAAAGTCCAAAAATTTTGCATCCATTTTTGCAGTGCTTCCTCTTTTTTTGTATTTTGTATAAGGCTGTATTTAATTAGATCCCCCTGAGGAAGCGGTCTGTATTACATTGCATATTTTCTACAAAGAAAGCAAAACGTAGGTAGGGGTCTTTATACCATGGGAGGAGGTTGATGGCTGGGGTGCACCTTTTGAACTGCACATGAGTACGATGAGGTTTGTTTGAGGGAAAAAATATTGCAATGCAAGCACATGCATTTTACAGATAAATGCGATATGTGAGTGATTTTGTTTACATTGAACCACCACTGTTATGGTCTTCATTTTAATTGTCCTGTCCACCTTCAGCCCTAATAATAGTCTATACAGTCATGCTTATATACAGGTTATATGCATTAATTGTTTTTCTGGCCTATGTCATATAAAAAAAAATCCTATTGATATCTACTCTTTGCCACTTGAATATTTTAAAATTGTTGTTTGATATTTAAATAAATCTTTTTTTTGCATGTTATACTCCCTGTCCTCTTGTTTTGTATTCTGATATGGAATTTTTTGCATATATCCCATTGGTACATTTAGCTATTTGCCAATCTGGATTAATGAAGATGGTGTTAGTGGATCTTTTGTTAATAATGTCTTTAATTAGTGTTGAAATCTATGTAGCTCACAAAGAGTTATTTGGGACTATTTGTTTTACCATTGAGGCTAAAAATTCATAAGCAGGTAGTTGCTAACTTCATGCACGCTTCATTTGACCTCACATCTACAGGGCTGCTCTTTCTCTTCCAGGTTGCTCTATCTATGTAATGGCAATTGAAATCCGGCTCTCTGCATTTAGGAAATAGATAGCTGGCTGTCAATCATCGTGGCATCTGCAGAAATGGAATGTACAAAAAAAGCAGAGCAGAAGAGAAGAAGCTGCTTTGTTGAAGTAACATTATGGAAAGCGATAGAATTGCCTGCAGGAGCGACTGTTACCTGCTTGCAAGTTGTAGATCTATAAGAAGAAAACAAAATAGTTCCATATAACCATTTCAAATTTGTAGGCACAAACCTAATATTTGATAAATCCCATCAAAAAATGGTGCTTTGCCATATCTGGTGGGATCACAAGAATTGTCCAATTTGCTAAGTTTCTTCATTTTATAAGTATATTCTATTTACCAGTAATGCAATACAAGTTTCATATATGCAATATTTGCATCTATCTCAGCCTGTAGCTAAGCACGTCTGGTGTACCTATCTGTTTGTATGTCTTTCTATCCTGTGTATCTAACTACCTAAAAATTATAGGTTTTTATGTCAAAACAAACTGAAATCATTTAGAGGGGAAAAAAAAAAAAAAAAAAAAAGTTAGTGAGCACAATTGGAATTCAAACAGAATTAACCGATCACATTTAAACTCTTATTAATTAGTAATAAGTACATAGCTGACATTATTTAAAACTATTCTGACTAACTCCATATAAAGTGCAGTTCTAGCAGGATTTTCCTGACATTTTCCTAGCTGCATTTTACAGCAAAAGTCATAATCCGTAAACAGCTTACAGCTCAGAAAAAGAACCTCAATATTCAAAGTTATCAGTAAGGAGAAGGGTACAAAAACATTTATAAAGCATTAGATATACCATAGAACACTGTGAAGATGGCAATCAAAAGGTGGCTTAAATTTAGTACAACAGTGACATTAGCTAGAACTTGATAGCCCTCAAAAATTGATAAAAATACAAGAAGAAAATTGGTCCAGGGGGCTCCCAAGAGGAAAATTAAAGGTGTTGCAGGAGTTTTTGGCATGGCAAGTACCAGTTGTGTATTGCAAGTGATAACAATTTTCCATTTTCTTCATATGTCTTTCCGGTGGCAAGATGGAAGCCTTTTCTTGTAAAGTAAATCATCTAAGCATGACTATGTTTTATTAAAACCTACATGAGAACAAATTTAAACAATTTGGCCAAAATTCCAAAAAAGTTTGTTTGACACAAAGCCAACAATCCGCATCACCATAAAAACACCATTCACACAGAAAAGCATGATGGAGGCAGCATTATGCTTTGGTGCTGTTTCACGATTAGATTAAATTCTGAACAGTTTATAATATTAGTCAATTTTACATGCACCGACACCTATAGGCATTTGCGAAAAAGCTTAAGATGAAAAGGAGTTTCAACTTTCAGCATGATGACTCTAAGCATATCTCAAAGTCAACAAAAGACTGGTTTGCCAGAAGAGGATCAATGTTTTCGAAGGGACCAGTAGGAGCCCAGACCAAAATCCAATTGAAAATCCATTGGTTGACCTGAAAATGGTGTCGAGGGCATAGTGTATGTAAACTTCTGGTTTCAACTGTATATCTCTATAGAGATAGACAGAGAGATAGATCGATCCAACTTAGATTTGATTGGATGAATGTTAACATCTAATATTCCAATAAACCGAAGGATCATTCTTGGAGGTATTTGCTTTGCTGCTAAAGCAGTGAGATAATGTAATTATGATGCAGTCACTACTTTAGGGCAGAATGGATGGTTAGTAGTCAGGAAAGCCGAGGTCTGGTCATGGGAGGACACGTATGAGTACAAGGAGTAAACGGGGCATAGTAAGGTCAATATTTGAGGGTCATAAATCCAGGATAGCACGTAATAATTTCAGGGAGAAAACAGAGATGTGGTCAGGTAATGGTCCAAGGTCAATAGGCAGGAGGTCACGACTGGAACAGGGAATGGGCAGAGAAAAGTCAAATAACACGCCGGGGTCAAAACTTAAAGATCAGAACACTAGTACAACAGCAGAACCAGAAAATACAACTAGCAAAGTTCTGGACGAGCATGCTCAGTAAGAAGCCTGTGCAATTACCAGTAAGGAGGAACACCTGAGTAATCAGCACCAACATGGAATCCTACGCTGTCAAACAAACAGCTAGTTCAGTAACTCAGGAAGGCGAAGCAGAGCATCTCCAAAGGCAAGATGCTCTGCACAGAGGAATAGTAACTGTCAGGAATGTAAGTCAGGAATATGCAACAGAGTATCTTTTAGTCTGCAAAATGCACAGAGGAATCATGACAGTCATTTTTTGTGTCTAAATGTTTTGAAAGTTGCTATAATAAAAGAGATCATACAAGACCGAGAATGACTTTAAAAAGTTGTCAGAAAAGCTATTAGATTTATTGGGAACTTGGAAAAATATGGTCAAAATTATGGCACAACATTGATAAAATTTGCAACTTGATGGCAAACCCTTAACATTTTCACCACATAGAGTGTATTATGGATAATAATATAAAGAATTCAAAACTTACAATCTACCGCTCTCTAAAGTTTCAAAGACGTCGGCAGATGATAATGCAATGTTCTCCTTGGTGCCCTGCAGCCTTTCCGAGCTTACTCCTTTAAGCTCTGCTTAAACACCCTTACTCTCAGACTGGGTGGAATAAACTGAAATCCCCAGCTCTTTTCTCTCGTAAAATCACATTAAATCCATTTTTCCCCTGAGCATTATTACATCTCTAGACTAACAGATCTCAAATAATTTCTTCAATTTAATTAATGGTAAACCGCAGGACAGAGGACAGGTGGCTGTGCATTTTATTATAATATTATGTTGCTGCTGTGGTGAGAAGTGCATGTATCTGTCTATTTATGTTAGACCCGCAAAATCAAACTGGAAATGGAAAATAACAGGAATAAACTTGGTGCAGCTTTGCGACTACTCATAAGACATAATGTTCTACGTTATTGTACTGCCACATTGATTAATGCATCATTACGAAATCTTCCTTTTATACAATACCTGGGGTAATATTCTGATCCAATTAGCCATATTCTTGTTGAAAAGAACATTTTAGCATAGATTTCTACAAGTGCTTGTTGTGTTCCCGGAGCTTCCCTGCCCGTCCCAGCCATGGAAGATAAACTCTGTAATTGGTGCTGTTAGAAATGACAGTATACTTAATCTTGTAAAGACTGTATAAAAATATACATTCCTCTTTAGGATACAGAGTCATAAAACCATTAATTGCTAAATTTAAATTTTAAACAACACATCATATAATGCAAAAAAGTGCCCTTGTTTCTGGCCTAATCACTTTTTTTTGTTAAATGTACAAATCTATAGAAATGTGAGCATCCTTTTCTCTTTCATTATCTGTAAAGTAATGATTTTTTGTTAGCCTTTAACAATCTATTTTTAGCTTTATAGATCTCTTGATATCCATGGTATTATTTCTCCAGGACAGATGAGAAATTAATCCTATGTCTTTGCTGGGGTTAGCCAATAAAAAGCTACAGTGACAGGTTCTAATAAAATGATTATTTACACTTTATTGGAGAAACTTCTGGCCTTTCAATGGTTCAAAGGAGGGGGATAGCACCTTACTAGGCAATTACTTTGTCCAGCAGGGAAGAAAGAAAAATTGTAATTTAAGAAAATGGTTTTAGAATCTATAAATCTTTCCTCTCTCTCTCTGTTCGGTGATATCATTGATTTTCCAGCAAATTAAAGGAAACACTTAATTTGGTTATAACATCGACAATAAGGATTAACAATAATATTAAAAATTAAACCGGAACAAATGTATAGATGTATATAAATGGAAAGAAAATTACTGTTTCATCCACCATAACCACTTTTCATATACAGAATAATGCAGAATATGGCATATAAACAAACATGAAGCTTTGTACAAGTATATACAGTATGTGTAAACTGTATTTTTCAGACTATAAGACGCACTTTTTTCCCCAAAATTTGAGAGGAAAATGGGGGGTGCGTCTTACAGTCTGAATGTGCCTTGCTTGCTGTAGGATGGTGGCGGCAGTGGACCAAGGCAGTGATGGAGGTAGAGTGGGGTCACAGGAGGCAGCAACAGATTTACCGCTGCCGAAAGCAGGCGGCGACATTAACCTGGAATATTCATTCCCATTTTAAAGGTAATAATATTCACTGCCCCCCATGCCCATAATTCTGCTCATCTCTCAGAACCGAGGTCAGTGATAGTAAATGACTGTGAAGATTTTTATTATGACTGATGCCAGTGCAAAATGTTGGGCAGGATTATGGGCATGAGGAGCAGTGATTATTAATTTTCCTTTAATGGAGAAAATTAAATTCACTGAAGCTGCCATCACTGGCTTCCTGCAGAAGCATTCTTGCTCCTGCCTTCAGCATGCTTGTAACTGGGGGTGCATGGCAGTGAAGTGATGCACTGCCTTTCACTTACAAGCCAAAGTTAGTTGCCAGCACCAGAAGAGGACGCTGTGCACCTCGGGAGTAGAGGAAAGGTGAGAAGAATAGTTTGTGTTCATGCTTTATGTGTGGCATAATGGGAGGCATATATACCAGGATGGGCCCATGATGGGGACATATATACCAGGTTGGGTAACATATATATCAGGAAAGGGCTCAAGATGAAAACATACATACCAGGATTGGAAACATATATACCTGGATGGGCCAAAAATGAGGAATATATTTACCAAGACGAGGAACATGTAAACCAGGATAGGCACCAGATGAGGAACATATATTTCAATATGGTGAACACATATACTACTAGAAAGGGGCCCAAGAGAGTGAACCAAGATGCGGGACATAGATACCAGGATAGAACCAGGATGGTAACCATATATACCAGGACAGGGAACATATATACTATAATGTGAACATCTATCCTAGGAAGGGGCCAAGGATGGGGAACATAATACCAGGATTGGCCCAGGATTGGTAAAATATTTACTAAGATGAGGGGCCCAAGATAGTAAACATATACCAAGATGAGGGACATAGATATCAGGATGGAGAAAATGTATACCAAGATGGAGGACATATATACCAGGAAAAGGCCCAGAATGGGGGACATTAGTACAAATTTGGGGGACATCACCCACATAACATTGTCAGTAGCAGACCCTCATAACAGAGTGTCACAACCACTTTTTTCACTTCAAACTTTTTTTTTCCTAATTTCCTCCTTTAAACCCTAGGTGTACAGTCATGGACAAATGTTTTGAGAATGCTACAAATATTAATTTTTACAAAGTCTACTGCTTACGTTTTTCTAATGGCAATTTGCATATACTCCAGAATGTCATAAAGATATGAGACTCAGGAGGACCTCGCTGCTGACACAGAGGCATGAAAAAACTAGACTGCAGTTTGCCAAACTGTTTGTCTGTAAGCCAAAATACTTCTCTTAGCCAAGATGGATGAGACTAGATGATACCAACATACAACGTTTTGGTAAAGGACATCAGCCTTCTGTTTACCAAAAATCGACCGAGGCCTACAAAGAAAAGAACACAGTACATACAGTCAAATATGGTGGAGGTTCAAAAATATTTTAGGGTTGTTTTACTGCCTCTGATACTGGGTGCCTTGACTGTGGTCAAGTCATTATGACATCTGAAGATTACCAAAGAATTTTGGGTTGCAGTGTAGGGCCCAGTATCAGAAAGCTGGGTTTGTGTCCTTGTCAATGGGTCTTTAAGCATGACATCTTTTAGAGCTCCCAGAAATGGGTGGAAACAAAGTGCCGGAGAGTTCTGAAGTGGCCAGCAATGAGTCTGGATCAAAATGCCATTGAACACCTGTGGAAAGATCTTAAAATTGCTGTTGGAAGAAGGCACCCTCCAAATATAAGAGACCTGGAGCAGTTTGCAAAAGAAAAGTGGTCGAAAACTCCATTTGAGAAGTGGAAGAAGCGTGTTAATGATTATAGGAAGTGATTGATTGCCTTTATTTTTTCCAAAGGGTATGCAACCAAATATTAAGTTGAGGGTACAAACAATTTTGTCCAGCCCATTTTTGGTGTTGTATGTGAAATTATGTCCTATTTGCCTTTTCTCTCTGTGCATATTAGAACAACACAAAAACTGAAGAAAGAAACATGTGTATAAAAAAGCATGTAATTGCAATAATTTTCTGTGAGAAATACTTAATTTTCTGAAACAATTTCAACAATACTTTCGGCCATGGATACTAGCAGAGAGCTAATTACATAGCAGCTTACTGCAGTGAAACACAGGTGAACAGGAAAGGAAAACTAATCTTAGCCATATGCAAGCTAACCCAATTTCTGGTGTACAGCAGTACCTGTGGTAGTAGAGTAGTGACACCTAAGGACCAGGGCAGGCGTGGCAGCATTATGTTCAAACACGGATGTAACATTTCCCTGTCAAAGGTATGCTTTTGGCCACAATTCTTCTATGTAGACCATTTTGTTTTAGACCTTTCTGAATAGTAGATGAAAGTAAATGGTTGTTGCCAGTTCTGAGCTGTTTGCACTGCTGGACATCTTCTGTTTTCAAAGGTTAAAGGGGTAATACGGGCCCTTTTTTAACAATGTGCCTAAGTACAAACAGGCAAGTAGTTGCTAACTACCTGCCTCTTGTGCCCAGCACCGATTTCTGCCAGCACACAGCGGTCACAAATGGCTTCTTCTAGCGATTCCACAGCTTCTACTGATGTCACATAGCAGTTAGTTGTTTCTTTAGTCACCTGTGAACCTGTCCCAAGAATACCTTAGCAGAAACATGTGGCACTACAAGCACCTGCATGGAACTCCAGGTTCACACCACTAATGTGGTGCATACCGGACATTAGCAATGCAGCTGGTCACCATTTCACAATATTTATATACACTTTGCCTGCTCAGCCACGCCCCCGCAAACTTTGCCCGCTTGGCCATGCCCCACAGACTTTGCCCGCTCGACCACACCCCCTGCACATTCTGCCCGCTCGGCCATGCCACCCGCACACATTGCTCGCTCGGCCACACCCCCCGCACACTTTCCCCGCTCAACCACGCCCCCGCACACATTGGGCACTTAGACACCTCCCCTCCAGGACTACTCCACCTATTAGACTCCTCTCCCCCCAGGACTACTCCTCCTATTAGACTCCTCTCCCCCCAGGACTACTCCTCTTATTAGACTCCTCCCCCGAGGACTACTCCTATTAGACTCCTCCCCCAGGACTACTCCTCCTATTAGACTTCTCTCCCCCCAGGACTACTCCTCCTATTAGACTCCTCTCCCCCAGGACTACTCCTGCTATTATACAAATCCCCCCAGGACTACTCCTCCTATTAGACTCCTCTCCCCCAGGACTACTCCTCCTATTAGACTTCTCTGCCCCCAGGACTACTACTCCTATTATCCTCCTCTCTCCCCAGGACTACTTCTCCTATTATACTCCCACCCCCAGGACTACTCCTCCTATTACACTCCTCTCCCCCAGGACTACTCCTCCTATTATACTCCTCAACCCACAGGACTACTCCTCCTATTATGCTCCTCACCCCCCAGGACTACTCCTCCGATTATACTCCTCACCCCCCCAGGACTACTCCTCCTATTAGACTCCTTTCTCCCAGGACTACTCCTCCTATTATACTCCTCTCCCCCAGTACTAGTCCTCGTATTATACTCCTCACCCCCCCAGGACTACTCCTCCTATTATACTCCTCACCCCCCAGGACTACTCCTCCTATTAAAATCCTCTCCCCCCAGGACTACTCCAGCTATTAGACTCTTCTTCCCCCAGGACTACACCTCCTATTATCCTTCTCTCTCCCCAGACCAACTCCTCCTATTATACTCCTCACCCCAAGGACACTCCTCCTATTATACTCCTCTCCCCCCAGGAATACTCCTCCTATTATACTCCTCACCCCCCAGGACTACTCCTCCTATTAGACTCCTCTCTCCCCAGGACTACTCCTCCTATTAGACTCCTCTCCCTCAAGGACCACTCCTCCTATTATACTCCACACCCCCTGGGACTACTCCTTCTATTATACTCCTTATCGCCCAGGACTACTCCTCCTATTATCCTCCACTCCCCCAGGACTACTACTCCTATTATCCTCCTCTCTCCCCAGGACTACTCCTCCTATTATCCTCCTCTCTCCCCAGGACTACTCCTCCTATTATCCTCCTCTTCCCCCAGAACTACTCCTCCTGTTATTCTTCTCTCTCCCCAGGACTACTCCTTCTATTATACTCCTCTCCCCCCAGGACTACTTCTCCTATTATACTCCTCCCCCAGGACTACTCCTCCTATTAGACTCCTCCCCCCAGGACTACTCCTCCTATTAGACTCCTCTTCCCCCAGGACTACTCCTCCTATTAGACTCCTCTCCCCCCAGGACTACTCCTCCTATTATTCTCCTCTCTTCCCAGGACTACTCCTCCTATTACACTCCTCTCTGTCCAGGACTACTCCTTCCATTATATTCCTCTCCCCCAAGAACTACTCCTCCTATTATCGTCCTCTCCCCCCAGGATAACTCCTCCTATTATATTCCTCTCTCACCAGGACTACTCCACCTTTTAGACACCTCCCCCAGGACTACTCCACCTATTAGACTCCTCTCCCCCCCGGACTACTTCTCCTATTAAACTCCTCCCAACAGGACTACTCCTCCTATTAGACTCCTCCCCCCAGGACTTCTCCTCCTATTAGACTTCTCTCCCCCAGGACTACTCCTCCTCCTATTATACTCCTCTTCCCCCAGGACTACTCCTCCTATTATCCTTCTCTCCTCCCAGGACTACTCCTCCTATTAGACTCCTCTCCCCCAGGACTACTCCTTCTATTATACTCCTCTCCCACCAGGACTACTCCTCCTACAATCCTTCTCTCCCCAGGACTACTCCTCCTATTACACTCCCCTCTCCACAGGACTACTTCTCCTATTATCCTCCTCTCCCCCCAGTACTACTCCTCCTATTATCCTCCTCTCCCCCCAGGACTACTCCTGCTATTACACTCCTCTCCCCCCAGGATTACTCCTCATATTATAGTCCTCTCACCCCAGGATTACTCCTCCTATTATACTCCCCACCCCCCAGAACTACTCCTTCTATTATCCTCCTCTCTCCCCAGGACTACTCCTCCTATTATCCTCCTCTCCCCCCAGGACTACTCCTCCTATTATACTCCTCTCCCCACAGGACTACTCCTCCTATTATCCTCCTCTCCCCCCAGGACTACTCCTGCTATTACACTCCTCTCCCCCCAGGATTACTCTTCCTATTATACTCCTCTCCCCTCAGGATTACTCCTCCTATTATACTCCTCTCTCCCCAGGACTACTCCTCCAACACACACACTGCACAAAACATAACTCCCCCCAAAACACACACACCCACACAAACCGCAGAACACACACAGCACCACACACAACGCTGCAGACACACAGCGCTCCACAAACAACGCAACACACAAAGAACACCGCTCTCACATCCCCCCACACCCAGACAACACCCAGAACATTTACAGCGCCCTACACAAACACTTGGCAACTACAGACAACAACATCAATATATATATCAAAAATCATACATTAACTACACAATAAATTCTAGAATACCTGATGTGTTAGAATTGGGACACCTTCTAGTATATATATATATATATATATATATATATATATATATATATATATATATATATATATACTGTATATATTACATGCCTTTCCTTTAATGCTAGAAATATATGTGGGTATATGTAATTTAGTTTTCCTTATATACAATTTACTAGTCATGTTATGCAATTTACTGGTCATTATATGCAATTTACTGGTCATTATTTTTATTCAACATTTGGAGAAATGGATGACTTTTTTTAAGCAATAGTGTTTCCTGTAATCAAGACAAGAAACATATACATAAAAATGACATACAATTATAATTTTCCAGTTTAAACAGCAATATATAAGCCTCGGAAATGATGTTCTGTTTTTCTGATCACTTACTTTCCCTGAATGTTCTGGAGCATGAATTGTCAATGCTTTTTTCAACTTCAATAACTCATTTCCAGCATTGTGTGATATCAACTGTGTTTCGAGTATGACCACCTACTAATATTGTGCCTTTTACTCTGTCATGTTTTATTTACTTTAATTAAACGGCAGTCCATTTTTTTCTATTAAATGTGCTAAAACCTCATTCACTTTAAATGAGATTCAGTAAAAATGTAATTAATTCCTACTGTTATTGGGAGCCTGCATGTGCGGTATTGTAGGTTCATTGTTAAAACATCACATGCAGTAAGTACAAAAGAATACTAGTTGCAGACCTTCTACTTGCCATCCACTTGCCCAGACTGCAATGAATTATTTTCATTGATATTTCTTGCATTGAGCTTTTGAAAAGACTTTTGAAAATTGACTGTGAAACTAAAAGTACTGCAATTAGGACAATGCAAACATTAAATTCAGCAAGTACCATGATAAACACAAAAAAAAAACAAATGAAATGTTGCATTATTTTCCACTACATTTTAACCTATATAGCTATCGTCTTGTAAGTTAAGCTAAGCAATATATAGGACTAAACATAGGAGGTTAGTGGCCACTGCTGAGCCCTACTGTTTATCTCTTAATGCCGCTTTACACGCTACGATTTATCTGATGATATGTCGTCGGGGTCACGGTTTTCGTGATGCACTTCCGTGATTGTTAGCGATGTTGTTGCATGTGACACCTACGTGCGACTTCGAACGATAGCAAATAGGGTGAAAATCGTTGATCATTGACACATCGTTCAATTTCAAAATATTGTTCGTCGTTTGGAACGCAGCAGACATATTGCTACGTTTGACACCCTGCCAACGACGAACAACATCCAAACGACCACCTTGGTCAAACAATATATACGATGTAGCGTCGTTTGTGAGACCTATGAGTGATCTCGGCAAATCGTAACAACGATCTGGACGTGTCACATCGCTAACGATATAGTTGTGTGTAAAGCAGCCTTTAGTCAAGTGAATGGGAGTTAAATTGCATTAGAATGGGGGTAAACAGCAGTACTCATCAACTGGAGCAATGTCCAGCTAACTGGTGAGAGTTAGGTGTGTTAGATTGTTAGATTACCACAGATAGTATTCTCAATGACTTAAAAATAGGTGTCAAGAGTTTAGTCTTGGACCATCCTTTTAAAAGGAATCTGTCGGCAGGTTTTTGCTTTGTAATCTGAGGATATCATAATTTAGAGACTGAAACAGATTTCAGTGATGTGTCACTTATTAAGCTCTGTTCTATGGTTTACATACAATGAAGCTTTTATCACTAGGAGATCACTGACAGGACAATAGTGCAGTTGAGCCCTGGCCTGACCACACCCCGTCCTCTGATATGTACATAGAAAGCTGTTGGGTGAGCAGGATTACCTTGCTGAGCTGTGCTACATGCTATGTCTCATAACCCTGTGTCACAAATGCTGCACCTAGTAAACTAAGTGATACATAATATGAATTAGGGTCTCTTTTCCTACATTATACTAACCTCAGATGAGGTAGCAAACTTCTGCTGATAGGAGCCCATAAATGTAAGTCAGCTGAACCCACCAAGTTTAACTGATTTACTAATGTGTACAGCTGGAGGAAGATGGATTAGGTATTTGAATTTCTAAAGCTTTTGAGATTGGAGGTCACTGAGTTTATGGACCTGCATTTCTTGGCAGAAAACTGCCTTAAATTGCTGTCAATTCTTTACATGGCTGCGATTGGGATGGAAGAGGAAGTTTTCTGCAAACCATGTACTGAACCAAACTGAACTTTACAGTCAAATGTTCGGTTTTCCAATCCTGTCCTGATCCGGTCAAGCATCATATGATTTTGTATTTTTCTGTTCTTTTCCGATCAAGATCACTCATCTCTGCTCATAGGCAAGCCTTACAGTAATGTGATTACTTGCATTACATTTGCCATTTAATTGCAACACTGACCATATATCTCCCATATCTATGCCTACCACAAGAGCCCAAAAATTCATAACTGTGTGTTGGCTATGAAGCAACTGATTGCAGATCTTTGAACTGAAGTTGACACCAGAGAATATACATTTGTCTGTTCTACTCTCTTGTATTTACAGACCCCAGACCTTGTGTTTGTTTTCCAGCAGATGTACCAGTTCAATTACCTGTTTACACCAGAAGATTCTAGCTGAACAGGGGCCAGATGTTGAGTGTTAGCTCTTATTTCGTTTCCAAATTATGAGCCATGTTTTAATAAACTGGACCTCATTTACTATTACATGCCCATGATCAGGACCCACTGCATACTAGACGCGGTGAGTCCTGACCTCTGGGGTCGCGAATCTCCGCAAAAGAACGCAGGAGCCTACAGCTGCTCATGCCCAAAATCTTGATTTGTGGCGTTGCAATCTCCTCATTGTGTTCCCCCTAAAGAGAACGCTTGCGACTCCAAAGAGAAGAATTGACAGGCTTGTGGCTCAGGAAGCCGCACCGCAGGTCAGTTTTCACTGCTGGCCGTACCCACACAGTGGGCATGGGATTTCTAGAAATCCCATCCACTGTGCATGTACTGTACAATGCAGAATTTTGGACGCAGCTGAAACGCGCTGCATCCAAAACACTGCTAACACTGATCGTGGGTACATACCCTTACATTATAACAAGCTACAATTCATAAAGACAGACATTGTTCACTATGAGAGGTTGTGATGCAGTCAGAGGTGCTTGATTCATTTAGAGGCCTTTAATGAATTGAGTCTTGAAAGTGGTGTGATCCTCTGTGTGCTCGGCCAAAAATGTTATGGTCATGTCACACACAACAACAGCGACGACGACGTCGCTGCTAAGTCACCATTTTCTGTGACGCTAGAAAATGGTGACTTAGCAGCGACGTCGTCGTCGCTGTTGTTGTGTGTGACATGACCATAACACTTATGTAAGACTTTAGCTCTGATTCATCATTACACTAGAAGTCTGGCGTAAAGATGTTTAAAAAAATTGCAGCTTTTTTTTGCACAATGCAAAGTCTCTGAAAGGAGTAAGATTTTTGGCCCCTGCTGTGAGGTCGCCAGTTGTTGCTGAATGTCCTGGACCATTTTTTGGTTGTTCCTCTTCCGCTGTGAAGCACACATGGCTGTGTGTGACAGCGAGAGAGCAACAAACTGAATGTGCAGGGAGCAGGGAGCCGGCTTCTGCGGATGTTGGTAACCAAGGTACATATCGGGTAACCAAGCAAATGCTTGGTTACCCGATATTTACCTTCATTACCAGAGTCCGCAGCTTCTTGAAGCCGGCTCCCTGCTCTCTGCACACGTAGCCAAGGTACACATTGGGTAACTTTAAGCAAAGCGGTTTGCTTATTAACCCAATGTGTACTCTGGCTACGAGTGCAGGGAGCCAGCGCTAAGCGGTGTGCGCTGGTAACCAAGGTAAATATCGGGTAACCAAGCGAAGCACTTTGCTTGGTTACCCGATATTTACCTTAGTTACCAAGCGCAGCATCGCTTCCACGAGTCGCAGCTGGCTGGGGGCTGGTCACTGGTTGCTGGTGAGATCTGCCTGTTTGACAGCTCACCAGCGACCATGTAACGACGCAGCAGCGATCCTGATAAGGTCAGATCGTCGTCGGGATCACTGCTGCGTCGCTACGTGTGACCTAGGCTTTAGACTTTAATAAATAATCTGTTCATGGATCCACTAGATTTGATGAATAGTCTTGACACAATGTACAAAAATCTAATTTTCAATATTTAATTCTAAGTGTAACACATAATATTGCACATAATAATGGGTCATAAGATTTTTCTGATGGTGCTCTGGAATCATATTGAAGATCCACTATCAATAGTAAATTCTGTTTCTCTCCTCAATTTATAGTAATCTACAGTATACATTGTTTCATAAAGTCACAAAGATACACTTTAAATAAATAAAACATAATGTTTTGCAAGAATTTTTTTGCACGTTGAGTTCCAGACAGGTATTCATATGTCTACAACCCACAAGGTGGAGCAGGGTATAAAAATATTTCATAAAACAAAGGACAGCGCTGACACTTCAAAATTTTTTCGTGTTTCATAGTATAATTACATTTCCACTCTTTATTCTACACATATTGAAATCTGAAGAAAGGTACACAGACGTAATTATTTTTGATATTGTGAAAATGTGTCAGTCTGTCCTTATTGTGCCTTTGGCAACCTGATAGCTAAGCTGGAACAGTAGACATTTTTGTACTAATTAATTGGTTTATGCAACTGTATCAGATGGCGAGAGATACTGGGAAGTTCAGTAATTAGTGCGATGCAAAGCAGTACATAACTTTATACATTAAAATGAGTTTGAGTTTCTCAGGGCAGCAGATTTCTAAAAAGAAATTGCCATAGGGTAAATGATTTCTAATAATGCCCTAATGTAAATGATCAACTCTATCTTCTCCGTACTTTTAGCTCAAAAAGAGGGAATATTATAGGGCACAAATAATTAAGTAGGTGTTTGTGGATGTTTGGTTCTTTGAAGGTTCTTCAATTCATTTGATGCTTTCTGTAGCTAAATATTACAGAAGACTCATTATTTTGTATGGGGTATTCGCGTTGTTTGCACTAATATCCTTTCTAGAGGATAGGCAAAAACTTGCAGGTCAGTGGGTACCTGACTACTGGGATCACCACAATTCAAAGAACAGGGCTAAAGGCCACTTTACATACAGCGACATCGCTAGCGATGTCACTGGTGAAACCACATGCCCCCATCAGTTGTGCATCACGGGCAATTCACTGCCCGTGGCGCGCAACATCGCTAACACCCATCACACTTACTTACCTGCCTAGCGACATCGCTATGTCCGGCGAACCGCCTCCTTTCTAAGGGGGCGGTTTGTGCGGCGTCACTAAGCAGTCGCCCAATAGAAGCGGAGGGGTGGAGATTAGCGGCCGTAACATCCCACCCACCTCCTTCCTTCCTCATTGCCAGCGGCCGTAGGTACGATGTTGTTCCTCGTTCCTGTGGTGTCATACATAGCAATGTGTGCTGCTGCAGGAACGATGAACAACCTGCGTCCTGCAGCAGCAACGATATTTGAGATTAGACCGACGTGTCAATGATCAACGATATAGTGAGTATTTTTGATCTTTAGCGGTCGTTCGTACGTTTCACAGGCAACGACGTCACTAACGAGGCCGGTTGTGAGTCACGAATTCCATGACCCCAACGACATCTCGTTAGCGATGTCGTTGCATGTAAAGTGGCCTTAAGAAAAGCTTCATCAAAATGGAGTCACATTTGTTTTCTATGGGCCTGCTAAAGATAGCACTGAATGCTTCCTTTTTGCTGGGCATTTTAGAGAATGGCGATTGGACCCCTAAATTCCCCATCAATCCTTTGACAAACTGAAAAATGTAATGCTCATTTTTTGCAGAATAAGTTGTACTTTTAAATGAAACCATAAGTTTTACCATATAGTGTACTGGAAAACAGCAACAAAAATTCCAAATGCGGAAAAATTGCAAAAAAAGTGTGATAGTACTTTTGTTTTTGAGATATTTTATTCACTGTGTTCACTATATGGTAAAACTGATATGTGGGTGTAATGCCTGAGGTTGGTGCAAGTTCGTAGACACCAAACATGTATAGGTTTACTTTTATCTAAGGGGTTAAAAAAATTAGAAGTTCGTCCGAAAAAAGTGGCGCACATTTTACGCCATATTCCATGACCCCTAGCATTCTCATTTTTCGGGATCTATGGCTCACTCACAGCTTATCTTTTGAATCTCAGGCTGACATTTATAACAGTACCATTTTTGCGCAGATGCTAAGTTTTGATCGCCTGTTATTGCATTTAGCGCAAAATTTGTGGCGACCAAAGAACGTAATTTTGGCGTTTGGCTTTTTTTTCGATATGCCATCAGATTAATTGATTTTATATTTTGATAGATCGGGCATTTCTAAACGTGACGATACCAAATATGTGTATATTTTTTATTTATTAACCCTTTCATTTTCAATGGGACGAAAGGGAAGTGATTTAAACTTTTAGTTTTTTGTTTTTTTTAATTTTTTAAAACTTTTTTTTTACTTTTTTTATTTATTTTACTAGTCCCGCTAGGTGACTATATGGATCAGCAATCTGATCGCTCTGCCATATCTGTTGATCACCGCTACACAGTTATGAATAGTAGATATGCTCATTTCATGTCTCACCCAGCTCTGGGCCGGGTGAAACAGAAAGTGAGTCATGTGAGCTACAGGAGTCATCACATAACCCTGTGCTACCGTGACAAATGCCACGAATTCCGATATCGGTGAGTAAATGTTTACCGCTGATGCCATTATAATGGCGCTATCACATATTGACAGCGCCATTTAAGGGGTTAAACGGCATGGGCAGATAACGATTCTGCATGCACACATCTCAGCTGTAAAAATCAGCAGATATGTGCGCCGATAGCTGCAAGCTGCCGGCAGCAGATTGCGCGCAGTAACACTATGATCGCTAGTAGTAATATTACTGCCCGCAGTCGTTAAGGGGTTAATGACATTCATAATGTGGCAAAATGATGTGGCAGTATGATTCTTCAGGTCAATACAATTATGAAAATATTAAACTTATAAGCGTTTTTGTTAAATTTTAACAGTAAAATAAAAATGAACTAAAACAATTTGGTTTGGTTTGGGTTGACATTTTCTGAGCCCATAACTATTTATTTTTTTCATCATGGAGCCATGTTGAGAGCTTTTTTAGCTTGGTTAACTTACATTTTTAATGATATAATTTTTACTTAAGTACAACATTTTGATAGCTGCAGCAGCTAAAAAGCCAGTTCTTGCGTTTCGACTATTTTCTTTTTAGTTTTTAGCTTATAGTTAAAATATTTTTTTTTCTTGTTACGTTGCACTTTTATGGACACGGGAATATTAAATGTGTAATAAAATGTTGATATGTTGTTGTTTTTTAAAGCACGACTCCAGCGTTTTTTGTTATTGTACCGCTACAGTGATTCTTTAATTGCAAGTCCCCTTCCCCCTGTCTAATACTTATGTTGCAAGTTTGAAGGGAGCGTGTAATTGTCGTGCTGACTGTAGGAACGTCCCCAGAGCTGTTGCCCATGAATTAAATGCTCATTTCTCCACCATATTCCATCTCCAAAGGTGCTTCAAAGAATTTGGCAGCACATCCAACAGGCCTCACAACCGCAGGTCATGTGTAACCACGCCAGCCCAACTTCCACATCCAGCATCTTCACCTCCAAAATCGTCTGACACCAGTCACCCGCAACAATTAGTTTGCATGTAGGAGATGTGTTCTCTTTACTGATGAATCCTGGATTTCACGGTGCAGGGCAGATGACAGATTGGCAAATGGTGGTTACACCAGATGCTGACTCATTTTCTCCTATCAAGCCGAACCACAGACTGAGCTTCACTGGAGGATCAGAATAGCAGTGATGGTGGACTTCAACAGACCCCCATCTGCCATGGTAACACAGCGGTGTATGGTGATCGCATTGCTGAGAGATTGATGGACGTTGGTCACTTGCAAATTGGCAATCTCTACATTTAAATGCCTCTGTCAGCATTTGACAATGGCATTTAAATGGATAAAGAGCAATAATTGGAGCTGATGTTGCTGGTGTTGCATCTTCTAGGTATGTTGCAGGCGCAGTTCCTGAGCCTAATAAAATTATATGTTGTAATTTTATGTGATTTGGTCACAAATGTATGGCCTATACAAATCAGATAATAATGGAAAGAAATACTGCCCAGAAGAGAAGAGGATGAAATTTACAGAGAAGAAAAAGAACAATAGAGAACAGGACAAAGAGGAGCAAAGGAGCAGGACAAGTCATTAGACCTCATCTTGCAGCACAGAAAAAGGGATTGTATTGATATATCATTTTTATTAGGGTATATTTGTTATATTTTTTCACATTGAGTCATTATGGTCATGTTCAGCTTTAAAGCTCATATCACTATCTTTTTAGATGTAATACCTGCTTGCTTATTAAAGTATGGCGCTCACAAAAGGATTAGCGAGTGCAAGCGGGTATTTTTCCAAGGCAGTAGAGAATTAGGTATGGATAATTTACAAGTCAATTTATTATCAATTACAGATTTAATGTGTGTGAAGTTCTATCTTAGATAAATGGTCAAGTTCATTAAATCTTGTCATGACCAAAGTTACATTCCCAGTGAAGTAGCAACCTAGTGCTTAAGCCATTCAAACACACAAGGAAGAGAAAGAAATGAGGTCAGTGGTTTGCAGCGCTGAGAGACAAGGTCATGTTAATTATGATTTTAGGAGTTCTTATATTGCCAAATGCCATCTTCTGTTATTTGTCAGCTGCTTTCTTCTTTGAGCAGAGGCTTAGCCCTTGCTTTAATCATGTACACAAGACGGAAATGTAGTGTACGGTATTGTTGTGGAAACATCCTTGAGATTCATCCTCTACTGCTACTCGTATCTGGCCAATAAGCCCAATCTGTTTTAGCAAACTACTTAAAATCCAAGTTAACCAGGGTCAGGTTACATCAAACACTTCAGCAATCTCGAGCAGATTCAAAGTATATTAAATGAGTTTGCAGGCGAAAAAATTCCCACAGAAGTCCAAAGAGAAATGAAATGTATTTCAATGTTATTCAGCTGATCTGAACAAAAACAAGTGCCTAACAATCAATTAACTTAAAAGGAAAAAAAATATTACATTGTGTAGATGATTTATGATGTGAAGTTAAAATAAAGGCACATACTGTATACAATTACTGCAGCTCCTTAACCCCAATACAAAACGTGTAAGTGGACCCCTACTTACCATGTGTTACTTATGATACAGGGGTCTCCTTATGTGAAGAAATGGACTATGGGCCTCCTTAAACATCAGGGTCATAGTGTTGCTTCACCCTCTGAACCCCCTATAATACATGCCATGCTTTCAGTGACTCGATGAGTAAATAAATATTTGGTTTAAAATCAAATGAGTTACTGTAGAGATGTCGCCCCTACTTACGGTTAAGCACAATGTGACTTTAAGAGACACCCCCCCCATGCGTGTTGTGTTTTGTGGACTGGCTGGCAGAGTCGGTGACCCCTTCTAAACTGTGGAGTTGGACTGACTCAACTCAAAAAGTTCAGGAAACAGAAAAAGAGAGGAGATGAGCTTAGGTTAGGAACAGGAGGAGTACGATCTCCTGAGAGAGAAAAAGAGAGGAGATGTTGCCTGAGAAGTGTCCGGAAATGATTTGGAAAGAGGCACGGTGCTGGCTGCGAGAGAGACTACAAGTTGAACCGTGAGAGAGCCCCAGTAGTCGCGGAGCAAGTACTTGGTGGAGAAGCTCCTGAGGTCAGGGATTCGAATAACACAAAAATGTGATCCTGAGGACCCAAGAAACCCTAGCTCCATGACAGAAGAAGAAAAGTCCCCCCTGCCCTGCAAGGAGAAGTGCGCAAGGATGAGCATCACAGCATTGAGCTCCTGGGAATGAACTTGTTCCCCCCCAACAGTACCGTGAGTCTTTACTATTGTGCGTACTTGATAAGCCTTAGTGCAGGCCTCAGTAGCCAGAGCACAATATCCACGTGGCCATAGTAGCAGAGGCCAGTTAGGTTGCTCGTGCAGTGTAGTTGTGAATAGATTCTGCTTGCAAAGTTAAACATTGTATAGTGACTTGTGGCTGAGGCGATATGTTGAGCGACCCAGCTAGAAATTGCAGGGTTTGTTAAATTGTACCATTTCCGCATTATAACCCCCCATTGACTTGCATATAAAGATATTTCCTGCCTGTTAATAAAACTGTTCCCTTGATTCTGCAACCTTGTCTTGTGTTCCGTAATTGAACTCTGCACTGAGGTGGTCTCTGAGCCATTGCTTCATTACTTGGCTCTAATGTTACAGCAGCAGTTTTCTTATTTCACCGCTTGAGTGGTGCTTTAAATCTAAGTCCCCTGCCTTATGGCATCTTCAGCTGTTTTCACCATCTCTCCGGTCATTCTCCGGGGATTTGTGACCTGACACTGCTTCAATGTTTCATGGAATGACCCAGAGGTCACATCTCAATACAAGTCTATTAGAGCATCGTTCTTGCTGCCATAGACATTCACTGAGAGCTTGTGACAAAACTTCTTATTTCTAGTCAGCCAGAAGTTTCAGTCAAAAGATGCCACGAGACTGGAGCAACGCTGAGAAAAGGTGATGATGTCAGAGAGTGAGTATAAGGCAGAGTGCAGGCGACTTAGATTTAAGTCACCTCTGCAACGGTGAAAAAAACCACTGGAGTGTTACTTTAACATGTTTGAAATCTCTCTACTTCTTCTCCAAACTCAGGCTCTCTCTTGGCCACACAATAAGAAGCTATTTTCCTGCATTTGTCCACTTCTTGACCACTACGTATCTCTGAGTCTGACTGGTGCTTCTGCTTGCTGTGCTTCCTGATTACACCAGGTTTACTAACACACTTCTACAGAAATCTTGATCTTGGTGGCAAATTCGCAACATTTCTTGATCTTGTTGACAAACTCCTCACCACCTACACCCAGTATTTCATTAACTAAGTGGCAAAAAGTCACTCTATACTCAGGTGGCATTCTTTATAAGCTCCTTTTCTTGCAGGTGGTATCTTCCTCCTTTTCTTACTGACAGGTTCAGCTTTCTTGACCAATGAACATCACAGAGACAATCTAACCCTTTGCATACTGGGATGACACACCACTTCAGATGTGCCCGCTTCTCATTTATATGTTGGAGGCTCTAACAGACAGAATAGCTCCTAGCTATTCCAAATGCCCTCTGTAACTCAGCCAGAATGGAAGGAATCTAGCCTTTACCAGATGCATGGCCGGAGGACTCCTCAGCCCACACTCCCCACTTTTGCCACAGCTAACAGAATACAGCCCTCATGCAATTGACCCCAGGGCCGTGGGGTACTCGGTTCCGGGTGTTGGTTAATGGGATTATGTCACGGGGGCCTGTGCCCGGTTCCATGGCCCTGGTGGTCGCTGAAAGTCAATAAATAATAAAATAAAAAAAAATAATAAAGAAAAAAAAAAATAAATAAATAAATAAAAGTATTTTGTGACGCCACCTACGGTTCCAGTATGGTTACTGGGGCTGCAGGTCAGACGTCTGGGGTGATGGTTAGGCAGCCAGTTGTTTACGCTTCCCGTAGGTGAAGCGGGGTCCCCAGGGCAGTTTTAGTAGTACACAGATATGGCGGCGGTTTTTTTTTCACAGCCTTTTCAACTGTCACTTTGATGAAGAAATAAAGTGCGTCATACCAATTCATTAACTCTGACCAGATTTTACTTGCAGGTGTTAAAAAGGGCTTCAGTTTCTGATGTTACAGTTTTTGGGTGATCTGGGAACAGTTCAGGATCTCTGCACCAGGTCAGTTGTGTGGCCTCCCTGCTGCGCTGTGTCTCTCCTTGGTACTAGGCTGCCTGTAGCTATACCTTGTCCCTCTCTCACTGTCTTCACCTGTATGGCAAGTGGCGGGAGCTTCTCTAAGAGACACTGCTGTACTCACTGCGATCCCTAAGCTCTGTGTAGCGGCTTTGCCTTCAGGTGCTGCTGCGGCCAGGAGATCTGCAGTCTCCCTGGCCCCCGGTCTTTATTGCTGGGCAGATTAGATCCCGCACAGTCTCGGACGCCGGTGTCCGATAATCAGCGCTGTTCCTTGGGGATGAACCGGTCTGGCTCCACCTCCCCGGTCACTCCTCTTTTGCCTCACTCTTGATCCCTCAGGCGGTCACACAGTTACTTGTGCGGGCTAAGCACTGCCCTTTCCATTTTGATGTCTTCCCTCACTCTCTGCTCGCACAGTCTCCTTTTCTCCAACTGTCAACTGTCTCTCTGACTCCGCCTCCAAACCTGGATTTAAAGGGGACTTCACCTGAACTCGACTTGTAGAACTCCCCCTCCAGGCTTGGAGTGGAAATGTTGTATGTGGGATTACCTGATGTGGAGATCCTTCCCTGCCCAGGTACAGGTATATTTGTGGCAACTGAACCCTGGTGTGCCACACAATGCCCACATGATATCTTTTATATGGACACTATAGAGGCATTGCTAGTGAATACTATCACTGTTCACACGGTTGTATATTATCCTTTTTATGTGAATCATATCACCAGGCACCATCGGTGCTATCTGCATCTAGTGTGACATCTAAGACATGCCGGGATGTGCAATAACTGTGTTTTGTCTTGAGAGCACTACTCACTAAAGCCTCTTTGACATGTCAGTGAAAAACACACACGTTATTCACTGATGTGTTAAAGGTACATATGTCTCCCCTTGTTCCGTGATTTTGGCAAACGCGTGATCTCCATGTGCTATCCATGATAATATACAGAGATAAGGCACTTGTACTCGCCTGTCCATGTCATTGCTGTCCTTGGTCTGATGTCTCTGGCTCTGCTGTTTCCGGCCACTGCTGTGTTCCCTCTGCAGCTACTTCCGGGTCAGCTGTGCAGTGAATATGTATGAGCATAATTAATTGCCCTGAAAGCAGAGACAGCAGCGGCTAAAGACAGCATTGCTGGAGACAGGTGAGTTTAAAAAGATTTTTATTTTAAATGTACGTGTTTTTATAGTACGTGTTCCAAAGATCACACCATAGTGTGGGACATCAGTGATGCCAGAAAAAAATGGACTTGTCTCCATACAGAACACATGGAAATGCATGTGTGCCGCATATAAACATGTCAGTGAAAAATCCCTGATGTGTCGGTAAACCCATTTATTTTAATGGGTCTGCATATGTCCGTGATTCTGGTACATATAAAAACAGTCACCTAAGTACCAGAATCACCAATGTGTGAAGAGAGCCTTAGGAGTAACATTATGGTTTATTTTTTTCTTAGTATGGACATGGGATCTGTGTAATATTACCATATCCCTCTCTAATCACACAGTTTATTGTACCTTTACACTTTTTTAAGACATAAAAAAATATATTTGACTCACAATGGACGTTTGACTGCATGTTTTCTCTTTCTGACTATTTGTCGTTTTAGAGATTTGTCTTTACAATTTACATAGATGTGGTAATTTGAGTTTTTGCTGACAATTCCCTATGCATGTGATATAGCATTGTATTACACACACTATTTCAGTCATGCAACCTTCTTCCCTGTTTTTCTCATTACGTCTTATCTCAATAAAGATTGTACATTGACAGTGAGGTGTCCATCAGAGGAGGGGTGCTATGCATGTGACATTGTAGTCCAAGAAATGAGAAGTCCTGCTGTGTACTGCTGGTTAAACAAACATAGCAAATAAACAACACATGGGACCTTGACAAGACAGGTATCCCTGAATTCTATGTTTTAACATTTACAACAATTACAGAATGCTGTCTTCAGATTACATAGCAAAAACTTGTTGACTGCTCCCTTAAAAATTCTGTTGAGTGTTATTAAAGTAATCATCCAACTTATTGCCAGACAGATCTTTCAAAAAGCTGAGAGATCATCTAAAGTCCTACTTCTGACACCCCCAGCAAACTGACCCCTGTATTATTCAAGTGCACTAATAAGAGGTCATTACAGCTTCAATGGAAGGCCTCTTTCACACAACAGTGAAAAACACACACATTTTTCACTGACATGTTAAAGGTGTGAATGCCCCTCCATATGCTGTGATTTTGGCACATGTGTGATCTCTGTGTGCTACCACGAATAGCAGGTGCTTTATACTCACCTGTCCCCAGCATTGCTGTCTGTGGTCCTGATGTCTCCTGCACTGTTGTCTTCTTGCTGCTGTTACTTCCGGGTTACGGTGCAGTGAATATTCATGAGCATAATTAGCCAGCATGGAAGCAGGATACAGCAGAGCCGAAAATATCAGCACTGGAAAAGGTGAGTATATAATATTATTTTATTTCACAGGCATGTGTTTTTTTTCTGGTATATGTCACACGGATCACACCACCGTTTGACATCAGTGGTGCTGGAGAAAAATGGATTTGTCTCCGTGTGGAGCATAGAGCCACACGTGTGCGCCACACAGACACACGGTCCCTGAGAATTCACTGATGTGTGCCCAGACCCATTGATTTTAATGGGTCTGCTTATGTCAGTAATTTCGGTACAGATAAAAATGGCAACATATGTACCGGAATCACTGACGTATGAAGGGAGCCTAAAAAAGTGAGAAAAATAAAGTTTTCTGAGAAAAAATAAGATTCAACTATAGGAATTACTACCCAGTCACTCAAGACTTGTGTGCGACTTACAACCCACAAATGCTTAAGAAGTAACCAGATAACATATTTGTGCTGGGGACCTGGTGGGAATTTTATTTTAGATTTCTATCCAGGAGCACAACACATGGTAATGATCAGTGTATATACAATGAAATATGTCACCTTAAATAAATCATTAATCTGTAGTTCATTGCCGCGATCCTCTGATGAAACAGGGAGTGTGCGGTACTGGAATGCAGGATGATTTAAGTAAAGAAGTATTCTGTTATTTTGTAAGCCAAATACTTGTGCCAGGCTCGGGATTAACTTTGATAACCTCTGCTTCAATTTTATCAATTGTTTAACTTTATTAACTACAAATAACAGATTACTCATGTGTGAGACAACTTCATCAAGAGGTGAAAAAGTCTATCTCAATTGTTATTCACTAGTCAGCCTCGTAGTCTGAAAAAGGCCGTGCGGTATTCTCCCAAGGTAAACATACATTAAGGCTCAGATTGGATAAATTCTTTATTTCTTACTCCTGCTTTGTCTTCCTGTTTCTTGATCAAAATTCTGTAAGAGTAAATTTGCTGAGTCTGCTTCCTGCGTTCTGTGGAGAACAGACTGATTTGAATTAAACCTTAAAATGAATTTCAGAATATTATATAAGATATCAGTGACGTTGCTTAGTTGACTGATGCAAGATATAGTAAACTTTTCCTATCAGCTCTTTTTGTGGACTTAGGCTGAGGCCACACAGGAATTTCTGCGAGTCCTTGCATGACACTTGGCTCACACTCGCAGCACAGCAGGAGCCAAGTGTCATGCAACTATGGTCCGATCGTGCGATCAGACCACAGTTGCGGAGTAGAGGGCTGGTGCTGCTGAGGGGAGGGCCGATGCTGCTGAGGGGAGGGTCAGTGCTGCGGAGTTGAGGGAGGGATTTATCTCCCTATCTCCTCTGTTGCCAGCTGATGCAAGAATCGCACTGCTCTCGCGTTACACTGGTGTAATGTGAGTGCAGTGCGATGTTTCTCCCGCCCCCATAAACTTGAATGGGTGCAAGTGGAACAGGATCGCATTGCACCCACAGCATGCTGCGATTGTTTTCTTGGTCTGATTAGGACTGAGAAAAAAATCGCTCATGGAAGCTGCCCCATAAAGTAATACTGGTCCGAGTGGAATGCGATTTTTTTATTGCATTCCATTCGCTCTGTATTACTCGCCATGTGTGCTGACCCTTAAAGTCAACCTGTTGCTGGCAAGTCACATGTATCTCAATGGTGCTGTAAAAATAAGGTTTACTGGATGTTTTAAAAAATTAACTAACATATAGAAATGTTAAAATTGTAAAAAAAAATAATTACATACCAATTAATTTTACCAGCAGAGACCAAACAAATATAAATAGGAAAAAATAATTTCTAACTATACACATGATTTCTAAATCAAATTGTGGACATTAATTCTGTTATTGTTGGTTTAACTCTAATCTATCCAATGTACCAAGCGAAAATTAAAAGGTATGTGACACAGGTGTTAAACTCAGTTACTCTATTAGGCCCGTTTCACACGTCAGTGAAAAACACAGACGTTTTTCACTGGCGTGTAAAACACGCACATGTCCCTGCGTGTGTCGTGAATCACGGCACACGTGGGTTGTCTAAGTGCAATCCGGGCTCCGTTCTCCGTGGCCCGTGATTGCACTTAGAAATCAACTCACCTGTGCCCGCTCCCATTCTCCATGGTGCTGATCGCTCCCGCGGTGCAGCATCCGGCCGGCGCTGACCCCTGCAGCAGCTGCTTCCGGGTCAGCTGTGTCGTGCATCATTAATATGCATGACAGTAATCAGCCGGCTTAGAAGCAGCAAGCTGCACGGGCTGCAGAGAGTGCGGCTGAAGCCGGGTGAGTAAAAATGTTTATTATTTTAAATGGACATTTTTTTCTGGCACGTGTTTCACGGACCACACCACTGCGTGGTCCGTGGGACATCAGTGATGCCAGAAAAAAATGGACATGTCTCCGTGCGGCAATCACGCACACGCGGGTACGCCGCACGGAGACACGTGGAGTGAAAAATCACTGACGTGTGAGCAGACTCATTCATTATAATGGGTCTGCGTATGTCAGTGATTCTGGTACGTTTTAAAAAAAGCACAAACGTACCAGAATCACTGACGTGTGAAAGGGGCCTTACATATATGATAACACCTCACACTTTATTTTGAGATCCATTGGAAGAGATGGTTGGTCTGAGACTTTAATGTATACAGTGAGGAATAATATATATATAGGCAATATATATATAAAAAAATGCATACAATATATGCACAAGACGACATAAAATACCCACATTTTAAGCTTTTAATTTAATGAATACATCTTTTTAAGAACCAGGTTGCCACTCAAAAGTTAATGACGTCTCTTACGTAAGGCTTTTCTTGCTGTTCCAGCAGGTTGTCCATGCATATTCGATACATCACTGAAATGGATTTTAAGTATTTATGAAGCAGGAAAAATCTGAATTATTAGGGTCCTCTGGTAGTTACATTTAATCTTTACCTCCTTCATTACTTTTAATTTGCCAAGTAGGAAAAATGATACCACGGTCCATTACTGGAGCATCATTCACCAACATTAAAAAATGGGAAGAATTTTATCAAGAAAAGCCACACATTAGAGTTCAGAAGTTGGCAAGAGTGCCCTTTACTGTAGATTTCTCTTGTTCCCAACCATTGCTTTACTTCTGAAAAGTGAGTGAATAGTACACAGCTCTACTAACCGCCCACCAGCTGTAGAAAATAGATTTATTAGTCTTCATGGAAAGAATTTCCAGTATATCATATCTTTTGAGCCTAATTTTTACATTTTTGTGTGTGTAACACTGATGAGATTGTTGTATCTGTGGTTTTTAGCTTAACCTAGTGATGTACTGATAGTTATATGGTTATCAAAACATCTATACCTGCATACATTTATCTCTATATATCTTGAAATGCAAAATTTACTATGAGTTGACAACTTAGATTAGCTGTTCACATGCTGTGACAAACAAATGCCATATCAGTGAGCATCAATGTCTGACTTTCTTTAGCATAGTGTCCATTGCAACCTCTTTATGTTAAGGAGGTGGGCTTATTGCTGTTGCATTTGTCATTCCTTGATGTGGTATTATCCTTTAGCATAATGAGTTGTGCTATGTGTCTTTTCTAAATATTGTAATATGTGAATTGTGATGCAATGTATAATGAACTGTAAGGCTATAAAATGTTATAATGTTTTCATGTATATTGCATAGCATAGTCGCCAGACTATAGGGTAAGACATAGTTAAGTGTTAGGACTAGCCTACAATGGGAGTGTGATGACAAGAACCCAGGTGTAATAAGACACCAAACCTCTAGGTGTTGCCAGGCACACTAGTGGAGTGGATCTGCCAGGTTTGTACACTAGGTGTCACTAGACACATCTAGTGAGGAGCAGTCAAAAAAGCCAGGGGTCAAAAGCCAGGGGATAATGTAAATGACAAAAGAAGCGAGCAGAGCCAGAGTCAGGGGATGAGCTGGGGTCAGTAAACAGAGAGGTCATGTAAAAACAAGGGAGCGAGCAGAGCCGGGGTCAGAGGATGAGCCGGAGTCGGTAAACAGAGAGGTCACATAAGTACAAGGAAGTGAGCAGAGCCAGAGTCAGGGGACGAGAACTTAGGTCAGGGAGTCATGGAATCAAGTCAGTAAGTAAGGAGATGGGAATGGAACAGCGGAACAAGGTAACAGGACAAGATCAGGTCAGATACTTATGTGAACAAGAAATGTGCACTGCAAAACAGGAACTATCACTGATGGCATTTTGGGTGAAACAGCTCATAGAAAAAGCAGAGCAATCACCCCTTCCACACCATACAGGACTTGACCAGGAACCAGGGAAAAATATGAGGCCCAGCATTGGCACTGCAGAAGAGCAGAGCACCGCTGAGCATAATCATGACAGGGAGGAGTTAGCTCATAGAGAAGAGACGGTTCCTTCTACAAAGTTAATGAAGACGTAGTGTTGGACAGAATTGGACATATAGTCTGTTGGTAATCAAGGCCATATGCAGTGGGTGACTTGTGACAACTAAAAGAGAAAGGAGATGGATTTGAGATAGCATGATCCTGAAGTGTTGACCGAGACACAGAAAATGGGACAATGCTGAGGCTAAAGACAAAACTTCTCATGCAGTGACCCCAAGCAGAAATATTCAGAGGACAAGACTGTAGCAGCAAGGACCCAAGTTTCAATGGTAATGGACTAAGATGGACTAGTATGTGAACTTAATTGACTTTTCCCAGGTGGACTCTCTCAAGCATTTGAGAGCATAAGGCTCCACTCATGCATTACTGGCTTTCCCCTTACCCCTCTCCTCTACAAGGAGAAGAGACATGAATATGGAAGCACTTGGGAGCAACTGGCTCCACTCTTGCTATAATGATCAAAACTCCTATAGCTCCCTTCCCTACTACGAAAAGAAACGTGAAACTGCAGCAAGGGAAAATGGACCATTGTTCTAGGCTGGGTTGTATGGGACTCACATGACCAGTAAGATTGGGAACAACCCAGAGGGAGCTGAGAATATGTCTGAATATGGTTTGTAAAACTGGAGCAACTTGGAATCTATGTGCGTGCTTTGTAGCATGTATATTGCTATGGAGGAACCATTAAGTAATGAGTTCTTGTTGTTGAAACTGCACTGGAGGTCTTCTTTTGGAAACAAGTCATTATTCAGTCTTGGCCAAACGAAGCCAATGAAAGCAGGCATCCTGCACAGGCATACAGTGCACACTTCACAATTTCCCACACAGCCAGGACCGCCTCCTTCATGTAGCCTATTAAGTCATCTGAAGTAAATCCCTCTCTCATGACTACCAGCCTGTACCACTCTACAATGGCCCGTGGAGAATGTGGACTTATTTTATGTTAGTAGTCATCTACATTTTAAAGGTTAGGTAAAATTTTATGTGAAAAAAAATTAGGTTGAAAATGTACAGATGTGTCCACCTTAAAGGTCCATTTACACTGAAAGTTTATCATAAATAAGCCTTCCTTGGAACCCATATTCACAAGAATGTCATGTGTAAACAGTCTGCCGATTACTCTATGAACTGACAAAATGCCCATTCATCTGGTGTAATGATCATTTGTGAGGAGTAAGGAACAAGAACAATTTTCAGCCTATGCACACTGAATGATCTATTATAAATCATACACCGCGCATCAGTAGAGAGGGTTGCGTTTGTAAACAAGTGTTTAAACAACTGCAAATCAGCAAATAATAAGTTGCTGATCGGCAGTCAGTTGGGGTAAACGAACATTTACATTGGCACAATTTTGTTGCAGAATCCAAATTCTTACAAAATAAGTTTTATACAGGTTGCAAGTGACATAGCAATCACTGGAGATGACACTCAGACACATATAGGATAAATATCTCCAGACTATTGACACCAAAAAAATATTGGTGGCAAAGTCTTATATTTTTAATAAAATTGACACCACACTCTCTGGATTTGTTAACCTAACAAATAGGGCTCATTCAGACGAGCATATAATATGAAGTAGAAATTGGACAGCACACTGAGCAAAGTGAGTCAATAGGGCTGCTCAGATGAAACCATGTAAAAAGATTGCAGCATGCAGTAATCCAGGGGTCACTAGCCTATGGCTCAGGAGACACATATGGCTCACAGGCCCTTGATGTGTGGGTTGTAGCTTTCTGCCAGCTTTGTTCATTAGCATCAGGTCTAGCAAACAGCTATGAAGAGCAGGTCTCCAGATGGTGACATTTGTGAGTAGCCTACAGAGAAGAGTAGATCTAGATGTGAGTAGAGTAGGAACTCCTGGATTTTGACATACTGCCTTGTTGTGACTTTGGTGGAAAAGCATTGTTCTACAAGGGACTGCTGATAAGTCTTTGGAATTACCTAGAAAGAAACAAGATAGGATAATGAAACTTTACATTTATTCCACATATTCTCCACTAATGTCAACATACTTCTTATATTGGTATTCCAATTCTGTAAGCCTAGCAAAAAGAAGAATTTTGGTTATGCCTCAAACTAGGAAGCCATAGCAGTCATGGCATCAGAAATGGTGTGAGATTTGGTTCCCTTGAAGGTTTTCTTTAGGTTTGGAAACAGATGATAGTCTGAGGGAGCTAGATCTGGTAAATAAGGTGGGTGGTCAATCAGCTGGAAGCCCAGCTCTGCCAGTTTTGCAGTGGTCGCTTGTGCAGTGTGAGCGGACGCATTGTCTTGCAGGAACAAGATTTCTTTAGACAGCTTTCCGTGTCTTTTGGCCTTCAGTGCTGCCTTCATTTGGTCCAAAAGTTCAATGTAATACCTTGCATTGATGGTGAAACCCTTTTGAAGGTAGTCTACTAGCAGCATGCCCTCCTTATCCCAAAACACAGATGCCATCACCTTAGTGGCTCATTTTTGCACCGTGAACTTCTTTGGATGAGGAGAACCAATGTGCCTCCACTCTTCTGACTGCTCCTTTTAAGGGTCATACAAATAAATCCAGGTCTTATCCATAGTGACCAGTCGATCCAGGAAGTTCTTATCAATCCAGAAACACTGACAAATGGACCGGGAAGTTTTTACTCGCATGCTTCACTGATCTGTTGTCAAACATTTGGGGACCCACTTTGCAGAAAGCTTCCTCATGTCCAAATGTTCATGGATAATGACACAAACACATTCACGGGAAATCCTCATGATGTCTGCTATTGCTTTAGCTGAAGTTTGTCGATTCTCCAGTATGAGGTTGTGCACAGCATCAACGATCTCTGGAACAACAACCTCTCTTGGTCGTCCAGGACATTCCTCATCATTGGTGCTGAAGTGGCCCATTTTAAATTTGGCAACACAGTTCTAAACTGTGGAATATGAAGGGCATTGATCCCCCAATGTCTGTGACATATCACCATGAGTATCCTTCTTGGGTTTTCCTTGCAGAAACAAGAATTTTATCACTCCTCTGCTCTCAGTTGCTGTGAATATTGCATTAGACTCCGTCATTTTGTTTTCCCGCGTGCGTAGAACACTGTTGCCATAAGCAATAAACACAAAATTTTGAAAATATATATTAGAAACATAAGGTTTTCATGTGATGTAACATCATTACCGTAGAAACAAACAAAAAAAACCCTCACAAAGCAAAGACTTATTAGTAGCCCCTTCTTATCATTAAACCGGTAATGGGTAATGGGGGCTCTTCTTGGTGCCACTACTGTAGGGGGAGTGGGGGAGCTGAAGTTGGAGTTTACCATCTTATAGTACAATATCAGCATATAGAAAGCGGTATATAGTTATTTTATAGTACAATTTTAGCCTATAGAAAGCGGTACATAGTCATCGTATAGTACAATATCAGCTTATAGAAAGCGGTACATAATCATCTTATAGTACAATATCAGCCTATAGAAAGTGGCACATAGTCTTATATATGAATTAGCTCACTGTCTTGATCCTGTAAATGACTAGATATAATCTATCCTTGTTTAATTCTTTTGCTTCTTTCTGTATAGAACTATTTAAATTGTTACACAAAGATCCTGTTATGTGAACGCGACGTACAAAGTATTTACAGATTATGGCATATGCCCCTGTACGGCCAATAATGCCTCACTTGTAGTTACATAAAAAGGAAACATTTTATTATTATGTGCATTTTAATAAGGCCATTTATTTTTCGCAATCTTTTTTGATGGTTGCTCATTGATCTACACTTTGGCTGGGAGCCCGTTTATGATGCAGCGAATGAACAATTTCTCATTGACTCAGTTTTGTGGCGAAAATAAAATAAAAAATGTGTTTGATTTTCAGTTTCTCCAGCTACAGGCAGGCAGTCTGGAGGCTCGGAAGGCTTGACCCTCAGAGGACAGCTGAATTAGAAGTTGACCTCTTTCACTTCATAAAGTCTTGTCTGGGATTGAAAAGCTGCATTGCACTGAAAAGCTGGCTGGTATTGATCAGGTTCAACTGAACATAGAGCTGATAGGAAAAAAGTCATAAAAGACCTAATTCTTAGCAGAACCTTCCTTTTTTAGTACTCCACTTTGCTTGGGGAATTTTTTTTATTACGTCCTATTACCGTACATAGCTCTTGTTATATCATGCAGAATAGTGTTACTGAGTCTTATACTGACATTTTCCGAGGTTTTTATCAGGCATGACATTGTAGCAATTGAACTGTGTCTTTTTTCAGACAAAAACATGGTGTTCTGAAGTGCGAAGGACTCCACTAACGGCACATTATAGTCTCCGGCTCTGACACATTAGAGTGCTTCATCCCTAGAAATGCTGAATGCACAGCTTCACAACTTTGCATTTTTCTGGTTGGCAAACCTAGCATTCAATCACTCTCCTGTGCCATCAACCGAAATAAAAGGAAAAAAATCACCCTTCTATTCAGTAATATTAATATTAAACACAAGGGCAGTTTAATATATACCGTTATACCACTGAGCTTGAATAAACACAGTCCAGATAGGCTTTCGTCTCCTCCACTGGTCAAGGTATCACAAGAATGAGCTGTAATATACTTCATCACAGGAGAACGTAATCCTCTTATGGATCCCATGGCAAGGCTCATGTGAAACCCTGTTCTCAAGGTTTAAGCTGTGTCTCTCTTTTCTTTGAATGTATTCTTCTAATCAGAGTTAACCCTATATACATTTGTACAACCTCAGTTTTAAAGGGAACCTGTTAGGTGCAATATGCACCCAGAACAACGAACAGTTCTGGGTGCCTATTTCTAATGCCTGCTTAATTGTCCCAGGCTATAGTAGCATACATAAAGAGATCTTTAGAAAAAGTATTTCTAAAGATTTTTTATCATATGCTATTGAGGCCAATGACTACTTGCAAGGGCGTTACTTCTCTTGCCTAGTCGGCCCCCTTAGCATGTAAGCATGCCACTGTGGGCGTGCTAACATGCTAATGATTTTGTAGTGAAAACACAATTGAGATAAAAGAATCGGGTTTGATGCTGCGCTAAAAATCACAATATCCAAGTTTGTAAAAAAACTTTTTCTTTATTTCCAAAGGTCTACGCGTTTCAAAGGCATGTCCGCCTTCTTCATCAGGACAAGGAAAAATAAAAGAACAGCCTAACCTATTATTTATTTATTTTTCCTTGTCCTGATGAAGAAGGCGGACATGCCTTTGAAACGCGTAGACCTTTGGAAATAAAGAAAAAGTTTTTTTACAACCTTGGATATTGTGGTTTTTAGAGCAGCATCAAACCCGATTCTTTTATCTCAATTGTTTTTTCTCCACGGCTTTATCGGGGCTGCAGCTTACCGCTTTCTTTACATTCAATTGTTTTGGCTTTCCCAGGAGTTGTGCCTGTCACAACCATAGCAGGTGAGTACCTGTCCTGTTTGTTATATCTCCATTTATCATCGGATAAGACCCTATGTGCGCTTTTTTCCACAGTTCTTTCTGACGTTCTAATGATTTTGTAGTGTCAGAGGCATGGTCGCGTTCACTGTTCTCTGCTGCCAGCACCCCGACGCTGAATTTCGGCTCACTGCGCATGATTGGAAGTCCTGAACTTCCAGATATGCGTACTATGAAAACGAGTCTATGTCCTGGCCTCAAACTGGTGTAGCGCGTATGACTGGAAGTTCGGGGATGTTCTGATCGTGTGGTGAGATCAACCATACCTCTGATGCTGCGCATCATTAGCATGTTAGTACGCCAACAACCTTAAACCAATAATCTGGGGGGTCTTAGAACCAATATACCACAAGAAAAAACCCCACCATAAAATTCAATACTTTATTTCACAAATCAACAAGTACAAACTTAAAAACAGAGTTGGTTTGATACCTTAAAGTCACCAGTTAAAGGGAGGGGCATAGTGGGCCAATTTCCCTATTGTGACCCTTCCTAACAGCAGGGGTCGGCACCCTAATTATATAGCCGTTATGGCGCCCCTGCTCCAGCGTGGACTGACCCTTCTCACCCTATCCTAACACTATTATTTGTGCTGCTGATCTCAATGAGAGCTTCCATATGGTATTTGGTGAAGTTCTCATGCATTCACCCAAGCATTCAATTGATGGGAATTTCCAATATGTGTCTATAAATTCCCAGATAAAATAGACATCTCAGCAGTGGTTAGTATAGTAGAAGGTACTGTCCATCTTGTATCAAACTTATTATGTCACCAGTCAATAGTGTAGCCCAATCGCCACCGCTTCGCCAATTGGCATAGCTCACTGCCCATCACACATTGTTGTAGCAAATTCGCCTACTATTTCGCCATAAGGTATAGCTCCTTGCCCGACGCGTTTCTCCTCCTCAATCAACAATCGAGCGGAGGTTCATCAGGGGCTATTCAGGGCTCAGTTGCATGGATGTCAGTCTGCAATTATCAATATACCTATATTAGATGATTGATTACCACATTCGGAGTCCACACACTATATCTCTATATGGGGCCATTACTCACATTGCATCAATGCCAAAACAAGTAATGATTCAATCCTTCAATAAGGCAATGTCGTTCCCACTGAAAGCATATACATATATAGGTAAGTCTAAACGACATTCCCATTAAATTGCAAAGACCAGCGGGCCATTTTATAAAGCCCAGTACTCACTCATAATCAGATACTGTCTGGGACTGCCCGTTCCTATTTATGCCACAGATATTCATGTCCTCAGTGAGATATCAGCTGTGAAACAACATAAATCCACTCAACATCCCCTTAACTCCTTCATATTCTCTAAGTCAAATCGACATCATCAGAAGGGTACTTACTCAGGTATCTCATTATCTGGATTTTGAGGCTGGCCCCACTTCAATGGTGGATGGATATTGGCGCCTAGCGTACTGCCAGGCTCTGACAAGTTTAAATCCCCCTCCATGTCAGCGTCATATTGCCTCATTTCCGGATCGTAATTCAAAACCGGTCATCCAGGGGGGGGGAGGGAGGGAAAGGAGGAGGGATGTGATTCGCGTAGCCACACGTCCATCAGTACTGTCCACCGGCTGACGTACGATGGCACACTCCCCCAGCCCTCATACATTTGGCCTTATCGGCACTGCTATGTATGTGATCATTATAGGGAAAGACAGGAGGGGCGTGGTTTGTGCGGTCTGACATCCGTCAATACCGCCCACACCATGACGCTCCAAGACACTCCTCCCAGCCATCACATGATCGGCAATCACAGCACTCGTCATCCATTGCCGGTCATCTTAGGAGGAACGGGGCGCGGTTTATGCGGTCTGACGTCCGTCAGTACCGCCCATAGCATGACGCACATGAACCACCTCCCGGCCGTCACGAAATCCGCAGTCCAGGCGCTCCCATGTATATACAGCTATGTCGTCATGTAGTGGGAGGGGCGGCGTTACCTCCCACCTCCACTCCCGACCTTAGCCTTCAGTGAGAAATCATCTGGTTACCTCACTTCCTGCACTGGCAAAGATTCCACATACTAGAATCAGGATGCCCTGCTTCCGGCCTTGTAACTATGCACGATATTAGAAACCTTTATTACTATTATGCGGAATCTCGCATATCTAGTATGTTTAAGGTCTATAAGGGCTCAATTACTGTAAAACGTCCCTATTTATCATTATGTTTTCTATATCTCTCTATTTATACCCCATACTTCTGCCTAGATGCAAAACCGGAACTCATGACGCACCCTGATTAGTATTATTATTGCCTCCTCCCCCTTAATTCCCACTACCCCCAGTGTCCAATACTATTGACCCCACACATATCCTGATCTTCCCCAAGACATCTGAAATTATGGACTCCATGGAACACAATCAATTCTAATTAATTTTCACTGGTCTACCCTATCATTAATCTGACTCAATCATTGATCATATATGAACACTGAAATTCCTAATGGCTAGTAACATATACACAGCCTCATTTTAACACTCTCCTTCCATTAGAAGGGCTATTATGTGTACCTTGGCTATACTTATCCGATCTCAAATTAAATAAAGCTTACAAAACTCAACTGCTCATTGAGCCCCTCTGGATGTACAGTTCGCAACCAAAAGATCCATCGGGTCTCTCTTTGGATAATTATTTTATCCCAATCACCACGTCTCATCGGGACCGGTATAGTCTCTATGGTCCTAAAGGAGAGAACACCCACATCCCCGCCATGACATCCATTAACATGGCGGGCGATGGGAGTGTCCCTTTTATTCCTAACATCTCCCAGATGTTCGCTTATTCTGACTCTCAATTGTCTTTTTGTTTTCCCCACATAGTTAAGTGGACACACACATGTACACAAGTAGACAACTCCCTCCGTCCTACAATTGGCAAAATTTCTGTTCCTGTATGTCCTCCCAGTGCTCACGCTTGTAAAGTCCTTTGATGGAGTGATGTATTTACAGAATGAACATTTGCCACACCTGAAAGTCCCCGTCCCTCTCTGGTCTAGCCAGGTTCCTGGTTTTTGTGGGGGGGTATATAAACTATGGACCACATGGTCCTTTATTGTACGGCCTCTCCTGTAGGTCACCGATGGTACATCTGTGATTACTCCACCAATGTCTGGGTCACTGGCTAGTATTCCCCAGTATTTCCTCAAAATCCCCATCACTTTGCCATTCTGGTCGTCATATGTGCCAATCAGTCTGGTTTTCAGAGTATCCTCATTTCTCTGTCTTGGTACCAATAATTTGGTCCGTTCACTCTGCCAGGCATGTTCATAGGCCGCATTTATTGTTCCCAGAGGGTATCCTCTTTGAATAAATCTGTTCCTCAGGTACCTCGACTGTTTGTCAAAGTCCTCTGTCAAGGAGCAGTTCCTGCGTAAACGCAGGAACTGCCCCTTGGGGATCCCTCTCTTTAGCGGGGTGGGATGGAAACTCCTCCAGTGCAACAAGCTATTGGTGGAGTTAGGTTTTCTATAGATATTTGTTTTTAGCCGTCCATTGATGTCTTTCTGGATGAAGGTGTCTAAAAAAGGGATCTTATCACCTCCTATCTCATACGTTAGTCTAAGTCCCAGATTGTTGTTGTTGAGATATCCCACAAATGAAATAAACGACTCCTCAGTACCGGACCATATGATGATCACATCACAAAGTAATTCCTGGTATCAATAGATGTAGAATCACTATATAGCCGAATCCCCCATGAACATGGCTTGGGTGCTATTGAGTACTTTCTTTCATCACGTGGGATCCAATATAGTCCTCACAATAGATTTATACGTAACCTCATGGAATTTATTCTCACCAGGAATTACTTTATTTTTGACTCAAGATTCTACCACCAGCTCAGGGGCACTGCGATGGGGAGCCCTTGTGCTCCCACATACGCAAACCTGTTCCTGGGCTGGTGGGAGGATACAGTGGTATTTGGTGAAGAGGACACGATATGGAGCCCCCAAATTAGCTTTTGGGGGCGATATATTGATGATGTGATCATCATATGGTCCGGTACTGAGGAGTCGTTTATTTCATTTGTGGGATATCTCAACAACAACAATCTGGGACTTAGACTAACGTATGAGATAGGAGGTGATAAGATCCCTTTTTTAGACACCTTCATCCAGAAAGACATCAATGGACGGCTAAAAACAAATATCTATAGAAAACCTAACTCCACCAATAGCTTGTTGCACTGGAGGAGTTTCCATCCCACCCCGCTAAAGAGAGGGATCCCCAAGGGGCAGTTCCTGCGTTTACGCAGGAACTGCTCCTTGACAGAGGACTTTGACAAACAGTCGAGGTACCTGAGGAACAGATTTATTCAAAGAGGATACCCTCTGGGAACAATAAATGCGGCCTATGAACATGCCTGGCAGAGTGAACGGACCAAATTATTGGTACCAAGACAGAGAAATGAGGATACTCTGAAAACCAGACTGATTGGCACATATGACGACCAGAATGGCAAAGTGATGGGGATTTTGAGGAAATACTGGGGAATACTAGCCAGTGACCCAGACATTGGTGGAGTAATCACAGATGTACCATCGGTGACCTACAGGAGAGGCCGTACAATAAAGGACCATGTGGTCCATAGTTTATATACCCCCCCACAAAAACCAGGAACCTGGCTAGACCAGAGAGGGACGGGGACTTTCAGGTGTGGCAAATGTTCATTCTGTAAATACATCACTCCATCAAAGGACTTTACAAGCGTGAGCACTGGGAGGACATACAGGAACAGAAATTTTGCCAATTGTAGGACGGAGGGAGTTGTCTACTTGTGTACATGTGTGTGTCCACTTAACTATGTGGGGAAAACAAAAAGACAATTGAGAGTCAGAATAAGCGAACATCTGGGAGATGTTAGGAATAAAAGGGACACTCCCATCGCCCGCCATGTTAATGGATGTCATGGCGGGGATGTGGGTGTTCTCTCCTTTAGGACCATAGAGACTATACCGGTCCCGATGAGACGTGGTGATTGGGATAAAATAATTATCCAAAGAGAGACCCGATGGATCTTTTGGTTGCGAACTGTACATCCAGAGGGGCTCAATGAGCAGTTGAGTTTTGTAAGCTTTATTTAATTTGAGATCGGATAAGTATAGCCAAGGTACACATAATAGCCCTTCTAATGGAAGGAGAGTGTTAAAATGAGGCTGTGTATATGTTACTAGCCATTAGGAATTTCAGTGTTCATATATGATCAATGATTGAGTCAGATTAATGATAGGGTAGACCAGTGAAAATTAATTAGAATTGATTGTGTTCCATGGAGTCCATAATTTCAGATGTCTTGGGGAAGATCAGGATATGTGTGGGGTCAATAGTATTGGACACTGGGGGTAGTGGGAATTAAGGGGGAGGAGGCAATAATAATACTAATCAGGGTGCGTCATGAGTTCCGGTTTTGCATCTAGGCAGAAGTATGGGGTATAAATAGAGAGATATAGAAAACATAATGATAAATAGGGACGTTTTACAGTAATTGAGCCCTTATAGACCTTAAACATACTAGATATGCGAGATTCCGCATAATAGTAATAAAGGTTTCTAATATCGTGCATAGTTACAAGGCCGGAAGCAGGGCATCCTGATTCTAGTATGTGGAATCTTTGCCAGTGCAGGAAGTGAGGTAACCAGATGATTTCTCACTGAAGGCTAAGGTCGGGAGTGGAGGTGGGAGGTAACGCCGCCCCTCCCACTACATGACGACATAGCTGTATATACATGGGAGCGCCTGGACTGCGGATTTCGTGACGGCCGGGAGGTGGTTCATGTGCGTCATGCTATGGGCGGTACTGACGGACGTCAGACCGCATAAACCGCGCCCCGTTCCTCCTAAGATGACCGGCAATGGATGACGAGTGCTGTGATTGCCGATCATGTGATGGCTGGGAGGAGTGTCTTGGAGCGTCATGGTGTGGGCGGTATTGACGGATGTCAGACCGCACAAACCACGCCCCTCCTGTCTTTCCCTATAATGATCACATACATAGCAGTGCCGATAAGGCCAAATGTATGAGGGCTGGGGGAGTGTGCCATCGTACGTCAGCCGGTGGACAGTACTGATGGACGTGTGGCTACGCGAATCACATCCCTCCTCCTTTCCCTCCCTCCCCCCCCCTGGATGACCGGTTTTGAATTACGATCCGGAAATGAGGCAATATGACGCTGACATGGAGGGGGATTTAAACTTGTCAGAGCCTGGCAGTACGCTAGGCGCCAATATCCATCCACCATTGAAGTGGGGCCAGCCTCAAAATCCAGATAATGAGATACCTGAGTAAGTACCCTTCTGATGATGTCGATTTGACTTAGAGAATATGAAGGAGTTAAGGGGATGTTGAGTGGATTTATGTTGTTTCACAGCTGATATCTCACTGAGGACATGAATATCTGTGGCATAAATAGGAACGGGCAGTCCCAGACAGTATCTGATTATGAGTGAGTACTGGGCTTTATAAAATGGCCCGCTGGTCTTTGCAATTTAATGGGAATGTCGTTTAGACTTACCTATATATGTATATGCTTTCAGTGGGAACGACATTGCCTTATTGAAGGATTGAATCATTACTTGTTTTGGCATTGATGCAATGTGAGTAATGGCCCCATATAGAGATATAGTGTGTGGACTCCGAATGTGGTAATCAATCATCTAATATAGGTATATTGATAATTGCAGACTGACATCCATGCAACTGAGCCCTGAATAGCCCCTGATGAACCTCCGCTCGATTGTTGATTGAGGAGGAGAAACGCGTCGGGCAAGGAGCTATACCTTATGGCGAAATAGTAGGCGAATTTGCTACAACAATGTGTGATGGGCAGTGAGCTATGCCAATTGGCGAAGCGGTGGCGATTGGGCTACACTATTGACTGGTGACATAATAAGTTTGATACAAGATGGACAGTACCTTCTACTATACTAACCACTGCTGAGATGTCTATTTTATCTGGGAATTTATAGACACATATTGGAAATTCCCATCAATTGAATGCTTGGGTGAATGCATGAGAACTTCACCAAATACCATATGGAAGCTCTCATTGAGATCAGCAGCACAAATAATAGTGTTAGGATAGGGTGAGAAGGGTCAGTCCACGCTGGAGCAGGGGCGCCATAACGGCTATATAATTAGGGTGCCGACCCCTGCTGTTAGGAAGGGTCACAATAGGGAAATTGGCCCACTATGCCCCTCCCTTTAACTGGTGACTTTAAGGTATCAAACCAACTCTGTTTTTAAGTTTGTACTTGTTGATTTGTGAAATAAAGTATTGAATTTTATGGTGGGGTTTTTACATGTTAGTACGCCCCTGTGGGAGTGCTAACATGCTTACGTGGCCGACTAGCCAAGGGAACTAGCTCCCTCACGATTAGTCCCTGGCCTCATTAGCATATAATGAAAGATTTTTACAAATACTTTTTCTAAAGATCCCTATGCTATTAGATACAGGGACAGTTAGGCAGGGATTAGCAGTATGCATCCAGAACTGCTCATGGTTCTGGGTGCATATTGCCACTGAGAGGTTCCATTTAAAGCCAATGTTTAATGACTAACAACATCTACCAATGCAGCAAATGTTATCTTACCTGCCTCCTAAAGCTGCCAGGCTATAAAACTAACATAGAGCCTCATGGTGCACTACATTAATACTGTAGCATACCGGCTGTTGAGATAAAGTTTGCTATATCTGTAATACATGTAACTGATACAGCATGCCACATAACTTGATTGCAGAATTGTCAAATATTATACACTCTTTGACTGCCAATGGCCTTTTCCTCTCTGCAATCCTTCCAATCTTTGTTGAGATGGCAACAAAGTCTAGTTTCCTAGCAATCCAAAGTGTAGTGGCTCTAACAATAATTCAGCTACTCGCCAAGAAGAGAAGCTCCAGCCGTGAAGGCTGAAGAAAGAGAGAAATAGTGCTTTGGCGAAGTAGGATGGCAACATACTAGTAATGAGAAATGACTTCACTATCCACCATATGTATCTCTTTAAGTGTTATTATTGTTCCTTTTGTGTGCTTTTATGTTGTCACACATCTCTATATCTCTGGTGTTGTAAACAGATGACATGACCACAGTGCCACAATCTTACCAGCATTGCTAAGCACCAAGAATCATAGTTGGTGCTTGATACCTTGCTGGAGCAGGAGGTGCTGGACATCAGCACATGACCACTCAGAACCTGGTACGGTGGTGGTAAGCACTGTTGCTTTTGTCAGAGCACCAGAATATTTGTAGAACAGAGAAAGAGAGGTGTTATAAAAAAAAAAGCTAGGATCCAGAACCCAAGAGTCCAGGGACCCCCACTGAGTGTATGCTTAGGAAGTTTGATCTTCCTGAAGGGTAGTGTGATATCAGCAATGATAACCTGTGAGGTTGCAGTGCATTTCCCACTCCAGGTGAATGATGGTGAAATGGTGGAATTGGCTGCTGGAGAGAATCACCTCTTGGAAATACACAGTGGTACCGTAGGGTGATGTGAATGAAAGCAGTTTGATGCAACTACTAGGAAGGAGGGCTCAGAAATTGTTTAATCTACTTAACTCACAAAAGTCTGTATCATTGGAAGGGAAGCCCTCTCTTACACTCTTGGACAGTGATTGGAATTCAGAGGTGAAAAAGTGGTATGATATTGGGTTAAACACAGCTATGCTGCCAGTGCCATTCCAGCAGTGCCAGCAATCACTCTCCTGGGGCTCATATGAGGTTGTTACGTCATATGACCCGCATGTCCAATCACTGCCGGCTTCACTGTCTCCACCTTCATACGAATAAGTAATCAAAAGGAAGTCAGAGCTGTGTCTGACGCTAACTTCCTGTCAATTACTAATATGAAGGCAGAGACAGTGAAGATGGCGATGATTTGGCTCACATGACATAACAACCTCACATGAGCTGCAGGAGAATGAGTAACGGCACCGCTGGAACAGCGCCGGCAGCAGAGGGGAGTATAAGCTTTTTTCTATTTTACCATGGGCAAGCATGGACAGTGTGAAGGTGTTGCCCAAGTAGTGGACAACCCCTTTAATGTAAATACTATTTATGCAATGTTTCTAAAGGTAGAAGTTTAATTTTGGATGTCATTTATAGAAAATGTTTATTATACAATACTTTTTCTCTGTAGCTTGGCATCCACAGTATGCTTTCTTTCTGAAGTACTATATTATTGGACCTGGCTTCTCCTTCATAAATTAGTTTGCATAGGATTCAATCAGTTGTCTTTGTGTTTGCCATTGATTGGTTATTACACCTTCTGTGGAATAGGAGCACAGCATTCCTTATCCTGCAAAGCTTTGATGGTCCCTGTAAAACTAAGACGTTAATCAATAGAATTCCCTGGAGTGGCACATTAGCGTTACTGTGTTTTACAAATCAAAAAGGCAATCGTTTTCTCCATGTGGAGATTTATTTTCTTAACATTCAGCAAAAACCTAATCAATTATTCCATCGTGGTTTTAAATTATTGGGGTAGTAACTCTTTGTGCTTCTAAATGCACATAGCAGCCTGATGCCACATCACTGAGCTATCAAATATGTAAAATCCATGATAATGATATGCACAGGTAGGAGAACTGCCAGAACAGCTATGTGATAAAAGGCCAATGGACCTCATAACAAATCTTTCATTTTTCTAGCATATTCTTTAATGTTTCTATGATAATAGTGAGCTACAAGACAACAGAAATTGGAGGTGCTGTGCAAGGAAAATGTGAGGTGACCACTGCACTTGTGGCATTAATACTGCTGCCATTGTGTCCTTCTCGAGGTCCAACCTAGGAGGAGCAGGTCCGGTGCTCAACGTCATCACCTTGTACCCACTGATGCCACATTTTTAAAAAATGTGGAAGAAGCAGCTACCTTCTCTAGTTTATTAATTGGATGATGCTAAATAGGTATATGGCAGTCAGGGTTATTTGTGCACTGCATGATTATATTGCTATATGAGGGAGAGCTACTGCACATGGAATACACTTAATGGAAACTAAGAAGATTGAGTAAAAGGTTTGTGGGGAAAGTTTCAATATATCTTACTTTATTCACTGAAATCCCTGCTCATTCTGGGCTTAGCAGTCAAGAGAGCTGACTTTAGTGATTGGCATTTATCTATGTATGCACAGTCATATAGGAAAGATAAGGATCACCCACTGGACCTCTGTGCTCAGAATAAGTAGTAACATCACTGAATAAAATACAAAATCTGGTTAACTGCCTACAGATTGGATTACACATTGGTTTTGACAGCTTACGTTAAAGACAGTCCAAGTTCTAGTCATTCTTGAGGATCCCAGATTTCAGATATGATATATAGAAGTATTGCATGCCTTAACTTAAACACAAAAAATAAACAAAAATATACATTTGCACTCTGAAATGCTAAAGCATGCAAACAATGAATGCAAGAATATAAATATGCATTACTGCTTAAGGAAATCTAGGAAAAATGTTGATATTTAGCATAAAAAAATGGCCATTTTGATATCTACCCAGTAGCCACGTCAAGGCATTTTCATTACTAGGAACCTATACTAAACTGAAGCCTCTCTCTGGATTACAAACCTCCATGTGTATGAGCAAGTAGTAACCTGCTACTGAGGAATAAAATCACCTGTGGCTAATGGGGGAAGGGTGCTCAGTCAGAGGGCATGACTTCATAATCTAGACAAAAAAGGCTGACAGCGCTCCCAAAATGTAGTCTGACCCTGCACCCCTTCCCCATTAGCCACAGGTGATTTTATTCTTCAGTTGCAGGTTGCTACATGCCCATACAAATGCGCTAAATACCTCAATTTTTCCTGAATTTCCTTACGCAGTAATGAATATCTATATCCTTGCATTCATGGTTTGCATGCTTTAGCATGTCAGAGTGCAACTATGCTTTTTTGTTATTATATGTCATGTTCAGTTTTGCACTTGTTCAGATTGCATTTTGGGAGTGGCGTCAGCCTTTTTTGTTTAATTTAAACACACTGAAAAATCTGGCGGGAGGATACAATACAAATGATAATACAAAATGACGTGTTTGGTAGCATGTGTTGTGTTTTTTTGTTGGAACCAAATATGTTTAGTAACCAGTTCTCAAAGTTTTGGAGCCGGAGCGGAGGTAGATCATTTTATAAAGAGTATAACTTCTTTTATTTAACATCTTGAGTTGTTTTACAACCCCCTCAACTTACAGAAACATTAAATGATTTCATTCTACGTTAAGATCCCGGCTTGGTAAATAGACGAGGTATATAATGTATCAGGTAATTCTTCTCTCGAAAAAATAAAGATGAGTTTCTTATTTTTATCTTTCTCTTATAAAATGAAGCAGGAACAGTTTATGCCTCTTAGCTCAGTATTGTCCATTATATCCTTGCCTATGAGTATATAGACATCATCCTGCTTTCTGTATTTTGTTCTTTAAGGAACCTATCTGTGTTTTTATTCCAAAAAAGTTTAAAATATGTTTGTTCAGCTTACGATGAAACAGTTCTTGTTCTTCACACAGCTTATCTTTCTTTTGATGTTATTCCAAGAAAATTAAATTGCCTTTGGCAATAGCCAAGCAAACTGAATTTGTATTACTGTAGAGCAGACAAGAACCATCTCTCAGTAGTACTTGTTTCCAGTGACCAAACACACATTTATAGTAATATTTCAGATCTTTAGCATCCCCAGCAAAGAGGATTTGTAAGAAATCAGAGTTGTCTTTATTTGGACTGTGAGCTCACTTGGATTGTGAACTTCATTCTCCTATGGATTTTTCTTCAGTGATACTATAAAATGTCTCTTGATTTACAAGCAGACACCTGTTCTTAATGTAGACCTCCTGCTTTATTCATTTTCAATCATTTCAGACACGTCAAAAAGTAGCATTAATGAAGGTCATCTGGGGGCTTAACTGCATATGTATATGTAGGTATAGGCAAAGGCAAGTACATAACAGTACCATATATAAGGATTTCTGCTGGAGTTTCACAGTTCCATGAAAATATCAAGACATAGTGTTATGTCTAGTGCAAGGCTTAAGAGGGTAGCGCAGGACTTAAGCATTCGAGGGGTTTTAGGGCTCTTTGGATTTTGAACTCATGCATCACACCCTTCTGTATGAAGCCAACCAAAGTGTTAATCCGTCCCAAAATAACCCTCTAAAGTTAAAGGAGTTGTCCAGGACTTCGATAGTAATGCCCTATCCATTGGATAGGAAATCAGTATCAGAATTATGAAGGCAGCTCCCAATTCAGTCAGACTTACATAGTGTATAGAACTGGAATAACATTCTATATATTGTGTAATGTGTACTACAGCTCAGCTGCTATTGAAGATAAAGTGATCTGAGCTGCAGTACCCAAGAATGACTACCATACCACATGGTGTGCAAACTTGTGTTGTTTAAACTCTATATACTATGCATATCTTACTAGAGCGAAAGCAGCAAATAGTTGACCTATGGAAGTGCCCAGTGTCGACTTTCCTAAGGAAAGCTCAACAATATGTAAGTTCTGGAAAACCTCTTTGGAAGAAATCTCTCATCAGATTTAACCTATCCTACCTAAGGGTTGGAGTATTGTATTATCATAAACTCCGATTCCACCACTGGCCTACATTATCGCTGTAATTTTCATAAAATCAAAGGGTTTTTTTATTCCGCAAGAGCCTACCACTGAATTTTTGTATTCATAAACGGGGGCACCTCTTGGTATGACAGCTTTCAAAGCTGTGAATCAGTGGTGGATGGTACTTTATTTAAATAGAAATTATTACTAAAAATATGGCAAGTAAAAATGTGAACCAGGGATGAATTCATGGCCACTGTTGCTGCTTTATGCTTTTCTCACGTTGGGTGGCAGAAAACTGGTGACATCTACTTTAATTAAATTGTGTACCAACTGTATTTTGTTTTCTAACTCACTGACCTTTACTACTTCTATGAGATCATTTTAGCTAGAATTTGGTTGTCAGAGCTACACATCTTTTTTAAAGAGTGGAACATTTGCGTAACACCAAAGATAGCAACACACACTGCAAGCCAAACCTAGCCAAATATCATCCGGTCTCAGGAAATTCACTAGTCCCTTCTAAAGGTCCATTTACGTGGACCGAGCAGCGGCACTGTACAATCATTGATTGGTAAACATTTAACGTGTACAGAGGCAGACAAATACAAACAATGCGCACTTAGGGCTCGTGCGCACGTTGCGTATTATCATGCATTTAGGGTAAGTTCACACAGTGCATTTTTCGCTGCGTTTTTGCGCAGTTTTTGGGTGCGTTTTTGCTCAGAAAACTGCATGACTTTGCTTCCCCAGCAAAGTCTATGAGTTTTCATTTTTGCTGTCTGCACAGAGCGTTTTTTTTCAGCTGCGTTTTTGTGGTGCCACAAAAACGCAGCATGTCAATTATTCCCGCGTTTTTTACTGCGCTTTTCATCCATTGAGTGCAATGGGATGTTGAAAGAGCAATGAGAAATGCAAATTGTTATAGCTGCGTTTTGCTGCGTTTCTAAGACCAAAAGCGCAGCTATAAATGCAGGAGGTGGGTAGTAAAGTGACGTGTACAGGAAGAGGATTCCTTCTGTCAGTAAATACAGAAGCGTGAATCCTCCCGGTACCGTCACCGCTGCTTCCACCTCCAGTCCTGTGCATGTATGCTGCCGTGCGGCGTCATGTACGAGCAGGAGGTGGAAGCGGCTGCGAAATCAAAAGTGTACAGTAGAAAAAAAAAAAATCATACTCACCTGTCTGCAGACTCCCGGTGCCATGCCCGCTCCCATCTCCTCCCGGTACCACCGCTCCGGGTGTGTACAGTCTTCCCGGGTACGTATGCCTGCAGGATGCAGGACCTGGCGATGGATCACCTATTGCAGTCACCTGACGCATCAGCTGATCGTAAGTCTCGGGCTGACGCCGGCGCCCGGCCAGTTATCAGCGGATGCATCAGGAGACTTCATCCCTGATTACCGGCAGCTGCTGCAGTGATCGGACGGGATCAGACTCCTCCAATCGCTCTAGGAGCTGCCGGTAATCAGCACATAAGTGAGTATTATTATTTTTTTTTTTTTTTGCACCGATGCATCTGCTGATTGTATAAACGGCTTTTATACAATCAGCTGATGTGTGATGTGATTCAGCCCCTAGAACCTGACACATCATCTGATCGCTTTGCCTTCCAGCAAACCGATCAGATGATATTGGATCCGGATTGGACGGCGCGGGACCCTTGACCCAGGATTACTGCGGAGGGGGGGTTCTTTATTTCAATAAAGATGGAGTCACTAATTGTGTTGTGTTTCATTTCTACTAAAAATATTTTTCTGTGTGTTGTGTTTTTTTATCTTCACTAGAAATTCATGGTGGCCATGTCTAATATTGGCGTGACACCATGAATTTCGGGCTTAGGGCCAGCTGATAATATGCAGCTAGCCCTAACCCCATTATTACCCAGCGAGCCACCCGGCATCAGGGCAGCTGGAAGAGTTAGATACAGCGCCAGAAGATGGCCCTTCTATAAAAGCGCCATTTTCTGGGGTGGCTGCGGACTGCAATTCGCAGCGGGGGTGCCCAGAAAGCATGGGCACCCTGCACTGTGGATTCCAATCCCCAGCTGCCTAGTTGTACCCGGCTGGACATAAAAATTAGGCGAAGCTCACGTCATTTTTTTTTTTAATTATTTCATGAAATTCATGAAATAATTAAAAAAAAGGGCTTCTCTATATTTTTGGTTCCCAGCCGGGTACAAATAGGCAGTTGGGGGCAGCCCGTACCTGCCTGCTGTACCCGGCTAGCATACAAAAGTATGGCGAAGCCTACATCATTTTTTTTGTTTGGGGGGGCAAAGAAATCCTGCATACAGTCGTGGATGGAGGATGCTGAGCCTTGTAGTTCGACAGCTGCTGTCTCCTCTCCTGCATACACTATTGTATGGAGGATGCTGAGCCTTGTAGGTCTGCTCCCTCTGACTCTCCCTCCAGCATACAGTCCTGGATGGAGCATGCTGAGCCTTGTAGTTCTGCAGCTGCTGTCTGCTCTCCTGCATACACTATTGGATGGAGTATGCTGAGCCTTGTAGTTCTGCAGCTGTCTGCTCTCCTGCATACACCAGTGGAGAATGAAGAACATATTGAAGAAGGAAATGACATGAGACCTTTTTTTTTGTTCACTGATAAAAAAACGCATAAAGATGCAGTGAGCAAAAATGCAGCAAATCGCGGCAAAAACGCATGCGTTTTTGGCCGCGTTTTTTTGCTGTGGGTGCGTTTTTGTGCGTATTTTGCCGCAAAAACGCACACAAACGCAGCATCAAAAAATGCAGTGTGTGAACCTATCCTTACGCTGCGTATTGCACTGCAGCATAAATGCATGCGTCCTGCGTCCCCTGCACAATTTATGAAGATTGTGCATGAGATGTGCGCACGATGCTTTTATAAACGCAGCGATTGGTGCTAAAATGTTGACCCAAATCCGTGCGTTCATAAAATAGGCATGTCAATTATTCCGTGCGCTATGGATGCAGCTACCACTCTGTCTATGGTGGGGGCAGCAGCCATAGCACATGAAATCATTTTTTTATACAAAAAAACTGCATCCATTATGCAGTGTTTCTGCAGCGATTTGAAGCACACATGTGCTGTCAAATCGCTGCAGAATATTCAGCAGTTACGTGCGCATGAGTCCTTAGTGTTCTATGTTACATTATTCAGTGCCATGATTCTCAACCCGCAATAAAGAATTGCTTAAACGGTGATTTTTTTACCCTGTGCAAAACATAATTTCACCCCATTAAAAAACATTTTGTTAGCTCATCGAATGATCAGCAGCGTGTTTATACAGTATTATAATTGTGAAATCAGCATTTTTAACAACGCTTATTTACAGTTATCTTGCAGTGTAAATGCCCCTTAAGAGTTGAGTATGGGTCATCACAACTGTCAGATTTCAACATACATGAGAAGATAAGTGGTGTCAAATGTGTCCGGCAGCAGTTAACTCCTCTCACTATGGTGGTATATATTTATCATTATTATGGGGGAAACAATACTGCTGAGAACAATCAAAAACTGACAGAACTGGATTACAAAGTATAGATAAGAAATTTATTTTTATAACATAGCATTACAAACTCAGTTTTAATCCTACGGAAGTAAGGTTTTGAGACCAAATTGAAAAAAAATGTTTTTTTGTTGATTGTAAAACAAAGGTCCATGTGAACGACCTTGGGAGAAGCGGAGATCTTAAGGGTGCTTTACACGCTGTGACATCGCTAACGATATATCATTGGGGTCACGTCGTTAGTGACGCACATCCAGTGCCGTTAGCGACATTGCAGCGTGTGACACCAAGGAGCGATGATCAACGATCGCAAAAACGTCAAAAATCGTTCATCGTTGACACGTCGCTCCTTTTCATAATATCGTTGCTGCTGCAAGTACGATGTTGTTCGTCGTTCCTGCGGCACCACACATCGCTACGTGTGACACCGCAGGAACGATGAACATCTCCTTACTTGCGTCCACCGGAAAAGAAGGAAGGAAGGAGGTGAGCGGGATCTACCGCCCACTCATCTTCACCTCTCCACTTCTATTGGACGGCTGCCATGTGACGTTGCTGTGACGCTGCACAAACCGCTTTAGAAAGGAGGCGGTTCGCCGGCCAGAATGACGTCGCAGGGAAGGTAAGTCCGTGTGACGGGTGTAAGCGATGTTGTGCGCCATGGACAGCGATTTGCCCGTGTCACGCAACCGACGGGGGTGGGTACGCTCGCTAGCGATATCGATACCGATATCGCAGCATGTAAAGTACCCTTTACTCCTCATGCTTGTTTTTGACTTCTTATTATTGTACCGTATTGAGCAATGGTCTTTGGATATAAAGATTTGCTGTCAAACAGAAACAGTAAATATATTTTAGGATATCAGCGCTAATGTATTGTGCAGTGCTTTACAACAGAGAATATTAGACCATTATGATAAAATGTGTTTTTGTTAAACTCTATTTCGAAAAATGCTGTGACTCCTACTTGAGTTATTATTTGTTGCAGAATCTCCAGCGTTCCACCTCCATATCCATCTCTTTCTACATTTGTAGCTGTTTTTATCAGCTTGAAACATAAGTATGGTGACTTGAGACAACATATGATGAGATTAAAGACTCTCACTTGGGAATCCCTTTCCTTTTAATGGTTTACTTTGTCTATGCGACTGCAATTTTTCAATTTTTTTTACCACTTTTTTTAAATGCAAGTGTAGTAAAATGGCAAAATACTCCACAGCACATTACCAGAACTCCTATGAGAAAATTCCTCAGGTAAATATAAAACTGTTGCCATGGAGATATAAAATGGTTTAAGTGGTTATCTGATTAATTGGAAATCCGGATGAAGCTAATGTAGACAAGTACTCATGCTGTCCTTACATACTCTTTTTTTTCTTAAGCGATACTGCCCACCGCTGTAAGGTTAATATGGTTGTTTGTTTGCAGGATATCTGATCATTAGTAAATGGGTAGTTAATTGCCCATTAACTGTGTACATCTGACAAAAACTTCTCTGCTGGACAACAGTAGTAAAGTTAAATGGTCGGTTGTAATGTAATTACATTCATATGGGAAAACATCAGGAGATCTTAGAATATTTGAGAATAAAAATAACACATTTTTCATTACTTTTCCTTTTGGCTCAATATACACCGAAATGACCTGCTATGAAAATAAACATGGTTTCATTATACTCTGTCAGGAGGTGTTTATGCTATATGTGTCCACCAAGTGGCTGTGATGTGTTTTGCTAGCATATTATGATACTTTATTGCATTTGTATAATGAGCAGTTGAAGACCTTAAGACCTTAATGAAAGTCATAGGTAAAAGGTGGACACTTAAAGCGCACCAATCACCAGGATTTTCCCATATAAAATAAAGCCGGTGATATACTGGTGCTATCATGCTGATTCTATACATACCATTAGTTGTTAGATTGGATGTACAGTTTTTGAAATACAGGCAAGTAAAGTTACAGAAATGTACAGCTTTTTGATTGTCAGCAGCTGCCGAATAGCTAATACATGGGTCGGGTTTTGCTGTCTAATACCTCCCTGTCTGTTGCCAGGCCCCTGTAGATGATAGACTATATGGGCATTTCTATCATGCCCCTATCACGTGACAGAATTGATTCATACCTGGAAGGAGGCCATACAGTCTAGCATCTACAGAGTCCAGGCAGCAGACAGGGGCGGGAATAGATAGCAAAACCCGCCCCACATATTAACTATTCAGCAGCTGCTGCCAATCAAAAAGCAGTACATCGTGCATCTCTGTAACTTTACTTGCCTGTATTTCAAAAACTATTCATCCAATCTGACAACTAAAGGTATGTATAGAATCAGCATGATAGGACCAGTATAGCACTGGCTTCAGTTTATATAGGAAAATCCTGGTGATTGGTGCACTTCACTTTAACAAGCGAACAGGATCTTGACAGAACACCAGATGTGGGAAGCCATGACAAGTATGCAACCCAGGAACCAGTAAACCAGTCATGGCAATACATGAGAATTAAATTACCCCCAATCGATCTGGTTGGAGCATGTCAACTTAAGTGTATATAAAAAGCTAAAGTGAACGTTTGAAAAGGATTAGAAATTAAAGGCCTCCTCTTTTACAGAAACAATGCCATTCTTGTCTATGGGTTGTGTCCAGTATGACAATGTATCCCTATTATTATGCATTAGCGGAAATACCAAACATAAGCCTTCGGGCGGCTTTGCATGTTGCGACATCGCAAGCCGATGCTGCAATGTCGCACGCGATAGTCCCCGCCCCCGTCGCATCTGCGATATCCTTGTGATAGCTGCTGTAGCGAACATTATCGCTACGGCAGCTTCACATGGACTCACCTGTCCTGGGATGTCGCTCTGGTCGGCGACCCGCCTCCTTATTAAGGGGGCGGGTCGTACGGCGTCACTGCGACGTCACATGGCAACCGGCCAATAGGAGCAGAGGGGCGGAGATGAGCGCGATGTAAACATCCCGCCCACCTTCTCCCTTCTGCATATCCTACGGGAGCCGCGGTGATGCCGGTAGGAGATGTTCCTCGCTCCTGCGGCTTCACACATAGCGATGTGTGCTGCTGCTGGAGCGAGGAACAACATCGGACCATCGCGTCAGCGTAATTATGGATTACGCCGATGCTACACCGATGATACGATTACGACGCTTTTGCGCTCGTTAATCGTATCATCTAGGCTTTACAGACTACGATGTCGCCTGCGATGCCGGATGTGCGTCACTTTCAATTTGACCCCACCAACATCGCACCTGCGATGTCGTAGTGTGCAACGTACCCCTTAGTCTTCCGTGGTGCAGTGTCTGAGAATAAAAAAGCATATCTGATTATTTTCATTTTGAATAAACAGGTTATGGGTATAAGTCTGTAGCATGTATGTGCCTTTAATAACACAGACCCTTGTATAGATTACATTTTATTTATTTGGTAGCTGGAAATTTAGAGTAATATTTAGATTTATAGATCTAAAGGCCCCGTTACACGCAATGACGTATCTAACGATATATCGCCGGTGTCACAGATTCCGTGACGCACATCAAGCGTCGTTAGCGATGTCGTTGTGTGTAACAGCTCCAAGCGAGTGTTAGCGATCAAAAATACTCACCTTATCGTTGATCGTTGACACGTGGTTCATTTTAATAAAACCGTTGCTGTTCCAGGACGCTGGTTGTTCATCGTTCCTGCAGAAGCACACATCGCTACGTGTGACACCGCAGGAACGAGGAACATCACCGTACCTGCAATGAGGAAGGAAGGAGGTGGGCGGGATGTTACGCCCCTCCGCTTCTATTGGGCAGCCGCTTAGTGACGTCGCTGTGATGTCGCATGAACCGCCCCCTTAGAAAGGAGGCGGTTCGCTGGCCACAGTGATGTCGCTAGGCAGGTAAGACCCGTGTGATGGGTCCTAACGATGTTGTGCGCCACGGGCAGAAATTTGCCTGTGACGCACAACCGACGGTGGTGGGTGCTTTCACCAGCGACATCGCTAGCAATGTCGCTGCATGTAAAGCCCCCTTAAGTATATCGACATTTTCTTTCTGGAGGATTGGTAGATAGGCTAGTGTGTGAGTCTTCTGAAGCAAGCCCAGGTAGATCTTTCACAGTGTAGTGTTGGGTACACCAAATATCTTCAAAAGAGTTAGCGGTCCGGCACCAATACCTAACACGTACCTAGCTCCACTTCATAGTCTCCAACAGGAACAGACAAAGCCAAAGTGATACCGGTGTTCAATACCATATATCTGTAAAGTATTGCCATGTGGGCCATGTGCTTAGAAAGGCTTAGAACATGCCTGGGAGCTTCATAAATCCTATTGTTACAGTACTCTTCCTATATTTAGAAAAGACTATAAAACCTCTGTTTTCAGGGCTTTCACTTTTTTCTAGACCCTATAATCTGCAGTGGCAGGACTCCCACTGGCTCATTTGTCCATGCTCATTTTCTAACTCTCATAACTTTTTCCCACTCATTTCCCTTTTTTTTCCGTGCCAGTCTCCTTTGCTTCAATCACCTCTAACTAATACTCTGTTTTGCATGAAAGGGAATCCCTGCCATGTAGCTGTAGCAATCTGTCGGCTTGTTTTCTACTATGAATAGAGTCAGCAAATTCAGCTGCCACACTGCTGTAAATCCTTGAACGCTTTCCAGAATTTACAGCCACTCACTAAATACATTTTGTATCACTGGACATTTCTTATTTTTGTGTTAGGGAGTAGAAAAAAATAAACCGTGCTTTTAGGAGCATGCTTAATCGTGAGGAAATACCGGCTGATTTGTACGAATTCCGTGAATGTGAAGCTTTTATCTGATTGTAAATAATTGGATGTTTTAATGATTGTCATAAATGTAGTATTGTTTGCGTTAGGAGCCAGGTGCTTTCCATTCAATAATCCGTTATCCAAATTCGTCTTATAAACAATCTTATTGGACAGCAGGTGGTTCAGGAATAACCACAGGGTTCTGTTACTCTGAATCAGTCTACCTTAAATGCCAGTGATTTTCTTCGGCGTCTTGTCTCCACAAACTATGGTGTCTATTTCTAGAATCCCGCAATCCCCTCTTTTTTATGTGCTCATATAAATGTGTGTTAGTGGAACAGCGTGACTCACATCTACCGTTTGTTTAGCATTTTTAACCGGACATTTTAATGAAGCAGAATGAGAATGGAATGATGGACCTCTGTATATAACAGCACCTAACAATTAGACCAACATTTCCACAGATGTTTAAGGCAATAATAGAATAAAGAAGTCTTTCATTTATATTACAGTAGTATTAGAATGTAAAAATTCTATTAAAGAGTAACTAAATGTTTAGGACAAAAATGTTTAATTTTTATGGCACTTTGTGTTCCTTTAAAATGCACCAATCCCCAGGATTCTCCTATATAAACTAAAGGCAGTGCTATACTGGTCCTATCATGCTCATTCTATACATACCTTTAGTGATCAGATTGGATGTATAGTTTTTTAAATACAGGCAAGTAAAGTTACAGAGATGCACTGCTTTTTGATTGGCAGCAGCTGCAGAATAGCTAATATGTGGGTGGGGTTTTCCTATCTATTCCCGCCCCTGTCTGCTGCCTGGTCTCTGTAGATGCTAGACTGTACGGGCTTCCAGTTATGAGTCATTTCTGTCTCATGATAGGGGCATGTTCGAAATGCAACCCATACAGTCTAACATCTACAAAGGCTGGGCAGCAGACAAGGGTGGGAATAGATAGCAAAACCTGACCCACATATTAGTTATTCGGCAGCTGTTGCCAATCAAAAGGTTGTACATTTCTGTAACTTTACTGCCTGTATTTCAAAAAGCATACATAATATAATAATAAAAAATCTTTATTTCTATAGCGCCAGCATATTCTGCAGCGCTTCATAATTCAGGAGGTTCATATACAAACATATAACAGTTACAGAAAATACAATAATTGGAGTATGGAAAAAAGACAACCCTGTTTGTGAGAGCTTACAATCTACAATGCGATGGGGGGGGGGCAAGGTAAAAGGGCTTATTTACAATGGCAGTCCAGCCATCTCAAGGAAATGGGGGATAGATAATGGCTGCCTGGACCAGTTGGCCAGAGCCTTGAGATGCATTTGGGTGCCCTGGAGTTTGACGTGGGGTTCTATTCTGAGAAGAAGTGGAGGGACTATGTGAATATAATTCGGCTAGGGAGTGTGATAGGCCACCCTAAAAGGATGCGTTTTTAGGGAGCGTCTGAAGCTGAGTAAGATGTGATTCGTCCTAGCTTCTTGGGGTAGAGCATTCCATAGGATTGGTACATCCAAACTGACAACAAAAGGTATGTATAGAATCAGCATAATAGCGCCAATATAGCGCTGACTTTATTTTATATAGGAAAATCCTGGTGATTGGTTCGCTTTAAGCACTCATTCACACATTCTTCATATATACCTTTAAAGTTTTGTTAAAGGGATATTGACTTTGTTACTTCCAATAGGTGGAGTTAGAGATCAAGTCCTCTTTCTTCTGAAAATAGTGCTGGTATATTTAAATTCCTAGAAGAGCGTTGTATGGCATCTAAGTCTCCTTATGTCATAGGGTGTGATAGTGTAATTTGGAACAGGGGCACCTACACTAGCTTTAGCTGCCCCTGTTCCCAAGGATAAATCTAATGGTGATGATGTTTGGGCTGCCTTCCAAACCCTAGCTCCTTAATAGCCCTGGTCCATACACCCTCTCTCCCACCAGGACCAGGACAGGAATTGTTTATCCAACACAAATAGACAGACAGGGAAAAAACAAAACTGAAACTTTCTACACACACACACACACACACACATATACACACACACAGAGGTAACACAATACGTGCTCAGGAGGAAATAAAAATCAGGGAGAAAATAGACAACGAGAATATTTCTACAATACACCAAATAATGCACAGGAGTTCACCAGAACAATATCATAACAGCACCAGGACCGGTATCGCAAATGAACCTATAATCGGCATGGGGGAACAGGCTCCACCATCTTTTAAAGGGCAGAGGTGGCTGTAATAGGTTTCCTGTAACCTGTGACCCTAGCAACAATCCACAGGCTGACAGAAATCAACTCCTGGTAGACTGATCACTATTAAGTACCCAATTCGTCAATGCCCAAGTCTGGCTGCGCAACTCAAAAGCACCAGGGAAACTATAGTGTGACATGTCAGATTCTGCAGTGTGAACAGGGCTAGAAGTCGCCATAACACTCAGTGAGTTTAGAGCTGAACACCACGTGACATCTTACGCTGGCTTGGCACTCTTTGCAAGGAGAAATGTTCCCACTTAAGCCATTACGAATGCTTGTGCTGTGATAATCTTACAGTCTAAAAAGGCTGCCAAGCACCTAATAAACAAGCAAAATGCTTGATCTTCAGATGAAATTAATTTTTGTTTTCATAAAAAATCATCAGAATTCACACTGCCAAAAATGGCAGCATGTGTGCATAAGCGATCTATTGCAGATTGTTCAGTGCACATCCTTTACTGTGGCCTGCAGTTTAAACAGGACTCACACTGCCAAAAACAATGGCAGAAGGTATGCATGAGGAATCTATTGCAGATCGCTCAGTGCGCATCGTATACTGTGGTCTGCCTGTGTCAACAGGCTATGAAACTACTTCAGATCGACAAATGGTTATCTTTAGTATTGCCGGTCCATCCATGTAAACGGACCTGATAGCAAAAACAAAAATATATGTCTGTATAGATAAATATGGTAAAAGCTAAATGTAATGAATCCAGTAGCAATATTGCATTTTGAGTTCATGGATAAAATATTGAAAATCTTTGCATTTTACATGTTTAAAAAAAAAACACCAAAAAGGAGCCAAGACAAATGATATGTGCACACACAGAATGTGGTGAGCCTTCCTCATAAAGATGGCTGCAGCCGAGGTGCAAGATGCTGATGTCACAGCCACTCAACCTCCACATTAGGGGGGAGGGGCGGCTGCTTAGCATAAGACATGCACACTAATAAGGCTTGCACTGGGAGCCCATCATATAATGAGTGAAATGCACAGTGTCTGAACTGTGACCTATAAATGACGCCAGAAACCCAGGTCAGGCGGGCAAAACAGCACTATATAAGTGCATCTCGCACGGATACACGAGACGCACAGTGTCTGAATAATGGCCTATAAATGACGCACAACACCAGGTCCAGGCGGGTCAGTTAGCACTATGAGTACATAACACATGACAGGCTCACCATTTAACCACCTGAATTCAAAAGGTCCACACACATCCTGCAAAAAATGGATAAAATGTGCCATACCTCAAATATTCAAATTGTCTCTCCAGTAAAGGAGACAAACTCTAGCACAGCGCCACCTATTGGAAGTAGCGATCCTAAAAGTCACAAGTGGATTTTCGACAATCCTTTGCAATATGACTCAGGATATATAAGCCAGATCAGAATCCCAATTTGCAGACACGGTGTTTCGGGGTGCTTGCCCCTCGTCAGTGCAAAGGGCTGTGCTCCACATAGATACCTCAAATAGTGAGATATTAGTTTATATTTTGGCCCAAAATATGTAAGCTCGCAATCCGTTCGTCAAGGATTCTCACACTTGCGAGTCCCTACACTGAATTAGTTAGAAAAACCACAAAAAACTACATCAAAAAACACCAAAAAGGAGCCAAGACAAATGATATGTGCACACACAGAATGTGGTGAGCCTTCCTCATAAAGATGGCTGCAGCCGAGGTGCAAGATGCTGATGTCACAGCCACTCAACCTCCACATTAGGGGGGAGGGGCGGCTGCTTAGCATAAGACATGCACACTAATAAGGCTTGCACTGGGAGCCCATCATATAATGAGTGAAATGCACAGTGTCTGAACTGTGACCTATAAATGACGCCAGAAACCCAGGTCAGGCGGGCAAAACAGCACTATATAAGTGCATCTCGCACGGATACACGAGACGCACAGTGTCTGAATAATGGCCTATAAATGACGCACAACACCAGGTCCAGGCGGGTCAGTTAGCACTATGAGTACATAACACATGACAGGCTCACCATTTAACCACCTGAATTCAAAAGGTCCACACACATCCTGCAAAAAATGGATAAAATGTGCCATACCTCAAATAGTGAGATATTAGTTTATATTTGGGCCAAAATATAAACTAATATCTCACTATTTGAGGTATGGCACATTTTATCCATTTTTTGCAGGATGTGTGTGGACCTTTTGAATTCAGGTGGTTAAATGGTGAGCCTGTCATGTGTTATGTACTTATAGTGCTAACTGACCCACCTGGACCTGGTGTTGTGCGTCATTTATAGGCCATTATTCAGACACTGTGCGTCTCGTGTATCCGTGCGAGATGCACTTATATAGTGCTGTTTTGCCCGCCTGACCTGGGTTTCTGGCGTCATTTATAGGTCACAGTTCAGACACTGTGCATTTCACTCATTATATGATGGGCTCCCAGTGCAAGCCTTATTAGTGTGCATGTCTTATGCTAAGCAGCCGCCCCTCCCCCCTAATGTGGAGGTTGAGTGGCTGTGACATCAGCATCTTCCACCTCGGCTGCAGCCATCTTTATGAGGAAGGCTCACCACATTCTGTGTGTGCACATATCATTTGTCTTGGCTCCTTTTTGGTGTTTTTTTGATGTAGTTTTTTGTGGTTTTTCTAACCATTTTACATGTTTGCCTATATATTTTTACAAATTATTAGGAAGTTTTGTCTCAAATTAGTGCATCAAGTTGTAGACCTATTTATTTTTATTTATTTGTTAAAGCACTCTTTATGGTTCACTCGGAAAAGTAAATGAGTTTGTGGGAATGAGAGTTCTTATGGTTATCATCCAGTATGTATGACTTTAAGGCGAGGGTACCATTACTATTTAAATCAGATGGGTGCTATCCGATTTTTTTATTGGATAGAACTTAGTCCGATGTTATTCAATGGGGCAGTGCTGATGACCAATTGTTTTCACTGACAGAATCTGTCAATGAAAAAAATTGCAGCATTCTGCGATTTCACTGTGAAATTGGTTGCCACTCACCCATTCAAGTCTATGGGTGCATGGAAGTCATTAGACTGCACTCGGATGACTTCAGAGTTCAGTCTGGTTTCCATTGACTCACACAGTTGTGAAGGCGGAGACATTTTTTTCTCCATCATCTCCTCATCCAAAAACTTCAGATCATAGTATACCAACACTCAGATGATCAAACTTGGATCAGAGTGTCATTAGCATAATTGACCTCATGCCGTCAGATGAGAGAATCTATGGTCATGTGACCCAAGCCTACTAATACCCCATTATTTTTTTGCTTTCTTAATATGATTTTAAGTAAATTTCTGTTCCGTACGCACATTCAGTAATGTAGAATAGGCTTATGTAGTAGATACATGTAATAAAAATGTATGAATAATTATGTTAATTTAAAGACCAAATTGATGTTTAGTTATGGATTATAAATTACATAAGCTGCTTACATTTAAAGCACATTTTACTGTATACACAGTATAGGGCTAAGAAACACATATTGATCTTCTAAAGTATTTTACTAATTATATTAATGTCTACTGAGCAGTAATGGGTTAATCCCATTTTATCAGCTCACAGGATAGGCTTTTAATATATGCCGTCTCCATAAAGTGTCTATATTTACGCTCATTAGTACTAACTCAGATCTGTTGATAAGAAATGACAGACTGTAATGTATCTGGTTAAAATGACCATCTGGGTTTGCCGAATGAAGCATCTTATTTTTCCTCCATGTTAAAAATAAAGAATTGCAGAACAGACTAATGGAACAGATTCTGTAGAATTAGCTGATGGACAAAGTACAGCTGGCTTCTCTCACCTGTGAAATAGGCATTCTGCGAAGGACTAAGAGGTTTCCATAGCCGGCTTCTATCACTTACAGCACTGAATATTAATGTGATCCTCGTTAACCCATTTCTCCCTCTACGGGTGTCGTAGGCTTTAAATGAAAGGTTTCTGCATGCTAATGAATTGTTGGTTCACTCTTTCATACTTAATGTACTAAATGTGGGAATAGAAATGTTCCCAGCCCAGTCCAAGAATGATTCTGACCTTCCTAAACACATACTTTTGGGCAGAGTTTACGTAAACTCTCTCCTCTTTTGGTTCAGAACACGAGTTTTCCATGGACTGTATATGAAAATTCAGGACAGTCCCAGCAGATATGGGAGTATACGCTTATTCTATTTTCGTAATTTGGCAACTCCTACAATTTTATCTCTTTTTTATTATATTATGCCATCACTATCTCGACACCCCTGTATATCAGACACATAGGTATTCTTTTTAGTGCAGCTCAGCCATATTCAGCATATTCATTTGAGCAGAAGAAAACTGGAATCCTAGGCACAGCCACTACAAATCGTAGTTATGCCTTGTAACAATAAGGGGAAAGGTTGCTCCCCAGAATAATGCAGTCTTGTCCTCCACTCCCACTGATCCATGCTTGCCAACAATGTGTATTTCTGGCCATTATGGGGGTTAAGAACTTACAGGTAGGCTGTTGCTCCCTATCTGGCTGTTCTGCCTGGTGCCAATGTCTGCCAGCTCAGGGTGGTCACAGACTGCTCCTACCGGCTATTCACTGCTTCATTTGACTTCATGTCAAAAGGCAGTTCTTCCTCTTCTGATCTGTTCTGTTAATGGGGTAACACCGCCTATGTCATGCTGATTGACAGCCGACTTCCCACAGTTAGGCAGTGGAGTGCAAGCTGTCAATAAGCATGACATCGGCAGTGGCATACTCTTGGCAGAGGTGAGTGAAAGATAAACTGCTCTGTAGATGTGACATCAATGAAAGCCGCAGAATAGCTAGCCCGAGTCCGTGACTGCCATAAGCCAATAAGAGATCAGCAGCAGTCAGGACAGGAACGTAACTAAAAAATGTTCTTAACCTAATAAGAAAAAATACTAAATTCCCACATTACCCCTTTAAATATTCCAATTTGTGGGATTTAAAACAGAATGCTAGCAAGTATGTTAATCTTAGTGATTAAGTGACTAAGCCCAAACTACTGAGAGCTCTAAAGATGACATTTCCTGTCCCTACACATTCACATGTGTTACCACTTTATCAAAGGAATGTGTCATCAGAAAATAACCTACTATCTAAATCAGATTTTTTTTGTGTAATATGTATAGTGTAGCACCACTGAAGCTACAACGGTGCTACAAGGTTCTGCATCCCCACAAGGATGCAGAGCCTACCCCCTAGGGACCCGGAGACCCAGTGCCAGTAACTCCAAAAACCCAGGTAATCCCAGTTTTTCCCCAACAATCCCCCATACAATGGTACTTAGCTAGAGTTGGACCAATGGATGGCCGCCTAGAGGTGGAGCCAGACCAGTCCACTAGTTGACCAGGTGGGAGGGGGAAGACTGTGGAGAGTAGTCAGTTCAGACTGTAGCAGGAGAGGAGTGAAGGTGGAAGCAAAGTGACGTCCTGACGCAGATTAAGGGTAACCTGGTACCCAGGAGAGTAGTTGCCGGTTGAGTACGGTGAAGTACTCCTGAAACTACGCACCGACGTGGTACAGGACCCTAGGACAGGAAAGAGCTTCAAGCTGACTTGTTAACACCTGCACAGCGAGAGGACCATCAAGGACCTCACTGACCCTAAGAATATGAAGACTCAGTAGCAAAGGGAGAATCGGGGACAGAACCAGAGACTCCAACCACACAGGGTTCACGCTACCGTCAGGCAGTCAGAAGTGGACAAACCACCGTAAGGGGACCCCCAGTTGCCACAGGACCTATTTACCATAGACAGGTGCAGAGGAAGAAGGTACCAGAGTACTAAACTGGCACTGGGTTGAAGGGGACCTGGAGGTGAAACCAGCCGGCCTAGGGTAGCCAGTTACCACCAACTAGCAGTGAGTAAAAACCAGTTGCACTTCCTCTGTGTGGACTACCTTCTTCCATCACATCACCCATCCTCTAGGGTCTGGCCCTGCTTGCGGAGGGTCTACCATCCAGGCTGCGATTAACACCAGCCCCAGTAGTGACATTCTGCAGTGGTGGCTCCATATATATAGCCGCAACAATGCAAGTGGCGTCACGTATGAACACTAACCTAAATCCCCTGGAAATAAAACCCATTACAAAAAGGGCCCAAAGCACGGAACCGGGCAACGGCCACTCCAGTAACTTTCCCAAGACATATACCGCTCGGGACCAAGTACCCCATATCTCTGGGCACGACAATAGCTTAAACAGTTTTGTAAAAGATATTTTTCAAAACACAATCTATATTCAAAAAATAGGATTTCTCATTCACTCAAGACCCAAAGGAATAATTTGTTCCTGAAGGGAGTCGAAAACTTGTTACACTTTGTAAAGCTGTAGGGGAGAAAAAGCGCCATAGGATCTTACCCGGTATGAGGGTAGAGAGACAGAACAGAAAGAGATACACTCTCCTGGTAGGGTTGTGCCAGTCACAACCCCCTATGATCGCATGTGAGTGGTTTTATGTGGTTTAGCAGCGGCCCCGGAAAGCAGGTTATCATATAAATCAAATGGAAAACCGGTTTTAAATGTCGCGCTAAAAAACACAGATGCTGTAGATAAAGAGATTTCCTTTATTTCACAGTTCTACGCGTTTCAGAGACATCTCCGTCTCCTTCCTCAGGAAAAGAAATCATATGATTTCTTTTCCTGAGGAAGGAGACGGAGATGTCTCTGAAACGCATAGAACTGTGAAATAAAGGAAATCTCTTTATCTACAGCATCTGTGGTTTTTAGCGCGGCATTTAAAACCGGTTTTCTATTTGATTTATATGAAAACTTGTTACAGTCATTCCTGCCTATAGCAACCAATAATATGCTGCTTTCATCATTGGCGGTGCTCTTGAAAAATGAAGTATGTGCTTTAATTGGTTGCTGCGTCTCTGCACTCCTTGATCTCCCCTCCTGTAGGGATGTGCTGTCACTCCCAGCTTCCTCTCTGCTGCCCATCATCCCTGCCCTCCTCCATGTAGGTACCTCCTCCTGGAGTCTGTGCATGTGTCACAGGACCTCCGGGAGTGCTCCTAGGGAGTGCGCGCCGCTGCCCCTTTCTTAAAGGGCCAGCGCGCCACTCCTAGAAATTGCCTCTCAACCTATCGCTGAGCGGTACAGGGTATTTAAGGCACACTCCCACTTTTTTTCCATAATAAATGACATTTTAATAAATAATTCAATATCAAGTTTCAGATATGTAAAATATACTATCCGACATTCATAGATATTTTCGAAATATAGACTAAGTAGGCAAATATAGTTTTTGCCCCATGGAGTAACGTTCCTTTATAACCCGTCTTTCACATTTCATGACGTGTGCCATATCATGTTAATATTGTTACATAATTCCGCAAGTTTTTTATTACAGTAGAAAAGAGTTGTGAGGATTTTTCCCATAAGTGGTGCAGACCCGTCCAACAAATCCTCCGGTCTAGTTTCAATAGTGTATAAAATGAAAGACAGCAGAAAGGAGTCTTTTTGTGAAAGTTTATGCCTCAGTAAAATAAAAATGTAAGTATGCGTTAGGTAATGGCCAAAATCAAGGAGGATTTCTAGCACTCATACAGAGTTTGAAAAAAGGATATCTATTACTTGTATTTTACTGCTCATGAGAAGCTCTGCAATGACAGCAGTGTTTGCAGATCTATAATGGATGATATACAGTGACCATGTAATGGGATAGAAAAATAAAATAATATTTATGATGTTGTTTAGACTATTATACTGACTTTCTGAATCTGTCTGTGTTCTTGGACAGCTTAAAAAAGTAGCATTATTCAGTGATATCAGACTAAACATGCAAACTGAAAAATAATCCATGTTTTTTAATTACAACCATGTTAGTTTTTGTTATACAGTTTCATGTATATATGAATTAAGCCTCTATCCTTTTATCTCCTCTTTATGATGGCCAATGGTCGAGTCAATGAGCTGTGCTGGTGTGCGGGTGCCATTACTGGAAGTCTTATTACAGCACGTTACAATGTGGCAGGACTTGGTAACTAGAGATGAGCGAATCAGGCAAAATTTGAGTTATCCAATTTGCACAGATTTTACCAGAAAATTTGATTTTCAGATTTATTTAATCAGTGAATTAATATATTTCTTTTATGTTTTGGGATCTCTCCAGACCCCAGAGCATAATAAATGTAATGTGTAACAAATGGAGAAAATCCTTATAGTCACCTCCCTACTCAACTCTTCAGCTGCTCCCACTGCTCCCTTTCCACTTTCCGATCCTCCACACCTCCATTGCATCGCTTCTCTATTGCACTGCATCTCCATCCCAGTGTTAACTATTGTCAATAATTTACAATCATGATTAGGTCCCCATAGATGACAGATTATTCTAAGTGACCTTTGTGGCTTGTGACCAGAAGTCATAGCCTTGTGCTCACAATAAGGCAGGACTTCAGGCTGTGAGTAGGCCCTAGAACATGGGAAGTGAACTCCAGGGCTTGCTTGTCCAGTGAACACCAAAGCTTGCTTGTCCATTGAACTCCAGGGTTTGCTTGTCCAGTGAACTTCAAAGCTTGCTTGTCCATTGAACTCCAGGGCTTGCTTGTCCTCAGATTACATACCAAAAACTTGCTTGCAGATTCCATTTAACACATTTTTCACTTTGGAAAAAATAAAGCTCCAATCTGTTTTGCTCATGAGAAGATATACTGCCAACATTGTGAGTTGTCAGGTTACATAAAGAGGTTAAGGAGGAGAGTGGGCGGAGGAAAAATCCCACGATTTTGTTTTCTTACTGTTGCTGTTCCGGGAATAAATGGAATAGCATAGAGGACAGGTAGAGGACATACATTGTTAGCCAGTCATTGCCTATTCAGTAGTGGGACCAACAGCAATCAAACACGTATCCATTGAATGAGTGATAGATGCCTTTAACCTTCAGATAGTCAAGCCAAAATACTTACACTACCAGTCACTTAGGGTCCATGTGAGGCCAGTATTCACATAAAAAATAAACAATATATTAAAGAAGAATTTTTACTTTATATCAGAACCTAAGGTACATCTTAGCTAAACGATAAGATAACATGTTTAGTAATCAATAAAATTTAAACATCTACCTATGTACTATGAAAAAAACAATTTTTTTTGGCACTAGAATTTTCTTATGGTGCTCATTGCACATACATTTCTTGCAATTATCATATTTGGTTTTGCTTTTTTGGTTACTAGATCTTACACATAAATGACATCGACCTTTTAAAGGACTTGGGCTCCTTCCAGAACAAGAAGGCTTGGTGTCATCATTGAGTAGTTGTCTTTCGAGGAAAGGGGCAAGGTGTAACTTTTTGCTGACATACTTTTATGCGCTCTTACGAGTTTCCTTGATAAATGTTTCAGACATTCTCTTTCGGTAAATTTAGTCTCATTACTCATATTTTAAATAAAATAAACATGTACTTCTGATACAATGAAGAGATGGAAAAATATGACCATTGGCCATCCCTTTGTTGCGCCGAGCAATGTTATAAATTTCGTATAGTTTATGATGTACTGAGGAGGGAGGGATGCCCAAGATAGGAAGCAATCAATATGGACAGATAGCTACTGTGATATCCTAACACTAGGTGTCGCAAGACACACTAATGGAGAAATAGTGAGATGCTCTAACACTAGGTGTTGCAAGAAACACTAGTGGAGGAGTAGTCGTACAAGCCAAAAGGTCAGGAGCTGGGAAATCATGCCAGGTACATGGAGAGATAGTGGGTAGAGATGAGCGAACCGGTCGCGGTTCGGCTCGAGGTCGGTTCGCCGAACGGAGGTCTCGTTCGAGTTCGGCTCGTCGAACGTTCGACGAACCGAACTCGAACTGCATAGGAAACAATGGCAGGCAATCACAAACACAGAAAAACACCTAGAAAACACCCTCAAAGGTGTCCAAAAGGTGACAAACAACTCACAACACATGGGAAAGTGACAAGGACATATACTCATGTGAAAACAAAAGAGCTGGACAAGGAAAAAGAGGAGGACACACAGATATATGAGCATATGCAAGGAAACATCGATTCCATTATTGTGCAACTTGAGCCCTGCTCATTTTAGGCTTCCAATCTGGATAAATTGCCTGAGCTCGCCACGTACGCCTTGGGGATCTTGTCTTGTCCTGCAGCCAGCGTTCTCTCGGAACCTGTCTTCAGTGCTGCTGGTGGTCTGCTGGCAGATAAGCACACGCGTCTGTCCACTGACAATGTGGACATGGCTCTCAGAGGACTTTTCTTCCCCTGGGTCAGCCAGGGGACGGGAAAGGCACGCGTATTTTTGAGAGTGCTTCATGCAAAGCATCTTTTTCTTTTTCAAAAGGGGGCTCAACCGATGCCAGTCAAGTGGGGTGTGTGTGGCCCAGTTAGTGGCAATGAAGGAGACTGTGGTTGGAGTCCCCTCGCTGTGTCTCTAAAAGAACCAAGATGAACAAGTCATGGCTCTCAGAGGACTTTTCTTCCCCTGGGTCAGCCATGGGACGGGAAAGGCACGCGTATTTTTGAGAGTGCTTCATGCAAAGCATCTTTTTCTTTTTCAAAAGGGGGCTCAACCGATGCCAGTCAAGTGGGGTGTGTGTGGCCCAGTTAGTGGCAACGAAGGAGACTGTGGTTGGAGTCCCCTCGCTGTGTCTCTAAAAGAACCAAGATGAACAAGTCATGGCTCTCAGAGGACTTTTCTTCCCCTGGGTCAGCCAGGGGACGGGAAAGGCACGCGTATTTTTGAGAGTGCTTCATGCAAAGCATCTTTTTCTTTTTCAAAAGGGGGCTCAACCGATGCCAGTCAAGTGGGGTGTGTGTGGCCCAGTTAGTGGAAACGAGGGAGACTGTGGTTGGAGTCCCCTCGCTGTGTCTCTAAAAGAACCAAGATGAACAAGTCATGGCTCTCAGAGGACTTTTCTTCCCCTGGGTCAGCCAGGGGACGGGAAAGGCACGCGTATTTTTGAGAGTGCTTCATGCAAAGCATCTTTTTCTTTTTCAAAAGGGGGCTCAACCGATGCCAGTCAAGTGGGGTGTGTGTTGCCCAGTTAGTGGAAACGAGGGAGACTGTGGTTGGAGTCCCCTCGCTGTGTCTCTAAAAGAACCAAGATGAACAAGTCATGGCTCTCAGAGGACTTTTCTTCCCCTGGGTCAGCCAGGGGACGGTAAAGGCACGCGTATTTTTGAGAGTGCTTCATGCAAAGCATCTTTTTCTTTTTCAAAAGGGGGCTCAACCGATGCCAGTCAAGTGGGGTGTGTGTGGCCCAGTTAGTGGAAACGAGGGAGACTGTGGTTGGAGTCCCCTCGCTGTGTCTCTAAAAGAACCAAGATGAACAAGTCATGGCTCTCAGAGGACTTTTCTTCCCCTGGGTCAGCCAGGGGACGGGAAAGGCACGCGTATTTTTGAGAGTGCTTCATGCAAAGCATCTTTTTCTTTTTCAAAAGGGGGCTCAACCGATGCCAGTCAAGTGGGGTGTGTGTTGCCCAGTTAGTGGAAACGAGGGAGACTGTGGTTGGAGTCCCCTCGCTGTGTCTCTAAAAGAACCAAGATGAACAAGTCATGGCTCTCAGAGGACTTTTCTTCCCCTGGGTCAGCCAGGGGACGGGAAAGGCACGCGTATTTTTGAGAGTGCTTCATGCAAAGCATCTTTTTCTTTTTCAAAAGGGGGCTCAACCGATGCCAGTCAAGTGGGGTGTGTGTGGCCCAGTTAGTGGAAACGAGGGAGACTGTGGTTGGAGTCCCCTCGCTGTGTCTCTAAAAGAACCAAGATGAACAAGTCATGGCTCTCAGAGGACTTTTCTTCCCCTGGGTCAGCCAGGGGACGGGAAAGGCACACGTATTTTTGAGAGTGCTTCATGCAAAGCATCTTTTTCTTTTTCAAAAGGGGGCTCAAACGATGCCAGTCAAGTGGGGTGTGTGTGGCCCAGTTAGTGGAAACGAGGGAGACTGTGGTTGGAGTCCCCTCGCTGTGTCTCTAAAAGAACCAAGATGAACAAGTCATGGCTCTCAGAGGACTTTTCTTCCCCTGGGTCAGCCAGGGGACGGGAAAGGCACGCGTATTTTTGAGAGTGCTTCATGCAAAGCATCTTTTTCTTTTTCAAAAGGGGGCTCAAACGATGCCAGTCAAGTGGGGTGTGTGTGGCCCAGTTAGTGGAAACGAGGGAGACTGTGGTTGGAGTCCCCTCGCTGTGTCTCTAAAAGAACCAAGATGAACAAGTCATGGCTCTCAGAGGACTTTTCTTCCCCTGGGTCAGCCAGGGGACGGGAAAGGCACGCGTATTTTTGAGAGTGCTTCATGCAAAGCATCTTTTTCTTTTTCAAAAGGGGGCTCAACCGATGCCAGTCAAGTGGGGTGTGTGTGGCCCAGTTAGTGGAAACGAGGGAGACTGTGGTTGGAGTCCCCTCGCTGTGTCTCTAAAAGAACCAAGATGAACAAGTCATGGCTCTCAGAGGACTTTTCTTCCCCTGGGTCAGCCAGGGGACGGGAAAGGCACGCGTATTTTTGAGAGTGCTTCATGCAAAGCATCTTTTTCTTTTTCAAAAGGGGGCTCAACCGATGCCAGTCAAGTGGGGTGTGTGTGGCCCAGTTAGTGGAAACGAGGGAGACTGTGGTTGGAGTCCCCTCGCTGTGTCTCTAAAAGAACCAAGATGAACAAGTCATGGCTCTCAGAGGACTTTTCTTCCCCTGGGTCAGCCAGGGGACGGGAAAGGCACGCGTATTTTTGAGAGTGCTTCATGCAAAGCATCTTTTTCTTTTTCAAAAGGGGGCTCAACCGATGCCAGTCAAGTGGGGTGTGTGTTGCCCAGTTAGTGGAAACGAGGGAGACTGTGGTTGGAGTCCCCTCGCTGTGTCTCTAAAAGAACCAAGATGAACAAGTCATGGCTCTCAGAGGACTTTTCTTCCCCTGGGTCAGCCAGGGGACGGGAAAGGCACGCGTATTTTTGAGAGTGCTTCATGCAAAGCATCTTTTTCTTTTTCAAAAGGGGGCTCAACCGATGCCAGTCAAGTGGGGTGTGTGTGGCCCAGTTAGTGGAAACGAGGGAGACTGTGGTTGGAGTCCCCTCGCTGTGTCTCTAAAAGAACCAAGATGAACAAGTCATGGCTCTCAGAGGACTTTTCTTCCCCTGGGTCAGCCAGGGGACGGGAAAGGCACGCGTATTTTTGAGAGTGCTTCATGCAAAGCATCTTTTTCTTTTTCAAAAGGGGGCTCAACCGATGCCAGTCAAGTGGGGTGTGTGTGGCCCAGTTAGTGGAAACGAGGGAGACTGTGGTTGGAGTCCCCTCGCTGTGTCTCTAAAAGAACCAAGATGAACAAGTCATGGCTCTCAGAGGACTTTTCTTCCCCTGGGTCAGCCAGGGGACGGGAAAGGCACACGTATTTTTGAGAGTGCTTCATGCAAAGCATCTTTTTCTTTTTCAAAAGGGGGCTCAAACAATGCCAGTCAAGTGGGGTGTGTGTGGCCCAGTTAGTGGAAACGAGGGAGACTGTGGTTGGAGTCCCCTCGCTGTGTCTCTAAAAGAACCAAGATGAACAAGTCATGGCTCTCAGAGGACTTTTCTTCCCCTGGGTCAGCCAGGGGACGGGAAAGGCACGCGTATTTTTGAGAGTGCTTCATGCAAAGCATCTTTTTCTTTTTCAAAAGGGGGCTCAACCGATGCCAGTCAAGTGGGGTGTGTGTGGCCCAGTTAGTGGAAACGAGGGAGACTGTGGTTGGAGTCCCCTCGCTGTGTCTCTAAAAGAACCAAGATGAACAAGTCATGGCTCTCAGAGGAATTTTCTTCCCCTGGGTCAGCCAGGGGACGGGAAAGGCACGCGTATTTTTGAGAGTGCTTCATGCAAAGCATCTTTTTCTTTTTCAAAAGGGGGCTCAAACGATGCCAGTCAAGTGGGGTGTGTGTGGCCCAGTTAGTGGAAACGAGGGAGACTGTGGTTGGAGTCCCCTCGCTGTGTCTCTAAAAGAACCAAGATGAACAAGTCATGGCTCTCAGAGGACTTTTCTTCCCCTGGGTCAGCCAGGGGACGGGAAAGGCACGCGTATTTTTGAGAGTGCTTCATGCAAAGCATCTTTTTCTTTTTCAAAAGGGGGCTCAACCGATGCCAGTCAAGTGGGGTGTGTGTGGCCCAGTTAGTGGAAACGAGGGAGACTGTGGTTGGAGTCCCCTCGCTGTGTCTCTAAAAGAACCAAGATGAACAAGTCATGGCTCTCAGAGGACTTTTCTTCCCCTGGGTCAGCCAGGGGACGGGAAAGGCACGCGTATTTTTGAGAGTGCTTCATGCAAAGCATCTTTTTCTTTTTCAAAAGGGGGCTCAAACGATGCCAGTCAAGTGGGGTGTGTGTGGCCCAGTTAGTGGAAACGAGGGAGACTGTGGTTGGAGTCCCCTCGCTGTGTCTCTAAAAGAACCAAGATGAACAAGTCATGGCTCTCAGAGGACTTTTCTTCCCCTGGGTCAGCCAGGGGACGGGAAAGGCACGCGTATTTTTGAGAGTGCTTCATGCAAAGCATCTTTTTCTTTTTCAAAAGGGGGCTCAACCGATGCCAGTCAAGTGGGGTGTGTGTGGCCCAGTTAGTGGAAACGAGGGAGACTGTGGTTGGAGTCCCCTCGCTGTGTTTTACATGCTTTTAGAAGGGCATGACATGGCTTTGAGGTTGACTTTCATCATCTGCAAACTGTTGGCTACCAAAATGCTGCCTTTCCAACAAATGTGGTTATAGACAATGAGGAACATACTGATGAAGATGAGACGCAGATACCCGATTGGGATGACAACTTAAATATTCGGTCAGGGCAAGAAGAGGCTCTGTCTGAGGGGGAGGGGAGTGCAAACACAACAATTGATGATGAAGTCCTAGATCCCACCTACTGTCAACCCACAGTCAGACACTCGAGGAGGTCAACAGAGGCGGTGGAGGAGGATGCAACCGACGTCGAAGTAACCTTGCGCCTTCCTGGACACAGTCGGAGCACTGGTAGCACGTCTACAACTGCATCCTCAGCCAATACTCTGCCTCTGAGCATTATTCGGGGTGGATCAACAGGTCGCATGGCCTCTAAGCCTTGCCTAGCCTGGTCCTTTTTTGACATAAAAAACGATCGCCCTAATTATGTGATCTGTAATATTTGGCATGGTTATCTTAGTAGAGGTCAAAACCTCAGCAGTTTGACAACTTCTTCCATGAATCGTCACATGAATAAATATCATATGGCCTGGTGGGAAGCTCACCGTGCTGCAATGCGGCCTAGCGGAGCCAACCATCCACCGCCTGCCCCTTCCAGTGCATCCGCGCGCTCGTCATCTTCTAGGACTGTGGGGACAGCTGTCACACCTGTTTTTCCACCCACAACTTCCACCACTGTAAACACAACAGGCAGTTTGCTTGGTAGGTCGTCAGTTGGTTTGGAAGGGGAAACAAGTGATTGTGTACAGCTCTCTCAAACATCGATAGCACCAACGTTGGATGAAGGCAACATCATGTTTCCGCCTGCACTTTCCTCACAAACCTGCATTTTTCCAGGGACACCCTACTCAACACCGTCTACACACAGCAGCCAGATCTCTGTCCCTCAGATGTGGTCAAATAAAAGGCCACTTCCTGCGACCCATGACAAAGCTAAGAGGTTGACTCTATCCCTCTGTAAGCTGTTGGCTACCGAAATGCTGCCTTTCCGCCTAGTGGACACACAGGATTTTAGAGACCTTATGTCTGTCGCTGTGCCCCAGTACCAGATGCCTAGTCGCCACTACTTCTCTAAGAAAGGTGTGCCCGCGCTACACCAGCATGTCACACACAACATCACCGCTTCCTTGAGAAACTCTGTGTGTGAACCGGTGCATTTCACCACCGATACTTGGACCAGTAAGCATGGACAGGGACGTTACATGTCGCTGACTGGCCACTGGGTAACTATGGTGATAGATGGTGAAGGGTCTGCTGCACAAGTCTTGCCGTCCACACGACTTGTGTGTCAATCCTCTGTCTGTCCAAGTTCCGCCACTGCTTCTGCATCCTCCACCTCATCTGGGTCCTCCACCTCCGCCCCAAGCCTGCCTGGTCAGGCCACCAGCGTTCTCACTGCGCAGAAGGAATCACGCAACCCTCATTACTATGCTGGCAGCAGAGCGCAACGGCATCAGGCGGTCTTTAGCTTGACATGTCTTGGGAATAAGAGTCACACAGCTGAGGAGTTGTGGTCAGCTCTGCAGTCCGAGTTTCATAAATGGTTGTCTCCACTCAACCTGCAGCCTGGTAAGGCCGTGTGCGACAATGCTGCAAACCTGGGTGCGGCACTTCGCCTGGGCAAGGTGACACACGTACCTTGTATGGCTCACGTGTTGAACCTTGTCGTCCAGCAATTTTTAACACACTATCCCGGCCTAGATGGCCTTCTGAACAGGGCATGAAAACTGTCTGCTCACTTCCGCCGTTCAAGCGCCGCAGCTGAGCGACTTGCATCGCTCCAGAAGTCTTTCGGCCTGCCGGTTCATCGCCTGAAATGCGATGTGGCGACACGCTGGAATTCAACTCTCCACATGTTACAGCGACTGTGGCAGCACCGCAGAGCCATGGTGCAATACGTCATGACGTATAGCCTGGGCCAACGAGATGCAGAGGTGGGGCAGATCACCCTGATGGAGTGATCTCAGATCAAGGACCTATGCACCCTTCTGCACAGTTTCGACATGGCGACGAATATGTTTAGCGCTGACAATGCCATTATCATCATGACGATTCCAGTCATTTACATGCTGGAGCAGACGCTAAACACTATTCGGAGTCAGGGGGTGGGACAACAGGAAGGGGAGGAACTACAGGAGGATTCATATGCGCAAGACACAACAACATCACCAAGGTCCAGACGTTCATCATCACCAACGCGGCAGGCATGGGACCATGGGGGACAGGGATCAACAAGGGCGCATGGTAGCAGGAGAGATGTTGAGGAAGGTGCAGGAGGACATGAAGATATGGAGGACGAACTGTCCATGGACATGGAAGACTCAGCAGATGAGGGGGAGCTTGGTCAAATTTCAGTTGAAAGAGGTTGGGGGGAGATGTCAGAGGAAGAAAGAACGGGTAGCACCTCTATGCCACAAACACAGCGTGGACTTGGTCCGCATGGCTGCGCAAGACACATGAGTGCCTTCTTGTTGCACTACCTCCAACATGACCCTCGTATTGTCAAAATTAGAAGTGATGATGACTACTGGATTGCCACACTATTAGATCCCCGGTACAAGTCCAAATTTTGTGACATAATTCCACCCATAGAAAGGGACGCACGTATGCAGGAGTATCAGCAGAAGCTGTTACTCGATCTTAGCTCGGCTTTTCCACCAAACAACCGTGCAGGTGAAGGGAGTGATTCTTCCAGTTGTAACTTGACAAACATGGGACAGCCTCGTCATCTTCAACAGTCTACCCGTACCAGTAGGACCGGATCTGGTGCTGGTAACAGCAATTTTATGGAATCTTTTAATAATTTTTTTAGACCCTCCTTTGCAAGGCCACCAGAGACAACAAGTCTGACACATAGTCAACGGATGGAGAGGATGATACAGGAGTATCTCCAAATGAACATCGATGCAATGACTTTTCAAATGGAGCCTTGCTCCTTTTGGGCTTCAAATCTAGAAAAATGTCCAGAGCTCTCCAGTTACGCCTTGAAGATTTTGTCGTGTCCAGCTGCCAGCGTTGTCTCTGAACGTGTCTTCAGTGCTGCTGGGTGTGTGCTGACAGATAAGCGCACGCGTCTGTCCAGTGACAATGTGGACAGACTGACGTTCATCAAAATGAACAAGTCATGGATCCAGAAGGAATTTACTACCCCTGTGTCATCCTGGGGAGAGTAAATGCTTGTGGATTTGGAATGTGCTTGATGCAAATCAAAACATCCTGTTTGCAACTAGGGCACAAGTGCTGCCACTGAATGGGTGGGTGTGTGTGGGGCACAATTTTTGGAAAAAAGGGAGGCTACGCTTGGAGTAACCCTTGCTTACATTGTTTTTAAAAGGAGACAAGATGACCAAGTCATGGTTCAGCAAAGACTTTATCTACCTACCCCGGTGTCATGCTGGGGACGGTTAATTATGGCGTATTTTTGAATGTGCTTGATGCAAATCAAAACATCCTGTTTGCAGCTATGGCACAAGTGCTGCCACTGATGGGGTGTCTGTGTGCCCAATTTTTGGAAAAAAGGTAGACTCCGCTTGGAGTAACCCTTGCTTGCTGTGTTTTTTAAAAATGATACAAGATGAACAGATCTGAAGGCAAGATGAAGGCAACATCATGTCTCCGCCTGCACTTTCCTCACAAACCTGCATTTTTCCAGGGACACCCTACTCAACACCGTCTACAGACAGCAGCCAGATCTCTGTCCCTCAGATGTGGACAAATAAAAGGCCATTTCCTGCGACCCATGACAAAGCTAAGAGGTTGACTTTATCCCTCTGTAAGCTCTTGGCTACGGAAATGCTGCCTTTCCGCATGGTGGACACACAGGATTTTAGAGACCTTATGTCTGTCACTGTGCCCCAGTACCAGATGCCCAGTCGCCACTACTTCTCTAAGAAAGGTGTGCCTGCGCTACACCAGCATGTCGCACACAACATCACCGCTTCCTTGAGAAACTCTGTGTGTGAACAGGTGCATTTCACCACCGATACTTGGACCAGTAAGCATGGATAGGGACGTTACATGTCGCTGACTGGGCACTGGCAAACTATGGTGAGAGATGGAGAAGGGTCTGCTGTACAAGTCTTGCCGTCCCCACGAGTTGTTTCAATCCTTGTTCTGTATGTAGAAGTTAATACACTGCTTCTGCCTCTTCAACCTCGTGTGGGTCCTCCACCTTGGCGCAAACCCTGTGTGGTCAGGCCACCCTTCCTTGCAACTGCGCACAAGGACTACCACACACCTCCTTACTATGCTGGCAGCAGAGCTCAATGCCATCAGGCGGTCAAAGTTTTACTTTGAAATGTATGGGAAATGTGAGTCACACCGCTATTCCAGAGAATAGTAGTCAGGCAGGGTCAAAACATTAATTGAGGAACAGGAACAGAATGGGACGGCCATGACTTAATCAGAAAACAAGCAGAGGTGAAATGCGGATCGGCCAACAAGGTACATAAACAGCAAGCAGGAAAAGTAGTCAGGTAACAAGCACACAAAATCATAAAACTGAACTGGGGGTAAAAGTAACCAGAGGTCATAGCTATGTCTGGCAGTGGTCTGCAGACAGGATGGGCATAAAAAAGGGTGTGGTGTCTTCCCATTGGTTGTAGGTGAATGATGGTATTTCATCTGTGAGATACCCACCAGCTACATTCAGCCAGAGATTCTGCATCTGTCAAGGTAATGCAGCCCAGTGGGTGAGCATAACCTGCGTCCACCTGCGCCGCTGGCATCGACTCCTCTCCCATCATCAGCACTATGCATGAAAGGAACACGTTGTCACCTGGCGACTGGAGTACAAATTGCCGGAGCGGACTCCGTTGGTGACTTAACAGCCGTGTGCGTCAATGATGCAAACCTGGCTGCGGGCCATCCTCAGGGCAATGTGACACACGTGCCTTGTATGGCTCAGTGTTGAATCTGATTCTCCAGCAATTTTTAAAACACCATCACGGCCTACATGGCCTTGTGCAGCGTGCACGCTCGCTATGTGCTCACTTCCATCGTGCGCACACAGCAGCTCCACAACTTTCATCACTCCGGAAGTCTTAGGGTCTGGCAGTTAAACGCCGGAAATGCGATGTTCCGACACGCAGGAATTGGAATCTGCACATGTTGCAGCGTGTGTGGCAGCACCGCAGAGCCCTGCTGAAATACGGTATGACATATAGCCTGGGATAACTTGATCAAGAGGTGGTGCAGATCACGCTGCTGGAGTGGTGTCAGATCAAGGACCTATGCACCCTGCTACACAGTTCACAAATGTCGACGAAGATGTTTAGCACTGGCAATGTCATTCTCAGCGTGACAATTCTGGTCATCTACATGATGGAGCACACTGTAATTATTATTCGGAGTCAGGTGTTGGGACAAGAGGAAGGGGAGGAAGTACAGGAGGAGTCATATGCGGAAGGGATAACAAGATCTACGAGGTCCAGATGGTCAGCGGCACCTATGCGGCAGTCATGGTGAGGGAGAGGGATTAACAAGGGCGCATAGTATCAGCAAAAAGTGTTGATGAAAGTGCAGGAGCCCATGAAGAAATGGAGGACGAACTGGCGATGGGCATGGAAGACTCAGCAGATGAGTGAGAGCTTGCTCACATTTCGGTTGTGCGAGGTAGTGGGGAGAGGGCAGAGGAAGGAGGCACGATTCTCACCTCTCTGCCACCAACACACCAAGGACTTGGTCCTCCTGGATGCACAAGACACATGAGCGCCTTCTTGCTGCACTACCTACATAACCCTCGGATTGTATGAATTTGAAGTAATCCTGAATACTGGGTTGCCACACTGTTAGATCCCCGGTACAAGACAAAATTTGGCGAACTAATTCCTGCCATAGAAATAGACGCACGTATACAGGAGTATCTGCAGAATGTGGTACGCAATCTTAGATCTACTTTTCCACTAAACACCAGTGCTGCACAGAGTGAATCTCAACGCTTTGTCATGGATAGGAGGAAATGGTCTTTTACTTGTCCACATGGGAGGGACCGAGGGATGGCTGCTGTGCTGAGATGGCGTTGAGTACGGTGTCCCTGCACAGTTGCACTTTTGGTCATATCCCAAAATGAGTTGAAAAAGGACAGATGCTGTTGGAAAGGGGAACAGGTGTGTTGGAAAGGGGAAAAAAGTTTTGGTCCGTGGATTTGGTGGTTAAGCAACTGTAACATTTGCTGAAGAAACAACATCTGTTACAGTGGGACTGGCAGATTTGGATAAAGTGGTATATAATCTGTGACCGCTATATAACGAAAATTAATAAGAAAAGAAAGAGAAAGGTATATATCCCCATCAGCAGTCAGTGTCCACCGTGCTCCCAGTTGGAAAAGGAGAGGTTGGCAACTTGAAGGTTTGGTGGAGGATACAGAGCTGTGTGGCTATGAAACTAATAGTAGCCTGAACCGAGTTAGACGCCATTTGGATCTGGAGACTGTGAGCCCTGTTAGCGTCACAGGGTCCACATGCCCACCCAGCCCAGGAACTCCCTGTTAACAACACAGGGGCCATTGAGTACGCTGACCATGTGCGTAGGGGCCACACCTGTGGACAGCAGGCGCATCAGCAGCAGCAGGCCTGTTAATGCCACTGGGCTGCACAAGCAGGACTGTTAGGACAGGAGCTGGTCTTAACCGTTCTGCGTTACCAACTGTGGTGGTGGCCTGCATCCACCACCCTATCCCTGCCTACCTCTGGCCTAAAGCCGCAATGGGTTCAACACATGGAGGTGTGCTCTTTCGGAGCATAATAGAAGACTGCGCACCTCCTTGTTGGCTCCAGCCCCTTTTATAACCTGGGTCCGCCCCAAACCAGAGTGAACCACAATGCACCTCCTGGAGACAAAAGTAGAGTGACACGTCATCAGTGGCATAACTAGCGTCCTATTTGGAAACGCAACTTCAATTATGACCTCATGGCTGCCATGACCCAAACACCTCACCAGTCATCGTCTGACCATCAATAATGCGGTGACAAGTCATAGGTGTGGGCCTCTGCAAGCCATTTGGGAGGACACCTGATGCCCTGTGGTCTATATGGGACCCCCACATCAGGGCCAGGGCCAAACAGTTCATTACCGGACCTAGTCTCTGATGCAGGAAGTGCCTGAGCATGCTCAGAAGCATGAAATACAGTCTCTGAAAAAAGACTATCAGCTTTAGCATGGTGTCTAGGCACAAAACAGGACTTAGACCCGGCACGGAATGCAAGCACCTGTGCAAAGAGGCTTTTCACACTTAGTGTGGGAGCATGCGCTGTATCCCGAAAAGAAGACTTAGCGTCAGGAATAACACAGTCAGGCTGAGCATACTCACTACGCGAAACACTATAATTATGCTGCAGCTGGGGTACATCGGCAAACGCATGCGCACTAGCTGACTCTCCACACTTAGACGTGGAGGGGAAATTTGTCTTGGAGATGCTGTCTATGAACAGAAGGAAAAGCTAAAGGAAGCCTGACTTTCTATCCCTCCGAATTATGAAATGCATCAATGAATTCCATGAGTTTGCTATAACATTAGCGTATCAAAATGTGCATGAGGGTGTGATGTAGAGGTGCTAGAAATAGCTTGGCACCAGTGGGGCACTAATGGAATACAACAGCCAGTTCTATGATGCCACTAAATGGCAGTATTTTGTGCTATCATTATAGCTTATTAAAAACAGAGCAGGAGGTTGTCATGCAGAGGTGCTGCACATAGATTTGCAGTAGTGTGAATAGACAAAAGTACAATAGCCACGTTTAGGATACAATTAGGTACACTGAGTGTTTGCTAGTATAATGGCTGAGTTTAAAAAAGTTTGAGTGTGCAATGCAGGCAGACGTGCTGCAAATATCGTTCCAATACTGTGAATTGACAAAAGTACAATAGCCACGTTTAGGATACAACTAGGTACACTGAGTGTTTGCTAGTATAATGGCTGAGTTTAAAAAAGTTTGAGTGTGCAATGCAGGCAGACATGCTGCAAATATGTTTACAATAGTGTGAATAGACAAAAGTACAATAGCCACGTTTAGGATGCCACTAGGTACACTGAGTGTTTGCTAGTAAAATGCCTTAGTTTAAAAAAGTTGGAGTATGCAATGCAGGCAGACGTGCTCTGCAAATGTCTTTGCACTAGTGGGACTATAGCAAAGTCCAATAGCCACGTTTAGGATGCCACTAGGTACACTGAGTGTTTGCTAGTAAAATGCCTTAGTTTAAAAAAGTTGGAGTGTGCAATGCAGGCAGACGTGCTGCAAATAACGTTCCAATACTGTGAATAGACAAAAGTACAATAGCCACGTTTAGGATACAATTAGGTACACTGAGCTGAGTGTTTGCTAGTATAATGGCTGAGTTTAAAAAAGTTAGAGTGTGCAATGCAGGCAGACGTGCTGCAAATATCGTTCCAATACTGTGAATTGACAAAAGTACAATAGCCACGTTTAGGATACAACTAGGTACAGTGAGTGTTTGCTAGTATAATGGCTGAGTTAAAAAAAGTTAGAGTGTGCAATGCAGGCAGACGTGCTGCAAATAACGTTCCAATACTGTGAATAGACAAAAGTACAATAGCCACGTTTAGGATACAACTAGGTACAGTGCGTGATTGCTAGTATAATGGCTGAGTTAAAAGAAGTTTGAGTGTGCAATGCAGGCAGACGTGCTGCAAATATCGTTCCAATACTGTGAATTGACAAAAGTACAATAGCCACGTTTAGGATACAATTAGGTACACTGAGTGTTTGCTAGTATAATGGCTGAGTTTAAAAAAGTTGGAGTGTGCAATGCAGGCAGACATGCTCTGCAAATGTCTTTGCACTAGTGGGACTATAGCAAAGTCCAATAGCCACGTTTAGGATGCCACTAGGTACACTGAGTGTTTGCTAGTAAAATGCCTTAGTTTAAAAAAGTTGGAGTGTGCAATGCAGGCAGACGTGCTCTGCAAATGTCTTTGCACTAGTGGGACTATAGCAAAGTCCAATAGCCACGTTTAGGATGCCACTAGGTACACTGAGTGTTTGCTAGTAAAATGGCTTAGTTATAATGAGTTGGAGTGTGCAATGCAGGCAGACGTGCTCTGCAAATGTCTTTGCACTAGTGGGACTATAGCAAAGTCCAATAGCCACGTTTAGGATGCCACTAGGTACACTGAGTGTTTGCTAGTATAATGGCTGAGTTTAAAAAAGTTGGAGTGTGCAATGCAGGCAGACATGCTCTGCAAATGTCTTTGCACTAGTGGGACTATAGCAAAGTCCAATAGCCACGTTTAGGATGCCACTAGGTACACTGAGTGTTTGCTAGTAAAATGCCTTAGTTTAAAAAAGTTGGAGTGTGCAATGCAGGCAGACGTGCTCTGCAAATGTCTTTGCACTAGTGGGACTATAGCAAAGTCCAATAGCCACGTTTAGGATGCCACTAGGTACACTGAGTGTTTGCTAGTAAAATGGCTTAGTTTAAAAAAGTTGGAGTGTGCAATGCAGGCAGACGTGCTCTGCAAATGTCTTTGCACTAGTGGGACTATAGCAAAGTCCAATAGCCACATTTAGGATGCCACTAGGTACACTGAGTGTTTGCTAGTAAAATGGCTTAGTTTAAAAAAGTTGGAGTGTGCAATGCAGGCAGACGTGCTCTGCAAATGTCTTTGCACTAGTGGGACTATAGCAAAGTCCAATAGCCACGTTTAGGATGCCACTAGGTACACTGAGTGTTTGCTAGTAAAATGGCTTAGTTTAAAAAAGTTGGAGTGTGCAATGCAGGCAGACGTGCTCTGCAAATGTCTTTGCACTAGTGGGACTATAGCAAACTCCAATAGCCACGTTTAGGATGCCACTAGGTACACTGAGTGTTTGCTAGTCTAATGGCTTAGTTATAATGAGTTGGAGTGTGCAATGCAGGCAGACGTGCTCTGCAAATGTCTTTGCACTAGTGGGACTATAGCAAAGTCCAATAGCCCCGTTTAGAATGCTACTAGGTACACTGAGTGTTTGCTAGTAAAATGGCTTAGTTTAAAAAAGTTGGAGTGTGCAATGCAGGCAGACGTGCTCTGCAAATGTCTTTGCACTAGTGGGACTATAGCAAAGTCCAATAGCCACGTTTAGGATGCCACTAGGTACACTGAGTGTTTGCTAGTCTAATGGCTTAGTTATAATGAGTTGGAGTGTGCAATGCAGGCAGACGTGCTCTGCAAATGTCTTTGCACTAGTGGGACTATAGCAAAGTCCAATAGCCACGTTTAGGATGCTACTAGGTACACTGAGTGTTTGCTAGTAAAATGGCTTAGTTTAAAAAAGTTGGAGTGTGCAATGCAGGCAGACGTGCTCTGCAAATGTCTTTGCACTAGTGGGACTATAGCAAAGTCCAATAGCCACGTTTAGGATGCCACTAGGTACACTGAGTGTTTGCTAGGAAAATGGCTTAGTTTAAAAAAGTTGGAGTGTGCAATGCAGGCAGACGTGCTCTGCAAATGTCTTTGCACTAGTGGGACTATAGCAAAGTCCAATAGCCACGTTTAGGATGCCACTAGGTACACTGACTGTTTGCTAGTATAATGGCTTAGTTATAATGAGTTGGAGTGTGCAGAGGACAAGAGGGTACAGTGGCAGGATTGTGGTGCTCTGGGTAGAGGAATGGAAGCCTGCCTTTCTATTCCCTCCTAATGGTGAAATGCAGGGAGGAAATCCCTGACCTTGGCTACACAGACGCTGTTGCTGTTTGCAGGACCTGTCACCTATGGCTCTCTGACCCTGCCGGTTTGAGCCCTTAAAAGGACTGCTATAAAGTGCTCTCCCTAAGCTGTCTAACGCTGTGTATGCAGCGCATACAGCTGTATCGGCTATAGGACTCAGGAGGACGGAGCTGCGACAGTGATGTCTGACACCAAAGATGCAGAAGGCAGATAATGACGTCCTGGAAGAAAATGTCCGGTTTTATAATGCAGGGACATGTGACATGGACATCCTATCACACATGCCGTTGCTTCTCTGGCTCAAAGTCCACTTAGCTGTGTGTGTGTCTGGGATTGGCTGACATGCTGGCCCGCCCCACAAGACGCGCGCGCTTAGGGAAGGAAGACAAGAAAAAAAAAAAAAAAAATGGCGATCGCCATTATACAAACAGCAGTCATCTGAAGGCGCTGTTCACGCACACTATACACTGAAATGTGATAATAGTGTGATTCACAGAGTGACTTACACTATTACAGCAGAAACCAAGCTATGATTTAGCTTGTTTTTTGCTGCTAGAACCGTTCTCGAACGTTTCTAGAACTATCGAGCTTTTGCAAAAAGCTCGAGTTCTAGTTCGATCTAGAACATGCCCCAAAATCACTCGAGCCTAGAACTGGAGAACCACGAACCACGAACCGCGCTCAACTCTAATAGTGGGGCTGAGGTCAGGGTATGAGCCAAAGGTCCTGAAGCCAGGAGGTCATATCAGGTACATGAGGAGAGAGCGGAGTTAAGGTCAGGGTATGACTTGGAGGTCAGGGAAGCCTGGGAGTCGAGTCAGACTCAAGGGAACGAGTGGAGAAGGGTACTTAGGTTAAGGGTAGTGGTTATAATATCAGGACAGTCATGTGAATCAGAGACGCAACTGCAATACAGGAACTATCACCGGCGGCATTCCGGGTGGGGTTGCTCCTAAATAAATCAGAGCAGTCACCCGGAACGAGGCTCCAGTGAACAGGCCCCTCCCAAAACCAACAGAGGTCCCGAGGCCGGAAACAACCCGTCCACAGGAGCATAACACAAAAACAAGGCATCGGCTCTGCAGGAGAGCAGAGCACCGCCAATTAGGATCATGACACCTACCTTCCATACTTGCAGAAATGTGGTGAAAATTCGCTTCGGTTTGAATGGATGCCACATGATTAATTAAAGGTTAATAATTTAACCCCATTAAGACATAAGATATTGAGTTGCCCTAACCCGAATCTGAATTATAACTAAGAAAAAAAGCATGGATTTATGGCATTGTACTGATATGTGTATTGTGCTATGTTTGTGGATGGTCTGTTACTTTGATAACTGGCGATGTGTCAGAACTTCTGTATTTTATGGAGAGATGACAACATGCATTTAGGACAAATCTTACTTTTGCATTGTGCTGTGATGGCTGTGCAATCATGAAGAGTATTCTACACACCAGCTTACAATTTTTAGACCATTTTATAGATATTTTAATTTAAGGCATATTGATTTTTGTAGAATAAATAAAGTTGCCGAGCAGGCTCTGTTCAGCAAGTAAAAGCAGCACAGATAACCTAAATATGTTCTTTTTCATGTAGTTTCCTTCCCAGTAGGAAAATTGTTCCAACAGTTCAGAATTGGATTTTACAGCTGTGGCAAAATCTGAGAACATCTGCTCTTTCTTCTATAGATAGCTCTGTATGCGTAGCATGCTCTTTATTCCTATTTTATTTCAATGATCAAGTAAAGAGGATTAGTACAAAAGATGCAAAGCTGGTCAGATTTATTATTATTATTATTATTATTATTATTATTATTTATTTTGTACAATACTTTAAAATGTTGATACATTTTATCAAATTCACTATTAAACTATAACGCAAATTAAATTATAATTGAGGGCATTTAAGTTTATTTTTTTTACTTTAGTAAATGTAATGAATGAGTGTATATTTTTTATAGTTTATTGTATGTGTCATTCGATTTATTTTAGTATTGTGTTAGATGTCTTCTTCCTCACCAGTAGGGCTGCCTTTATTTCCTTTTTCTCCGGTAGAATCCCTTTTTTAACCCCCATGGCTTCCCGTCAGTCTTATTTTCTTTCAAGGAGTGCAAAGAATGAAACACTTACACTAACCCTGGGTGCCAGAAGCTAATATTGCTCCATATTATGTGGTGTTGTAGGGAGCGGAGCTAGTCTGACCAGGAGCCAGACAAGATAAATTGAAGAGTGACCATACTCAGATGTTCACCTGTTATCAAATATTTTATTACAATCATAAAAACCGCATGTGATGTTGTCAGATTGTGCGTGGAAAACATTCCCGTAATAGTTGAGTTCCTGGATGAGTTATTCCTCACCAATGATACCATATAAACCTAAGCATTGTATAAAGTTCATCCCAGTACAAGTTCTCTTTAGTTAATGCCCTTTCACATTGGATAATTATCATTTCCAAATGATTATAACAATAATTAGTGAGTGTAAAGGAACAAGTAGAAGATAAATGATAAAATTATTTCTCATCTAAATGGATTGTGTATACTTTAAATTCATCATTGATTGAGAAATCAGTAAAAACAAACAGCCCTCATAGTGAAATTAAATTGACAGTACCTATGTGTGCCCAGTACAATTCCTTCAGGACCACCATTGTAAGGAAGGCATAATACTGCCTACTGAAGAAATAAAACTGCTCCCCAATGACATTTCAGATGGAGATATCCGCTGATACTCAAAATATTTTTTTATACCACTGTTTGTTCATCGGTAATTTGACAAATGGACCTTTGGTCTCTTTAATCACCTTCTCACACAATAATAAATTACTGTCATACCCCACCTCAAAGAAATATATGTAGGTAACCATATGAAATGTGATAAATTCCTGATTGCTAAAGGACCCACCATTGGGAGCCATTTTGTCTCTAGAATGGGGATCTCAAACTTCTTGTTCTTCCTGACTACACAACCCCAACGAGGAGGATTTTAGATAGCGTGTCAGTACAACATGTACTCTGTCAAAATCTATGGAATTTATGGAACTAATGGAGACCACGAAATACAGTGCTCATTTATTTTCACCAGCCCTGTAAAAATGTGAATACGTGATAGGGCTCATGCTTTACAACTACTTAATTATCACTCCTCATTTTTGTGGTCTTGTAATTAGGATGTTTGAGGGGTTCAGGACCCTTTTCTGGGGATTTTTAGGGGTCCCAGTGGTGAGGTTGATTGTAAACAGACATAATTTGCTGATTGGTGGAGGTACGACCGCAGGATACCCACCAATCCAGAGATAGGGTATCCTTAATGTCCCAGCTGAATGGAACAGTAGATGGACATGTGCACTACCAGTTTAGTAATTTTCTATTGCACTGCCATAGATATCTATGGACGTTTATGCAAACAATTTCTCAGCTCATCTTTTACAACAGCCATGATCAACAAGATCTTGAATCAAATATTAACTCCTTCACGTCTATTGATGTACACATGTGTGTTAGTACCCGCACATGGCGGCTGATTTGATCAGCTGACATGTGCAGCTAGCAGTCAGGGAGATTGGAGATCCACCCGAGCCTGATAACCCGTTAGATCACATTGTCAAACTCTAACAACAAGATCTCATGCATTGCGACGGGAATCTTAACATTCCTCGCTGCCATCGGCACTCCCGTGACACGATCGTGTGGTACCAATGGGTTATTATGACGTGCTTCCTGTGAATTCCGACAGAAAAGAACTCACAGAAGATCAGCATTTCTGCTGATCAAAGTGTTGCTGAAGCATCCCTGTGATCAGCAGAAGCGATCGGACAGTCTAGGCTTTAAGTCCCCTAAGGGAATTAATAAAATCAATAAAAAATGTATAAAAAAAAAGTTATAAAAACTATAAAAAATAACCCTGAAAGTTTAAATTACCCTCCATATTGCCCCATTGCAAATAAAAAATAAAAAAATAATAAAGGTACACATATTTGGTATCGCCGCATTCGGAAATGCCCATTATATCAAATTTTAAATCAACTAATCTGATTGGCAAAGAAAATAATTAAGGTGATAAAAACATTACATCAACCCAAAAATAGTGTAATTAAAAACGTCAGCTCAAGACACAAAAAAATAAGCCCCAGACCTCAAAAAGTGAGAACACTACGGTTCTCGGAAAATAACGACGAAAGCGTAACTCTTTTTTTTTTTTTTTGCAAACTTCTGAAATTTTTTCACCATTTACAGAAAAGTAAAACTATACATGTTTGGTATCTACAAACGTATACTGACCTGGGAAATCATATCACCAGGTCAGTTTTGCCATATAATAAACATGGTAAATAAAAAAAAAAAAACATTGCGGAATTGCACTTTTTACGCAATTTCACCGCATTTGGATTTTTTTCCTGTTTTCCAATACAATATGGGGCAGAAGGAATGGTGTCATTCAAAAGTACAACTCATCCCTGGATAAAACAAGACCCCATATGGCTATATAGAAGGGAAAAATTAAAACGTTATGGCTCTTGGAATAAGGGGAGGAAAAAATGAAAACGAAAAATGGAAAATCGCCAGGTGGTTTTGAGGCTAAAGTCTAACAGGCAGTAAATTGGGAGTTTAGATTTAGATCTGGTCAGCTATGGAACTATATTTATATGTTTATAACAATAGAAGGCCATATGTACTGAAAGATTTGTCATTTGTTTCTAATTAGCGTGTGAAATATTAAAGGTCCCTAAGAAGAGACATCTTATAAAGGACTTGTACTGCATGAATACTAGCTTTGTTTAATAAGGTTCTAAAGGACCAAAGAGTAGGACAATAGGAAAAAAATAATCAGCATAAACTGTGCTTGTGCTTCTGTAAAAGATTGTCTCCATCCACAACTGCAACTACATAACATACAGTAGCTGACTGCATGGAAAGGTTAAGCCGGCCTGTCCTCCTCTATCCACACACATGAGTTATTCCGTAATCTTTGTTCTTCTAAATGCCATTTATTAGCACAAAGTTTCTTTTCTTACTCAGATTTGTGCAATGACATAGTATTAACTTTTCACTCAAGTCACCAGAGTTCACTTAACTTTGCTGTCAGTCCTTTTAAGTGGGAGTAAAGATTGCACAGTCTGTTACACAAGGAAAGTGAGTGGTCATCTACCGCGATATGGGAAAGGTTCAGCCTTTATTCACACACTATATTTGTAACTAACATACTGTAATAATAATATACAGCAGAGTTTTAATATTTATTATTATTATTATTATTATTATTATTATTATTAGACCTAATAGGAATCATTTAGTTGGCTAAATCGTAATGGAACACTCAATTTTTGAGCCTAATATACTGATATTTAATCTACATTGTAGAATGCAAAATCATTTATACACTTGTTTGTCCCAATAAAGTTTTTATTTGCACGGGGATATGATAATGATGATGATAATATAAATGGGTCTTAGCACTATGGCTTCATCTTGACACAACCTTTTCACACTATTGAAATTAAATAGTACTATTGTGATGCTAGACACTACGAGCAGTATGAATAGAAGGGTAGTCAGACAAGCCAGGATCATAAACCAAGAGGTAATGTATAAGATTCAGGGCACATACAGAGACGTGGTCAGGAAGAGGTCTGAGGTCAGAAGCTGGGAGGTAACATATAAAGTTCAGTGAGCAAACAGAGACGTGGTCAGGAAAAGGTCCGAGGTTAAAAGTCGGGAAGTAATGTATAAGGTTCAGGGAGCAGGCAGGGATGTGGTCAGGAAGAGGTCCGAGGTAAAAAGTCGGGAAGTAATGTATAAGGTTTAGGGAGCAGACAGAGATGTGGTCAGGAAGAGGTCCAAGGTCAGAAGCCAAAATCAGAACACTTACATAAGACAAGAGCCAAGAGCACACTGAGCAAACAGGAAGCATGACTGGGAAAGTTCAGACAGAGCAAACCCAGTATAGAAAGAGCAATCACCAAGAACAAGGTGCATGTGTGAAGTCACCTCCGAAAACCAGTGTAGACCTTAGTGCTGAAAAACAACATGTCAGCAAGTGCATAAGACACATAGCATAGCATTTTCAAATGCAAAATGCTCCAAATAGTGGAGCTGTGACAAAAGCATCCTAAATGCAAAATGCTCCGCGCAGCGGAACCATGACAAAAGAATCCCAAATGCAAAATGCTCCTCACAGAGGAACCGTGACAACTATGTAGTAAATTGCTACAACTTGGTTGAGAGTGTTTTCTTTGTTCTGTGGATATGGAAAGATGTTATTTCAGGAGATTATAATTTTCTTTTTTTAGTTTTATAGAGAACTAGCTGTAGTACCCGAGCATTGCCCGGGATAGTAACTGTCTCTCTGTCTCTCTCCCAGTCTCTGTCTGTGTGTCACTGTCTGTCTGTCTCTCTGTCTGTCTCTTTCCTTGTCTGTCTGTGTCTATGTCTCTGTCTGTTTCTATCTCTCTGTCTGTATTTGTATCAGTCTATCTATCTCCATCTCTGTATCTGTCTGTCTCTCTCTACCTCTGTGTCTGTCTCTATGTGTATGTCTTTCCAGCTGTCTCTTTGCCCGGCTGTCTCTTTGCCCGGCTGTCTCTTTGCTGGGCTGTCTCTTTGTCGGGTTGTCTCTTTGCCCATCTGTCTCTTTTCAGGTCTGTCTCTTTCCAGGTCGTCTCTTCTCCCAGTCTGTCTCTTTCCAGGGCTGTCTCTTTCCAGGGCTGTCTCTTTGTCCATTCTGTCTTTTTGCCCAGTCTGTCTCTTTGCCTTTCTGTCTCTTTGCCCGGTCTGTCTCTTTGCCCGGTCTGTCTCTTTGCCCGTCTGTCTCTTTGCCCATCTGTCTCTTTGCTCATCTGTCTCTGTCTGTCTCTTTGCCCATCTGTCTCTTTGCCCGTCTGTCTCTGTCTGTCTCTTTCCACATCTGTCTCTCTGTCTCTATCTCTCTGTCTCTTTCCCTGTCTGTCTCTGTCTATCTGTCTCTTTCTGTCTCTCTCTAAACGTCTCACCACCGACATCATATTACCTCACAAGCTTCTTATACTAACAGTTTTTTTTTTATTTCAACCACTGACAGTTGCTATTAATAGCCTGTAGCTCCCACCTCCATTCAGTTTAATAGAGGCAGGATTTTTGGAGAGTAACTGTAAAGAGCGGGTTTAAATTTTCCCGCCCAAACATAGTCTATGACATTCCCTGAGTCACTGTGCAAAATTTCGTAATTGTAAATGTGATGGTGCGGATTCCTTTAGCAGACATACACTCAGCTTTATATATTAGATTTGTCAGTGGGTATTTAGTAAGTAATCTCAGAGCAGCATATTGTAAGAGCCAATTACCTGATTCTCATTTTGATAGTATCAGTGTTTTATCAATAGGAGATTATAAGAGTTGTTTCATGACATGTAGTTCTCCTGCTCTGGGTTACCCAACACACAGTGTTGATTAGCAGTTTTCTGCTTATGAACTGTGTACACTGTAAGTTGCCAATCAGTGGTGTAGATGGGGGTCATAGAGGGATCAGCATTCAGAAAACTGATAGATCTGCAGTAGATAAAAGAGTTGTTTTATCAAAAGTGCAGCAAGTAGCCCAGTAGGTGATACATTGCTGGATTAAGGGTCTCTCTCTAAACATCATGCTGTTCTCAATATCATAATAAAAACCGCGTGATAGATTTCCTTTAATTATACATCAGTATGTAACAAACAATTGATAGATCAAAGCAACAAAGGCCATATCAGTAAAGGTAAAGAGGTGCCTATGTAGGACACACACTGATCTTTGTTTCTGGGGGCCATAAAAGCTGATGGGCCACATAAGAAGGCTCTATTATATAAAGTGTCCAGATCGCCATCCAATGTGATTGAAATTAAGAATAGTAGGAAACAGTATTTAGTTACTTTGATTTTCACTTTATCATCTCACCTTTCAATGATTATTTTAGTTTGTGTTTTATAATTTATAAATTAAGTCAGTTTTACAAATAAAAAAATGAAAATTACATTGCCTTATGTGTAACACCAATAGTTAGAGGATAAAATCCATACCACACAAAGCCACTAATAAATATTAGATGTTAAATATGAAAATCAATAAATATAATCTCAAAGTGTGGGGATATAGGATCAATAGGACCATTCGGGATTATATATACTATACCAAAAAAGAAGAACTAAAAAGGTCACTGAATATTATATCTTTATTAATACATGATTAAAAAAATGCACACATAATAAAAAACACAGCTAATGACTGCAAAAGGGGCGTCAAAAAACCTGCATGGCATATATGGATCATATACAAAATAGTACAATATATAATGAGGCAAAGAGGTTAGTGTGGAGGATTCAATGGATGAATAAATAAATAGAAAAACACAATACACAAATAAAGTGTCAAGTGCTAAAGTATTAGAGTAAAAATCGGCTGATGATTCAGCTGATAATAACCAGCAGGGTGACCATCATGGTGAAAATCCAGAAGACACTAAACCAGAAGCCTCAAAAAGCAGGTAAGATTCAGAGAGTAGACGGCTCAAAACAGTGTCAACCAGTAGGAGAGAACATATAATTGAAAAAGTGTCAGAATCGGCACAGAGTAACACTAAATAGTGGTATAATGATATATTCACCTAATAGGTAACAGAGCACGGCCTCCTCAAGGTAATGCGACATCTACCACGACGCGCGCACGTTTCGTTGCGTCTTCTTCAGGGGTCCTTGAAGAAGACGCAACGAAACGTGCGCGCGTCGGGGTAGGCGTCACATTACCTGGAGGAGGCCGTGCTCTGTTACCTATTAGGTGAATATATCATTATACCACTATTTAGTGTTACTCTGTGCCGATTCTGACACTTTTTCAATTATATGTTCTCTCCTACTGGTTGACACTGTCTTGAGCCGTCTCCTCTCTGAATCTTACCTGCTTTTTGAGGCTTCTGGTTTAGTGTCTTGTGGATTTTCACCATGATGGTCACCCTGCTGGTTATTATCAGCTGAATCATCAGCTGATTTTTACTCTAATACTTTAGCACTTGACACTTTATTTGTGTATTGTGTTTTTCTATTTATTTATTCATCCATTGAATCCTCCACACTAAAGGTACCGTCACACTAAGCAACTTACCAGCGATCCCAACAACGATAGGGATCGCTGGTAAGTTGCTAGGAGGTTGCTGGTCAGCTGTCACACTGCGACGCTCCAGCGATCCCACCAGCAACCTGACCTGGCAGGGATCGCTGGAGCGTGGCTACACGAGTTGCTGGTGAGCTCACCAGCAACCAGTGACCAGCCCCCAGCACCGCGTGGAAGATGCTGCGCTTGGTAACTAAGGTAAATATCGGTAACCAACCCGATATTTACCTTGGTTACCACCGCACGGAGCTACACGTGCAGAGAGCAGGGAGCAGCGCACACTGAGCGCTGGCTCCCTGCTCTCCTAGTTACAGCACACATCGGGTTAATTACCCGATGTGTGCTGCAGCTACATGTGCACAGAGCAGGGAGCAGCGCACAATGCTTAGCGCTGGCTCCTTGCTCTCCTAGCTACAGCACACATCGGGTTAATTACCCGATGTGTGCTGCAGCTACATGTGCACAGAGCAGGGAGCAGCGCACAATGCTTAGCGCTGGCTCCTTGCTCTCCTAGCTACAGCACACATCGGGTTAATTACCCGATGTGTGCTGCAGCTACATGTGCACAGAGCAGGGAGCAGCGCACAATGCTTAGCGCTGGCTCCCTGCTCTCCTACTTACAGCACACATCAGGTTAATTAACCCGATGTGTCCTGCAGCTAGCTACATGTGCACAGAGCAGGAGCCGGCAGCACAGGCAGTGAGAGCGGCGGAGGCTGGTATCGAAGGTAAATATCGGGTAACCAAGGACAGGGCTTCTTGGTTACCCGATGTTTACATTGGTTACCAGCCTCTGCAGAAGCCGGCTCCTGCTGCCTGCACATTTAGTTGTTGCTGTCTCGCTGTCACACACAGCGATCTGTGCTTCACAGCAGGACAGCAACAACTAAAAAATGACCCAGGACATTCAGCAACAACCAACGACCTCACAGCAGGGGCCAGGTTGTTGCTGGATGTCACACACAGCAACATCGCTAGCAACATCGCTGCTACGTCACAAAAGTTGTTCGTTAGCAGCGATGTTGCTAGCGATGTTGCTTAGTGTGACGGGGCTTTAACCCCTTTGCCTCATTATATATTGTATTATTTTGTATATGATCCATATATGCCATGCAGGTTTTTTGACGCCCCTTTTCCAGTCAATAGCTGTGTTTTTTTATTATGTGTGCATTTTTTAATCGTGTATTAATAAAGATATAATATTCAGTGACCTTTTTAGTTCGGTTTCTTCTTTTTTGGTATAATTGCCTTATGTGTGTCTTATACATGAATATCAATTTGGATTATGCTAAGATGTCTTCTGTGTTTTCTTTATTTAGAATCAAAGTGATGATTTAATTTCCTTGACTGTGTAAACCGTCGGTGGAAACAACCTGCATCAAAGGTAAGCAATCTGCCTGACAAGCCGTACATGTGCAGCTAGTCCACAAACAAGTGTACTGCGTGTCGTCTGTGCATACTCGGGGTTTTATTATCTTTCTTGAAAAATAAATTGCAATTGAAATGAAATGCCTCAGATAAAGAGTAAACATGTTATCTTAGATTCTGGGAAATTATTACACTTTTCTTATTAGCTTCCCCACAGCACATTAACTTGCCAATGCGCTATTCACCCATTACTAGAAAAAGTCAGCATGTTATTTGTATGTAAAAAATTGCAGCTTTATACCAACCTCAAAATGGGAGATTAAATTGGTCTAACAAATTGACTATAATTTACTATACCTGAGTTAAGAGGTATTCCATCCTAAACAAGTTACCACATATCATAATTAGTAGATAAGTGTTGTTCTACTGCTATAACCCCTACTGATTTCCAATACAGGGACTTATGCACCCGTTTCTCCTGGGGTTCTTCCTAGTCCAGAAGGACATTTAAAGGTGACAACTGATTCATGCTACTCACTCCACTGGCACAATGAGTCAGAGCGGGATTGCACGATTGCAGCCAGGTATGTTTTTCTCTGCAATCTCTGGAATTTTAGGGAAGACAGAGCTTCAAGATCCAATGTCCACACATTGGAGAGACTTGACAGTCAACTAGAGTGGTGCAGGGAGAGGCTGACCAGGCGGGGGCCTGCCGGACTAGTCTTGTCTCTGTCTATGGTATTCAGACAGGAGTTTAAACTATGCTTCTCTAACTCTGGCAATCATGCAAGATTTAATTGTAGTTTTTAGATTAGTTTCAAAAGAATGGAAACTTAACCATGAATATTTTGAGTCTATACAAGTAGAATTCACCAAACTCTTTGAAAAAGTATGGAGAAAGTCACAAGGTTCTCAAGCAGAACCAGGCTGTATCACAATGATGATCCCCAAAGGTCCAGCATACAGTACTCTTATTTGGAGATTACTTTGGATCAATTCACTTGCCTTTACTATGTGTTTCTAAGAGGATGATGCTCAAATACCCTATTTGACCCTATTGATAAGACTGCCTGTATGTGCAATTGTGGTGTGCCGGATACCCAATACGTCGGGAACAGGGTCAGATCCTCTGTGTCAATAGAGGCGGTAGCCATGCCCAGTGCCTGGTCCACCCATACAGTGGATAGAGCATAAAGTCTTTGGGTGCGCAAGGGTTAACACAGTTATTTACAATATTTAGCAAAAAAATAAATAGAATAAATGGGTGTGAAACCTAATTAAAAAAAGTTGGGAGTTTTTATAATTGAAGCCACAAAATAGAAGAGTTATTGAAGACTAAAACTGGATCCACAGGGTATATATGTAGAATATTAATAGATAATTGTGCAGCAAATGTAACCATAAATTTATAAACCAATCTGCCTTAGGCCCCCTTAACACATCTGTTTACAAAAAATGCACGTGTGGCACGTTCCGCTTTGACCATCCATTTGGCCATCTGTGTGTACGTATGTGTCATCTGTGTGATATCCATGTGACACATACCGGACAAGAATGCATGACACTGAAATTAATACTTTATGAGTTAAAGATGTGCAAAGATAGTAGATAAGATAGATACATACATACATAGATTTTATAGCTGTTAACCAAATAAAAAAATTGAATTGAAATAAACAACATTTTTGATAAGCAGCAAAGGTAAAGCATACAGCCGCGGGGTGATATAATTAGTCTGTGAAGCTCTATGGTAATTAGTGTGGCTGCGGACTGGTATTTTTAGGCTGGGAAGGGCCCAATAACTATGGACCTTCCCAGATTGATGATATCAGCCCCAAGCTGTCTGCTTTACCTTTGCTTGTTACAAAAAATTGGTCGAGCACAGGTCATTTTTTTTTAATAACTTTTTAATTATTTGGCTAATAGTTGTAAAATATTTTTATCTATCATCTATATTTCTCTCTCTATCTATCATCTTTTCACATGTTTAACATATAAAAATCTTTAATTTCTTAAATGCATTCTGGTCCATGTCACACGGACCACATATGGATGTCACACAGATGTCATCCTTGTGCTGTGTTTTTCATAGACCCATAGATTTTTACTGGCACCTGTCATCCATGCTGATGCTATAAATGAACATGTTTCCATGTGGATAATACAGACTCATGTGTGGCTCACACGGACACATAGTCCCAGTGAAAACATGGAGGTGCCATAATCAGGACATATTTTAACTAGTATGTGTGTGAATGTGTCTCAAATAGTTGTGAAAATGGACACTACACATACTGGAAGCACAAACATGTTAAGGGGGCCTCATATTGTATGACTTTTTTATGGAATGCATGGGTTTTGTCATGAATTTCATTGCAAATATGCTGCTTCAGATTCCAAAAGCTGATAGTCTAAAATATAAAAATTAATTCCCACGGTGCCACTGCCCTGGGTCTCATGGTCAATTTCTGTGCTTCCAAGTCCAGCAATGATATTTTAAAAATAGGGAACATTAAGGCCTGTGACTGTCCTTTTTTATACTATAATTATTTGTACCTATTATTTGCGGTGGATCTGTCATTTATTCCACAGTACCATCAGTAACATTAATTGCTAATGTTTATTTCCCCATTTCCTTATCATATCCTGTATGTACATAGTGTAACATGCTGATGACATTTGCATTTGCAAGCGGAGTAGGGGCGGAGGGCATCAATTCCCTTAAATGGGATCGCACTGTCACTATAAACAATTGTGAGACAGGAAGATGCGAAGAGAGTGCCAAAAATCAGGGATCACCAAAAATACAAATATGAATAGTGAATATGCTCTGGACACACAGAACATTAAAAATATTTACCATACAATGAAAGTGAGACCATCCGACACTCTCAAATATAAATAAGGTAAACCAGAGAAAATCACTGCATATAATATGAGCAGGCATACACAGCAATCAAATAGAGGGACATATCACATGCAACAAGGTATTGAAAATGAGCAGCAATATAAATAACATGCGTGTGAATGTCATAGAAAACCAGCAGTTGGGTGAGTATATGTCCAAGTACCGTATTTTTCGCTTTATAAGACGCACCGGATTATAAGATGCACCCCAAATTTAGACATAAGAAAAGGAAAAAAAATTAAAATGGGTCCGTCTTATACTCCGGTGTTGTCTTACCGGAGGGGGGCAGCAGTGGTGGTGAAGCGGGGTCACAGGAGGCAGAGGTTGTGCTGGCCGGTGCTGCGGGTCAGTGGCGGCGGTGTCTGTGGTGGCAGGTGCGCCGGGGTCCGTGGTGGCAGGTGCGGTGGGGTCCCTGATGGCAGGTGCTGCGGGGTCCATGGTGGCAGGTGCGGTGGGGTCCATGGTGGCAGGTGCGGTGGCGCCCGTGGTGGCAGGTGCGGCGGCGTCCGTGGTGGCAGGGGCGGCGGGTCAGTAGTGGCGGCAGCAGCAGCGGCGGGTGAGTGGTGCAGCAGGCACCAAGGGCTCCATCTGCGCACGCGCTGACTCCCGGAGCGGCACGTGCACAGATGGAGCTCTCATCCAAGAGCTCATCTGTGCACGCGCCCACTCCTGATGCCATCATTTGAAACAGACACGGACACACTGGGTAACCTGCTGCACAGCTGCCCGCACGCATAGAGTGGCAGCCAGCAGGCTGCCCGCCCACCTGCACAGAGAGGAAGCCGGCACCCGGCTGCCACCCGCACACAAGCACCCGGCTGCCGCCGGCACGCAGCCACAGGTACCCGGCTGCCACCCGCATGCAAGCACAGGTACCCGACCACTTCACGCAGCTACAGGCACCCGGCCGCCCAATCACTGCACAGACAGGACCCCCAGGTAAAGCTATATTTGGATTTTATGACGCACCCCTCATTTTCCTCCCAAATTTTTGGAAGGAAAAGTACGTCTTATAATCCAAAAAATACGGTACTTAAACTGCGAATATTAGAAACATATATAAAGCCCAGTCATGATACATACCAAATAAAGAAAGTCACATTGGAATGCTGTAGATGTGCGAGACATAGCATGCAAATAGGGTGAAAGAAAAGTGGTCCCACACACTCACCAAAAATCCCAATAAAGGATGATCTAACAGAAAAATAACAAGGCTGCAATGCTGAAAGATCGTAATCTCCCCCCAGTAAGAAGAGGGAGAGGGGGTGGAAAGCGGGGTACAAATCAATAGCAATGACCAAAGAGGATGGGGTGCAGCCCCATGCATATCGCCACAAAGTGGCTTTCTCAAGGGCAAGGGTGTATGTGTAAAGGCCATTATCAAGCTCAATACGTGCAAGATCTGATAACGTTAAGCTCACCACCTGTGCTGAAAGAGTACAGATTGGAGGAGCTGAGTAGCCATGCCGGTGGATCCAGTGCTGCAAGATACTATGTGTATACACCATTGTACAAGTAAGTAATCGAAAACACAATAGCGCAAACATCCATGAATAAGGCGCTAGCTAAAGGACCTGGCACTAAGTACTATGCAGGCACATTAGAACTGATACAGCAATAGTAAGACCTTAAATGGGCGACGACAAGTGAGGAAGCAAAGCATGCACATTAACCCCCTCCCCGTTTGCAGTATGTATAAAGGATGCAAGAATGCAATTGCAAGCGCCAACAATTGCAGAGCGCCACACAGCCCTGCAGCAGGACAAGCAAAGCCGAGCGGCACACATTACTGTGTATGCCTGCTCATATTACTTGCGGTGTTTGTCTCTGGTTTTTCGGGTGGTCTTACTTTCTTTGTTTGGATTTTTAATGTTTTCGTGTGTTAGTCCAGGTCATATTTTTCTAATAAACTTCTATTTTTGCTGATGCCCATTTTTTGGCATTCTCTTTGCCTCTTCTTGTCTCATGCTAATGACATTTGTTAAAATCATACACTGTTACTGTAATTCCTTGTCAATTTCACTTACAAATCAGCAACATTTTTGTCCCATTTCTGTTTACACTAAGGATCCGTCTACCATACTAGATAATAGTTATTTTATAAATGGGCAACACAGAGATGTGATCATTCTTGATCATTCTTAAAGACATTCTCAATGATTCACCTTTCCAGCTTAGTAGATCATTGGTAAACATCTCTTTGACTTAAGGAGGACCTGTCAGTTGCCTTATATGTATATTTTTATGTAAATGTCGCTGTCCTCCTGAATCTGACACTATGTCTTTTTTTTGGTCCTCCACTTCTGAGACCTGGCTTCCCTACATATTAATCTAGTCTTTTTAGCCAAGTTGGTGTGGTCCTCGGATTTCTATGTGAGTCTTCTTGAGGACCAAGCTTAGATGGCAAAATAGTAGATTTATACATAGGAAGAATTAGCCATATCTTGGGATGTGAGATGCATAGAAACAAAGAAATAAACAATGACAGTTTCAGCAGAACAGCAGCGTTTATATTGGGTAAAACAAAAATAATTTATTATAGAAAAGGACAGGTGCTGTTTAAATAATGTATATATTATACAGTAAAGCTAAGCCCAGCTTCCTATAGAATATGAAGGTATTCATTGTTAGAATTGGTGAAATGCAGTGGTCCGATATTAATTAGATATTGACTGGTCTGCACTAGTGATGAGCAAGTGTAATCGTTACTATTCGCTACTCACACGGATAGTATGGTATTAGGTTAATCGCTACATAGAGAGTTTTTGTGTGCTCGCCTCGCGATATTTCTATGTCCTGCCCAGATTTGCAGCCACTAAACTTGCTGGGCTTCTTAACCATTCACAGTAATGCCACAGTCCAGTCTTCTTTCAGCCTTTTCCTCAGGCCCCCAGACTTCTTTTTTAGGTCCAGCAGAAAATTACTCGCATTTCCCATTGACTTGCATTGTACTCACTATTCAGAACGAATACACAAATATTACAAAGTACTCGTTATGAGTATAGCGATTACGAATATTACGGTACTCGCTCATCTCTAGTCTGCACCCAATAATTGTCTATGCCTGCCATTAGAAATTAAATTAAATTCTTCTTTCTCATCCCCATACCATGCAACAGCATTGAAGCAAAACTCTTGAGATAGAATAGGTATAGTGTGTGCTATCAGATATATATTTCCTTTTGACGAACACGCAATGGAATATTATTCATGAAAACTAACAATTGATACCTAAAACACACTGATAAAACTGAAACATTTTCTGAACCATGACAAATTCTGTTGATACATAGACCCCAGAGATCATAAAGTGTCGCCCGACCGCTGTTTCCTCACTATTTACGCCGTACATCCGGCAATCCGTCCTAATGTATGTCTTCCTATTCTTTGACGTCTTGCATTACTACAGCATAAATAAGTGTGCGCCATTTCCTAGGAAGTTTAATAACATAATGAAGAAAGTGACAGGCAGATATTTTGTACAATCCCCAAAAGTCCAAATTAGAACCAAAGATATATCTGAAATGTGACATAATATAAAACAAAGTCGTATATCACCCCACAAAACATACAGAAGACTTGTTAAAGAGAGTTCATTAACTCCAAAGTGTGCATTCTAAAATGAAACCGGATGTATTGATGCTGCAATAAAGCTCAGACAGAGGATACGCGCCGCAATTAACTAAATCATATGGATTTTATATTAAAAGAGGAAAGATGCTGGAATGAAATGCAATCAAATATGTTTTTAGTTATTAGCGTGTGTTATGTCTACACTAATGAAGTAATAATAAGGTAAGAGAAATAGGACGTGCTATAGAATGAAAGAGGAACAAGAAAACACAGCTTCATATCAGACGTACCAGGGAATGTGAGCTGGTGAGGTTGGCGCAGTGAGAAGGATTTGACTCGAGCTGGGAATGATATGTTCAAGAGGGTTATGGAAAAAAGATACCGGGAACCGGTGATAGAGCAACCCCCCTCCAAAAATCCAAAATTTGAGAAAATTAATTGCTTTATTTCTGATCATCAAGAATCTTACATCTGTTTCTAATTCTTCTTTTTTTCTTCTTAAAAAGGGGTCAAAACCATAAGTCTAAAACAACACCCCTATTGTCTTATCCAGGTGAAACAAGGTACTAAAAGACAACGCACTAACTACACCATGTTGTAGAAAAATATCGGAATACAGAGAACCGTAAATGGACACCTAGCAAAAGTCATTATACATGTTACCCTTTCCTGCAGGATGTTTTGCTGTATTATGGGAAATGTGTCATGTTAGGGAATGCTACATATGTACGTTGTAGCCATAATTTTGTAGTGTTCGATTGGTGAGGGCAATTGTCCTGAGTACTCCTTCTAACTTTAAACAAGCAATTAGATTTATTTGTCACCATACCCTTCAAGGGGTTTAAGTTCATTTTAATATTGGAATAATAAGTTCTACATTTGGATGTGTTTTAAAAAAAATGTCCATGTGCTGAGATAGTCAATATATGTGCCCCTGCTTTGCACTGTGTAATAGATGTGTCTGGCTGTATAAGAGCATGGTCTGGACCATACCACATCTCCTGGGGAGGAAATGAAAAAGTATTCAGACATTAAAGCACCGGATCCCAAATGATTCTCTCTTTGAGGTAAAACATGTTCTTAAAACAGGCAAGGAAATATTCTACCTGAATAAAAGAATCAGCTGTGATCCAGTGCTGTAATGTCTATACTATTTGTGTCCTATTTTGTGTCCAAAGACTGGAAACACATTTCTGGTGAATTTCTAACTGAATTAACTCTGACGTAAGAAATGCTGGGATTTTTGATGAATTTGAGGGTTGGGTGTATTAATGCCCTGTCCCACCCTGTCTCCTTCCGAGTTTAACCCATTTTGGTGAAGATGTTTTAAACTAGGATGAAAATGGCAAAAGGCACAAAATTTGTGATGTGCACAACTAGGGAAAAGGAAAAGAATACCATATTTTTCGTTTTATAAGGCGCACCGAATTATAACACGCACCCCAAATGTAGAGTGGAATTTTTTTAAAAAAAATGGGGTTCGTCTTATATTCCGGTTGTGTCTTACTGGAGGGGGGGTGGCAGCGGTGGTGAAGCGGGAACACAGGAGGCAGGGGCGGTGCTGGAGTAGGGCGATGCTGTAGGCGCTGTGGTAAGGTCTGTGCTGGCAGTGGTGGGCTCTGTGCTGGCAATGGTGGGGGCTGTGGTGGCAGTAGTGGGGGCTGTGCTGGCAGCAGTGGGGGCTGTGATAGCAGTGGTGGGGGTTGTGATGGCAGCGGTGGAGTCTGTGCTGACAGTGGTGGGAGCTGTGATGGCAGGGGTGGGGTCTGTACTGGCAGCAGTCAGGCTGTGTTGACTGTTCGGAGCAGAGTGGAACAACGAGTGTCCCAAATGCTCTGTCGGTAGGGTGGACTTCAAAGAAATTGCACCCGGAGGTCGCGCGTGTGCAGATGAGATCTTGAGCCAAGAGCTCTATTTGCGCATGTGCCGACTCCAGGCACCATTATTTGAAGCCAGAGCACCTGGGACATCCACCACAATGCTCTACTCCCCACAGCCACCCAGCCAGCCAGCTCACTCTCCACCTCCCGGTAAGCTACATTTGGATTTTAGGATGCACCCCTCATTTTCCTCCCAAAGTTTTGGGAGGAAAAGTGTGTTTTATAATCTGAAAAATACAGTAATTATGGAGGACTGGACAGCAGGCAGTGGGGCCAGTGAGGCAGGTGAGCAGTGAGGTGAATATTTTTGTTGTTTTTACATCTGACACTATTGTTCTCTAGGGTCTATTATGGCCCTAGAATATAATAAGGAATATTGCAAAAAAAACCTTCGCTGTTAATCAAATTTCTCTGTAAAATCAGTTAATATGTGTTATTTGACCTACATGCATTTTGGCATGATTCGATCATCTATAAAACATTTCCAATAGGTATAGATCTGGTCTTGTGCTGCCATGAGCCCAGCACAGAAAACACTGATGCACATGACTGGTTAATCAGTGTACTGTAAAATTCTTTCTAAGCTGCAGAATTTACCCTCTGCCATGAGATTGTGTCCTAATCTGATAAAACAGTGGATTAGATGGAATTTAAAATAAATAGATCAGGGACAAGCCATGTGTCTGACTGAACACTTATTGAAGTCTTTCATTTTACCCAATAATTAGATACAAAATCACTAGATTGTCAGCAATGTCGCACATGGGCCACTGTTATTTTCTCCTCCTTTTATTACAGTTGCTAGTAAAAATTGGGAAACTTACATGGTTCGGTATCGGATGTTATGTGCATGATATGGCAACAGTTTATTATTAGGGATGATCGAATACTTTGATTATTCGGCTTCGCGAATATTTTCCGAATATCTCGCCGATATTCGACTATTCGATGCGCAATGTAAGTCTATGGGAAGCCCGAATAGTTCCGAATAGTTGTTATTCGGGTTTCCCATAGACTTACATTGCGCATCGAATATTTGCGAATAGTCGAATAGCGACGAGGTATTCGGAAAATATTCGCAAAGCCGAATAATCAAAGTATTCTATCATCCCTATTTATTATCTCTTTGTTATGGAGAAGAGGTGCATCAATTATTAACCCCAGTACGAGCAGTACACAGGTATATACACACCGGACACCCTTCTGGAGGAATCAGTCTCCTGTGTTTTGACAGGTTATCATATACATTTCCCCATAGCTATCTTCTGAAATGTCATAAAGACGTGTGAGAAGAAAGTTTGGTTGGATCAGTGAGCTTTGACTCCTACTCAAATGAAATGGCCTCTGACATTCTATATCTCAAAGATATATCGATAGAGCTTGTAGCGAAATCAATTGGCATAAATGGCCTTTCATTCTGTGTAATGGTGGGAATCTCAATACACAGGATCCTAAGATAACAAGCCTCAGGACTTAATAGAAGGCAGCTAATGGTGATTCTGTACATTATACAGGTTTACAGTCCTGAAAATACAGTTTTGTAGGTGGATAATTTGGTTTGACCTGTCTAATGAGCCTCTTTAGCAGCAAATTCTGAGGCCTTGTTTAATATGACTGGGCTAGAAGAAAACCATACCAAGGCCTGTGGGAGTCGTTATCACCAGGAGGAAAAGTAAAGGCTATGGGTTTATGAGGTGCTAGACACTAAGTTCAGGGGATCAGAGTGAGTGACTCTGTATTAGGCCCTGACGGGTTTTGTAGAGAGTGATACTGTATAAGACCCAAGTAGGATTCACACTTTTTTTTACTCCAAAATCTCAGCTAATTTTAAAAGGGGCAATGTTTATGGTTTTGCATAAATAAGATCTGTCCAAAGAAACAAGTTTTTACTCTTATTATCTAGACATTTTTCCTGAGTAATATGCCTTTTCCCTTTTTAAAATCCAGAATACAGTTCCAGAGATACAGGTCTTTGTTTTTAGATATAATTTTTATTGCCTTTATCAAATGGACGTGACACACAAACTAATTTTGCAGGGCAGCCTAAAGACATGCCCCCAAAGAGTTAGGTGAGCCACGCCCCATTGGCATAGGCCACAAAAATTTACACTCAATAAAAAGCTACATATCTCTGGATCTGAATGCAAAAAGCAGAATACTCAGGTGAGCCACGGGAATAAAATAAAATAAAATAAAAGCATGTTTCATGTCAACCTGCAAATTCTACATCTTTATTATTTACAGTCACTTTACATATAATGCCAGAAAAAAATAGCGATATTCAGATCTGACATCCTTTTTCTTATGTTTTTTCTTAATACTGATGATAGACATTGTAAAGAGATGGATGGGCTGTCATATTTCCCATGAAGACATCAATCTCCCTGTAGTATTGTTTTATCTGTTATGTTGCAGCACTGCCACTGGCCACAAGAGGTCAATCCTTTCCTTTTGGTAGGTTTGGATGCCCCTGAGAGCTGTATGAGTCTGTAGATGGAAATTATAGTTTTAACACCTAGACCGGCATCACACGGTACGATATATCGGGCGATATGTCGTGGGGGTCATGGATCCTTTGACGCACATCCTGCATCGTTAAAGATATCGTACCGTGTGACACCTCCGAACAACTGTGAACAAGCAAAAATACTCACCTTATCGTTGCTCGTTGACACGTCATTCATTTTCATAACGTCGTTCCTCTTTCTGTGCACCGGTTGTTCGTTGTTCCCGTGGCAGCACACATCGCTCCGTGTCACACCCCGGGAACGACGAACACAGCTTACCTGCGTCCCGCCGGCAATGCGGAAGGAAGGAGGTGGCGGGATGTTACGTCCCACTCATCTACGCCCCTCCACTTCTATTGGGCGGCTGCTGTGTGATATCGCTGTGACGCCGAACATCCCTCCCCCTTCAGGAAGAGGATGTTCGCCGCCCACAATGACGTCGTCCGGGAGGTAAGTATGTGTGACAGGGAGTTAACAATTTTGTGCGCCACGGGCAACTAATTGCCCGTGACACACAAATGATGGGGGCGGGTACAATTGCTCGTGCGATAGCACGATAGATCGTACCACGTGACGCCGGCCTTAGACAGCCAGGGTAGTGAGTGGAGTTACAGGGCATAAAAATGTGACAGTTCCTGTTAGGATCTCAGTGTGGAGTGTGGAAAGAGCACCTGATAGGAGCAGAGTAGGGAGTTCTTGGAGAGTACAAGGGAGCAAGAACTGAAATAAACATTAATGGCAACAGAAACAAGTGTGTGAAACCTCTCTGAGAGCAGGCTTCAACAGGAGTGGCTCCAGTGTTAGTCGGTTTTGAAATGGGGCCTTGTAAGAGAAAGGATCTGATGTTTCAGCTTCCAGATATAGGTTATTGGCTCAAAGAATAGCCTTTGTAAGCAATCATGGACATTTGTTTGAGCGTGAGAGCCACTGACCTGTGTAGTCCCACAGGAAGAAAAAGGAAGTGCCCCTAATTTGTTCCGTCTGTTCACTGTACACAAGTAGAATGCCGTTGCCGGAAACCTTTAAGAGCATGCCTCTGTTTGATATAAATATAAAGTGAAATATGCTGCCTGCTGTTCTATGTTCCCAAGTTGTCTTCCAAGTAAAGTATGCCCTGTTTATAACAACTGATCTGGTGTCCTTATAATTAAGATAAAGAGGCTTAAAGAGGAATGGAACCACCCGGATCTGAAGGTGAAGGTATTTACGGTAATCATGTCATCACACCCACAAACACAGCAACCGCACTTTTCTGTAGTGTTCCGGGGTGCCGAATATACTATACTCCTATAATCGCGTAGTACAGAGGTGGAATAGCTGCAACCCCGAAGAATTCAGGCTAATATACAGTATATGGAGGAAACCGGGTGTCTCGCCATGCTATCACCAATACACGGATAAGATAAAGATTATTCAATGTCTTTATTAGATTGCCAGGTACAGGTTAACGCATTTTGGATAGCTTCTTTGTCATTGCTTGATGTCCTGGGCTGTGACCTCCGAAACGCGTTGACCTGTACCTGGCAATCTAATAAAGACATGGAATACTCTTCATCTTATCCGTGTATTGGTGAGACACCAGGTTTCCTCCATATATACCCGATAGTGTGATATTGCAAGATGCAGTGTTTACATTAGGTGCAGAGTGAACAAACTGATGTAAGGGTGAAGCGCATAAATCATGATGGTGGTACTCTTAAAAGGGTTGTTCACTCAGATGACCCTTTCTCAATCACTTTGTTATAAAATGATAATGCTATACTCATCTCTGATGCCAGCGCCATGCCAGCGATGTTGCCACTGGTTCTCCTGAGGCTCACATGGCATTATGTCAATGAGCCAATCAGCAGTCACTTCATTTTCCCCTCCATCAAACATAACTAACATTTGGAGGGAGTAAGTGCTGTGGTTCAACTCTCACGTTCTTCATATATTTGGCTTGTTCAAAGTAGGGGAGAGTGAAGCAGCTGATGATTGTCTGAAAGGCTCACATGACAAAACAATATCACATAAGCCCTGGAAAAGCAGGTTCCAACATCGCTGGCATGGCACTTACACCAGTAGGGAGTATAGCTGCTATTATTTCTCTGCTGCATGTCTGTGTGTATACCGCACTGCACTTGGATGACATTCGAGTGCAGTCCTATGTTTCACACATACCCATAGGCTTGCATGGGTGCGTGCAATAAGAGACTCACTGAAAGCACACATTTCTGCAGTCACTCATTGTGACTGTAGATTGCTAAATTTTGACCATGCAATAGGCACACTGTCACTATTACAAATTATTACCAGCTGGAGTAGACATTCGAGTGCCAACTAGCAAACATTTCTGCTTCGCTCAATGTTCTAATAAGAGAAGTTTGTGATAATCTAGTTGGCAATTGCCCAGAACCATATAAATCACATTCTTGTGGCCATGTGACTGAACACTCAAGCTGGAAATAGAAGAAAATCCTGAAAGTGTGCATGATGTACACCGTCAGGATTTCTCAGTCTCATAAAGTTACTGCAGAAATTGTTGTTGAGCTTGGAAAACACCATTAGTACAAAGTACACTATAGAGGTGCACTGCATACAGTGTAATCTGAAGGTTAAAGGACTTGTCTGGGAATTTAACATTGATGGCCTATCCTTAGTTGGAGGTGCAACATCTGACACCACTGCCGATCAGCTATTCCTGGTCCAGCAACATCCAGAACTACTCAGTTGCAGAGCTGCACAACTCGGTCAACTATTTAGTGGATGCAGCTAGGTACTGGATATTTGCCCCCTATTCATATCAATAGGGGCTGATGTGCAGTAACCACCCATGGCCACTATTAATTTGACAGTGCTGTTGAGGTTCGCCAATGAGTAGGTCTACCCGCCGCCAGTATCGGGAGCAGTTTATTGTGCGGTGCCAGATTTCGCACCACCACCAATCAGACATTGATGACCTATCTTAAGAATAGGCAATCAATGTTAAAGGCCCGGACAAACCCATTAAGTACAAAGTACAACATAGACTTCAGTGTATGCAACGTAATCTAGGATTAAATACAAAGTACAATACAGTGGGACCTTGGTTTATGAGAACAATCCGTTCTGGGACTGTGCTTGTAAACCAAGTTACTTGTCTAGCAAAGAAAAATTTCCCATAGGAAATAATGCAATCTCAGACAATTCGTTCCACAACTTGTTCAATGTCCCATCTTGGTCCCTTATTGTGCCATTATAAATAGTGATGAGCGAGCATGCTTGTCACTACTCGGTACTCGCACGAGTATCACTGTACTCGGGCTGCTCGGCGGGGACCGAGTAATCTCGCGATACTCGTGCTTTACTCGTGGTCTTCATTTCTGCATGTTGGCGCTCTTTTGAGAGCCAGCCCTCATGCAGGGATTGGCTGGCAGACCACTGCAATGCCACAGCCCTGTTAGTTGTGGAATTGCAGTGATTGGCCGGCCTGCACAGCGTCACCGAGCCTTTATATAGGCCGGCGCGCTGTGCTCTGCTCACAGCTATTCTGACAGTGAGTGTAGGGAGAGTGTCGCTGATTCAGGGAAAGCTTTGCGGCCCTTTATAGTTAGTTCCGGAGCAGGGCTGCAAACAGTGTGACCAGAAGTCCTTCTCAGGACTATTCTAGTTGTATACAGGCAGGCAGGGTATAGCCAGGTCGGAGTACAGTAGCAGAGTCCTTCTCAGGACTATTGTTGCTATATACAGGCAGGGTATAGCCAGGTCGGAATACAGGCTAGTGACCAGAAGAGTCCTTGTCAGGACTATTGTAGCAGTATACAGGCAGGCAGGCAGGGTATATATAGCCATTCCTAGTGGTGACCGTATACCAGCCTTCATCATATCTGGGGCTGGTGTACACAGTGTAAAACAGTCCAGATAGTGTCAGACTTCTCAGTAATTGTCGCTCCTAAAAACCAGTTATGTTCTTATTGCGTCCGTGCTTGCATTTAAAAACAGCACGTGTGTGGCAGTCGGTGGCAGGGTACAGGTGCGCGTTTTGCACAAACTATTATATAACGCACAAGTCTAGTGTATAATACACGTCAGTCAGCAGTGTCTGATAGTGTCAGACTTCTCAGTAATTGTCGCTCCTAAAAACCAGTTATGTTCTTATTGCGTCCGTGCTTGCATTTAAAAACAGCACGTGTGTGGCAGTCGGTGGCAGGGTACAGGTGCGCGTTTTGCACAAACTATTATATAACGCACAAGTCTAGTGTATAATACACGTCAGTCAGCAGTGTCTGATAGTGTCAGACTTCTCAGTAATTGTCGCTCCTAAAAACCAGTTATGTTCTTATTGCGTCCGTGCTTGCATTTAAAAACAGCACGTGTGTGGCAGTCGGTGGCAGGGTACAGGTGCGCGTTTTGCACAAACTATTATATAACGCACAAGTCTAGTGTATAATACACGTCAGTCAGCAGTGTCTGATAGTGTCAGACTTCTCAGTAATTGTCGCTCCTAAAAACCAGTTATGTTCTTATTGCGTCCGTGCTTGCATTTAAAAACAGCACGTGTGTGGCAGTCGGTGGCAGGGTACAGGTGCGCGTTTTGCACAAACTATTATATAACGCACAAGTCTAGTGTATAATACACGTCAGTCAGCAGTGTCTGATAGTGTCAGACTTCTCAGTAATTGTCGCTCCTAAAAACCAGTTAGGTTCTTATTGCGTCCGTGCTTGCATTTAAAAACAGCACGTGTGTGGCAGTCGGTGGCAGGGTACAGGTGCGCGTTTTGCACAAACTATTATATAACGCACAAGTCTAGTGTATAATACACGTCAGTCAGCAGTGTCTGATAGTGTCAGACTTCTCAGTAATTGTCGCTCCTAAAAACCAGTTAGGTTCTTATTGCGTCCGTGCTTGCATTTAAAAACAGCACGTGTGTGGCAGTCGGTGGCAGCGTCAGGCTCCACGTTGTCCCTGGATAGAGACGTGCATGAGGGCCTCAAAACATTGTTCCCATTGCAAAGGAGTGGGTCTCCTGTCGTTGTAATGTCCATTCTGCAAAGAATGGGCGAAAAAATTTACCACTGGGGGTATACCTGAAACAAAGGCCTAAGTATTGCAATTTGTAACGGTCATCATCATGGTGGCGCATGAGGAGAAGGAGGAGCAGTCCAGCGATTAGCCAAACTCCAGAAGTGTGTACCCATGGGTGAGTGGAGGTACATGGCAAACTTTAAATTCCGCTCTCATTTGCTGGTGGTGTGGTGAAGTCTGGCCCAATCCAACCCTTGTTCATCTTGATCAGAGTCAGCTTGTCAGCATTTTCAGTTGACAGGCGGGTGCGTTTATCTGTAATGATTCCACCTGCGGCACTAAAAACACGCTCTGACAAAACGCTAGCAGCAGGGCAGGCCAGGCCTTCCAAGGCGTAGAGAGCCAATTCATGCCACGTGTCCAGCTTGGATACCCAATAATTGTAAGGCACAGAGGAATGTCGGAGTACAGTTGTTCGATCTGCAAGGTACTCCTTCAGCATCTGGGCAAACTTAGGATTTCTTGTGGCACTACCCCGCACCTCAGGGGCTGTGGTACGTGAGGGGCTGAGAAAACTGTCACACATCTTAAAGACTGTTCCCCTACCTCTGGCGGATTGGACTTGTGCCTCTCTCGGCTGTACGCCTCGGTTGTCCACTGATTCATGACCTATGCCGCTAGCGTTTTGTGAGGGGAATGCTTTGCCTACTTCCGTGACTATGGCCTTCTGGAACTGCTGCATTTTGCCTGACCTCTCCGCCTCGGGAATAAGAGACATAAAGTTCTCCTTTTAGCGTGGGTCTAACAGTGTTACCAACCAGTAATGATTGTCGGCCAAGATGTTCTTAACGCGAGGGTCACGAGACAGGCAGCTTACCATAAAGTCAGCCATGTGTGCCAGACTCTTAACAGCCATCACTTCAGTATCCTGACCGACACGATGACTGAACATGCTGTCCTCCTCCTCCTCATCATCTACCCTGTCCTCTGGCCAGCCACGCTGAACCGAGGATATGACTGCATGTCATATCCTCAATTTGGCCAGAGAGTTGCTCCATGTCTTCATCCTCCTCCTCGTCATAGTCCTCCACTGCACGTTGTGATGAGACGAGGCTGGGCTGTGTGTTATCATCACCCACACCCACTACTGTTTCTTGCTGAAACTCATCGCGCTCCGCCTGCAATGCATCATGTTTGTTTTCTGAGCAGAGACCATTTTAGAAGGCAGAGAAGCGGTATGGTGACGCTAATAATGTCGTCATCGCCGCTCACCATCTTGTTGTAGTCCTCAAAGTTTTGGCGGATGGTGCATAGGTCGGACATCCATCTCCACTCCTCAGGTGTTATGTGTGGAGTTTGACCCATTTCCCGACGGCTTAGGTGATGCAGGTACTCAACAACTGCCCTCTTCTGCTCACATATCCTGACCAACATGTGCAGAGTTGAATTCCAACGCGTGGGGACATCACACACCAGTCTGTGTGCCGGAAGATGCAAACGGCGTCTTAAGGCGGCAAGGCCGGCTGAAGCAGTAGGTGACTTTCGAAAATGTGCAGACAGGCGGCGAACTTTTACCAGCAGATCAGACAGCTCTGACTATGACTTTAGAAACCGCTGAACCTCGAGGTTGAGCACATGGGCCAAGCATGGAACATGTGTCAGCTGGCCTCGCCTCAAAGCCGCCACCAGGTTCCGGCCATTGTCACACACCACCTTTCCTGGCTTTAGGTTCAGAGTTGTGAGCCAGTGATCTGCCTGCTGTTTCAGAGCTGTCCACACCTCTTCTGCATTGTGGGGTTTGTCACCTATGCAGATTAGCTTCAGCACTGCCTGTTGCCGCTTCGCCGAGGCAGTGCTGCAGTGCTTCTGTGTCGCCCTGGACAAGCCAGGGGCCACAGAGCACAACACTTAAACACCCCACACTCCCTGCAGGCATATCATAGTCAAAACACAAAATCCTTGTTGCCTTCCCCAGGGGCTGTTGTCCACACCAGGGTGTGGAGCCAGGCGGTTGGTCTCCACCCACCGAGGAGGAGGGAAAACACAGGCAGTGAGAGTTAAGCTAAGGAAGTGGAAGGAGGAAAGTAGTAGAGAGGAGAAAAGTGACAGCAAAGAGCCTGAAGTTGGTCCGGGTGTGTGGCCTGGACAGGACAGCAAGGTTGGCAGGATGTGCTGACCGTCTGCAGTGGAGGCCGATTGGAGTCTGCCGTAAGGACCGTGGACGGGTGGTGACCCGGCCGTACCGGACCGGTATACAAAGCGAAGCCAGCACCATTGGCAGAGGACTTTCGGATCCCGGCAAGGCTTGGTGTCGCCGTGAATTTGCCAAATCCGTTATTGAAGGGGACCTCAGGGTTTCCAAACAGCCAAGTCCAGATAGAAGGCAACCGTACAACCGTGAAGGGGAGACACAGCCACCGGCAAGGGCAACCGTCTCCCAGGGCCAGCGCCTGTGGGCAAAAGGGGCTCCTCCGGCCCATATCCAGGTCAGGGAGCGGGTTACCGTTGGGAAACCATCACTACCAACACTTAACTTCGGTGCAGGGAGAGACAGTCATCACTAACCTGCAGGGAGGAACAACCGCAGCCGTCCGAGTGACCTGTCCATCCAGCCACTTGTTTTACCCTGAACTGTGTCATCATCATTGGGCTGAGTGAGTACCTCCGTGCCGTGCGGCACAGCGCTGCCCCTGCGACCATGCACTTCATCAGGCCCCGCAACCCGCCTGTCATCCATCTCTACCCCATCACCAGGCCCCGGGACAACCAACCCCCCTACCCACGTAGGGGAGAAATAACAACAAAGCTGCTCCCTGTCACAGGCTCCCGGGATCCCCGTCCAGAGCAGCGGTGGTGTCCACACAATCACCACAACCGTGGGTGGCGTCACGGACAATATCCCCAAAACCCAAACCACCCCTTTTCACTCACGGGCGAGTAGCGCCGCTCGAGTCCCCGGGATCCGGCCATCGCTCGAGCCAACGAGCAGCAGCAGCCGTAGAGCTGCGTCAGCCGGACCCGAGCAGTGGGAGAGCGCACCGTCCCCTCCTCCGCCAGCGACACTTACAGCTTGGGACTGGTGTGGAGGGTAAAGTGGATCAGGATGCGCAGGAGGAGGAGGAGGCTGAGGAGCATGACATTCCGGAGCTGTAGAGTGTGTGTGAAACCCTGACTGAGGTAGGGCCTGCAAAACTTGGTGTGTGAAGGACGTATTCCGTCCCTCGCTCAGACTGGGTCCCAGCTTGCACAATATTAACCCAGTGTGACGTCAACGAGATGTAGCGGCCTTGCCCACATGCACTTGTCCACGTGTCTGTGGTTAGGTGGACTTTGGCTGAAACAGCGTTGTTCCGGGCACGTGTGATGTTTTGTGACACGTGGTTAGTTATGCAATGCGGGGACGGCACACAGGGAGAAATAGTGGCGGCTGTGGACCGAGTAACGTGGGACAGCTGCCACCATCAGTTCGCGGAATGCTTCTGTCTCAACCAGCCTAAAAGGCAACATTTCCAGCGCAAGCAGTCGCGAAATGTTAGCATTTAGAACTGTGGCATGTGGGGTGTTGGCAGTGTATTTGCGCCTGCGCTCAAAGGTTTCCTGAATGGATAACTGAACGTTGCGCTGGGACAAGGACGTGCTTGATGATGGTGTTCTTTCTGCGTAGGCAACTGCAGGTGCAGGAGTGGAGGAGGCTTGTTCGCAGGCAGCATGGACAGGGGATTGGCTCGCATGCACAACCAGCGAAGACGTAGCAGTGACATCAGCAAGCACTGCTCCTCGACTCTGTTGTACTTCCCACAAAGTCGGGTGCTTGGCTGACATGTGCCTGATCATGCTGGTGGTGGTCAGGCTGCTAGTTTTGGTACCCCTGGTGATGCTGGCATGGCAGGTGTTGCAAATGGCCTTTTTAGAATCATCTGGAGCCAACTTAAAAAACTGCCAGTGTCAGAGTTCCTGGTTTTCCAGTTTTCTTTTGAAAGAGCTTGCCCTTTGTTAACATGGAGTTTTCTGTTATGTTGCCCTACTTCCTGTCCATCTGTTTAAAAGCCGCCCCTAAAGCTTAGTCCAGTGCCTGAGTATACTGCTTCCTGTGTGCTCCTGCCCTGCTGCTTTTGGTTCCTGATTGTTATTCGGATCCTCTTGGAAAACAACCGACACCGACTCTGGACTTCATCTGGTATCATCTAGCTGTACCTGGACTCCGTTTGCCGTCTTTGGTCGGAACTTCTGCCCGGTTCCTTCCGTTTAATACCACTCTGGACTCACATCACGTACAGACATTTTTCGACTTACCTATTGCCCTTTTGTGTCCCGGCTGCTGCGCATTTAGGGCTTCTGGGGTGATTGCCAGACAGTCCCTGTATAGGGGTTTGCTGTTGGTGGTCTCCCTGGGGGAGTCCGGTGCGCGGTACCGGGAATTCCCTTTCGCTCAGTCCCTGGAAGGTATTTCCTGTATTTATGTTCTACTGTGTTTTTGTTCCGTTTATGTACATATTTGCTGGTTGCATATTATAAATGTCTTGCACCAAGAACTCGTCTCTGGTTGTCATTGCCCTAACGCAATCGAAATCCTCAATACATACAATAGTATTACAGCCAGACTCGGGAAGACCTAACATTTGTACAGGCACCTTGTGTCGTGTTGTTCCGGGGAACAGTTGACTGACGTCTGCCTGGGGCCACCACTCTGCTTCTTACTGCCTGTTGTGATGCTACGCCTCCCTCCCCCTGTGCACTGCTGTCCTCGCTCTGCATATCCTCCTGCCAGGTTGGGTCAGTTACTGGATCATCCACCACGTCGTCTTCCTCTTCCGCACCCTGCTCCTCCTCCTGACTTCCTGACAATTGTGTCTCATCATCGGCCACCCCTTGTTGAGACACGTTGCCAACTTCGTGAGAACGTGGCTGCTCAAATATTTGTGCATCTGTACATACAATCTCGTCATGGCCCACTTCAACAGGAGCTGGCGAGAGGCCAGAATTTGTGAATGGAAACGTGAACGAACAGCTATTCCGAGTGTCCAAGTGTGGGATCAGTAATGTCCGTGGACGTGTACTCGGCCTGGTGGTAGGAAGGAGGATCAGGTTCTGAAATGTGCGGTGCAGTATCACGGCTACTGACACTTGACCGTGTGGAAGACAGAGTGTTTGTGGTGGTGCCAATCTGACTGGAAGCATTATCCGCTATCCAACTAACAACCTGTTGACACTGGTCTTGGTTCAAGAGGGGTGTACTGCTGCGGTCCCCAAGAATTTGGGACAGGACGTGCGAGCGACTAGATGTGGCCCTTTGTTGTGGCGAAATTAGAGCTTGCACACAACCTCGGTGTCTGCCTGCACCACCATCACGTCCACTTCCTTGTTCGTTGACAACGCCCTTGCGCATTTTGCAATGCTGTGCTGATGTGTATTCACTAGACTTGTGTGTTATATCCAAGTTTGTGCAAAACTCACACAAATGCAGCGGAAAGCTGCCACCAACAGGCACACACGTGCAATTTTTAAATGCAAGCACGGAGGCACTAAGAACCTAACAGGTCTCTATCCAGGGACAACGTAGAGCCTCCCAATGTTTGGCTTCCCTGCCTAAGGGCTATACTATAATACACCCACTTCCTTCCAATGGGCACTTCAGGTTTACAGGCCTTCATGCACGTCTCTATCCAGGGACAACGTGGAGCCTCCCAATGTTTGGCTTCCCTGCCTAAGGGCTATACTATAATACACCCACTTCCTTCCAATGGGCACTTCAGGTTTACAGGCCTTCATGCACGTCTCTATCCAGGGACAACGTGGAGCCTCCCAATGTTTGGCTTCCCTGCCTAAGGGCTATACTATAATACACCCACTTCCTTCCAATGGGCACTTCAGGTTTACAGGCCTTCATGCACGTCTCTATCCAGGGACAACGTGGAGCCTCCCAATGTTTGGCTTCCCTGCCTAAGGGCTATACTATAATACACCCACTTCCTTCCAATGGGCACTTCAGGTTTACAGGCCTTCATGCACGTCTCTATCCAGGGACAACGTGGAGCCTCCCAATGTTTGGCTTCCCTGCCTAAGGGCTATACTATAATACACCCACTTCCTTCCAATGGGCACTTCAGGTTTACAGGCCTTCATGCACGTCTCTATCCAGGGACAACGTGGAGCCTCCCAATGTTTGGCTTCCCTGCCTAAGGGCTATACTATAATACACCCACTTCCTTCCAATGGGCACTTCAGGTTTACAGGCCTTCATGCACGTCTCTATCCAGGGACAACGTGGAGCCTCCCAATGTTTGGCTTCCCTGCCTAAGGGCTATACTATAATACACCCACTTCCTTCCAATGGGCACTTCAGGTTTACAGGCCTTCATGCACGTCTCTATCCAGGGACAACGTGGAGCCTCCCAATGTTTGGCTTCCCTGCCTAAGGGCTATACTATAATACACCCACTTCCTTCCAATGGGCACTTCAGGTTTACAGGCCTTCATGCACGTCTCTATCCAGGGACAACGTGGAGCCTCCCAATGTTTGGCTTCCCTGCCTAAGGGCTATACTATAATACACCCACTTCCTTCCAATGGGCACTTCAGGTTTACAGGCCTTCATGCACGTCTCTATCCAGGGACAACGTGGAGCCTCCCAATGTTTGGCTTCCCTGCCTAAGGGCTATACTATAATACACCCACTTCCTTCCAATGGGCACTTCAGGTTTACAGGCCTTCATGCACGTCTCTATCCAGGGACAACGTGGAGCCTCCCAATGTTTGGCTTCCCTGCCTAAGGGCTATACTATAATACACCCACTTCCTTCCAATGGGCACTTCAGGTTTACAGGCCTTCATGCACGTCTCTATCCAGGGACAACGTGGAGCCTCCCAATGTTTGGCTTCCCTGCCTAAGGGCTATACTATAATACACCCACTTCCTTCCAATGGGCACTTCAGGTTTACAGGCCTTCATGCACGTCTCTATCCAGGGACAACGTGGAGCCTCCCAATGTTTGGCTTCCCTGCCTAAGGGCTATACTATAATACACCCACTTCCTTCCAATGGGCACTTCAGGTTTACAGGCCTTCATGCACGTCTCTATCCAGGGACAACGTGGAGCCTCCCAATGTTTGGCTTCCCTGCCTAAGGGCTATACTATAATACACCCACTTCCTTCCAATGGGCACTTCAGGTTTACAGGCCCTCATGCACGTCTGTATGCAGGGGCATTGGTGAACCTCACAATTTAGGACTGCCCTGGCAAAGGAAAATACTACAAAGACTCACTTCCTCAAAATGGGCACATTAGACTCAAGAGGCCTTCATGTACGTCTCTTCTCAGGGACATCGGAGTGCCACACAATGTTTTCACGTAAAATCTTTCATGTATTGATCTCAAAAAGTAACATACACCAGCTCTATCTCACTATTGGGTATGTGCCCTTAACATTTCCGCCATGAAAAATCATTTTGGGGTCATTTTGGAAGGTTTTCTGGTGAGTCCGTAAAAATGGCGTAAAACGCGGACAAAATTGTTCACAGCTGTGACTTTTGAGTGATAAATGCTTCAAGGGGTCTTCCCCATGCTGTTGCCATGTCATTTGAGCACTCTTCTGAGACTTTTGTGACATTTTTAGGGTTTCTCCATGCTGCCGGGAGGTCATTTCACAAAAATACTCGGGTCTCCCATAGGATAACATTGGGCTCGTTGCTCGGGCCGAGTACACGAGTATCTTGGGAGGCTCGGCCCGAGCTTCGAGCACCCGAGCTTTTTAGTACTCGCTCATCACTAATTATAAACACACACAAACACGCACAAACACACACACATATTATGCTCACCTTTCCTTCTGTTCCATCTCCGGCCTCCTGGTTCTTGTAGTTCGCTGGTACAGGATGTGTATCGGGTAACCATCGTGACCGATGCCGGAGTTTCCGCTGCCAGAGTGCTCATGTCAAAGGTATGAGCCACTTGCCTCTGATTGGTCATTGCACTGCCTTTGAGAAGCGTCTGACAGCGGAAGTTCCTCCATCGTCACGATCATTACCAGATACGCATACTGTACCTGTAGACTACAAGAGCCAGGAGGCTGACAAGGGAATGGAAGGTAAGGTGAGCATAATATGTGTGTGTGCGTGTGTGTTTGTGTGTATTTGTGCGTGTTTGTGCATGTTTGTGCGTGTTTGTGTGGACTGCAAGAGCAGGTCAGAGCGCGGTGAAAGTACAGAACCGGCAGTGTATGCGGTGAGTATTTGCTCGTACAGCAAAGCTGGCTCGTAAACTGAGTTAAAAATTTACAGCAAGCTTTGCTCATATAGCGAAATATTCGCACACCAAGTTACTCGTAAACCGAGGTTCCACTGTATTGGGATCCATTGAGTATAATCTGGAGTTTAAGTGCCAAGTATATTATGGGGGTTCAATATATACAGTGTAATCTGAGGAGCAACTACAAAGTATAATGCTGAGGGTTCAGCGCATAAAGTATAGTTGAAAAATATAAAGGTATAATATAGGTTCATTAAATTCAGTCTAATTTGAGGGTTAAGGAGGGTTCCAGAGGACATAGGAGCTAAAGAACCCTGCAAGATCTAGATGCAGCTGGCACTTAGGTTTTCGTTTGCACCAAAAGTATACTAAATGCTTAAAGTCAGCATGCCCAGTCTCCATGACATACAGATGTAATGACAGATGAACACAAGTGAAGTACACTACAATATGATTAAAATTATATCACTAGGCCACAGAGGCTTCTGGATTCTGTTCTGGGGAGCAATTAGAAAACTTTAGCTGGAGAAGATAAAATGAAGATCATGCTGAAAAGCCCCCACAATGAAGCATGGCAGTGGTTCAGTGATGATTTACACTGCTTCCTCTGGCACTGAAAACCTGTAGTGTGTGGAGGGCAAGATGGATTCAGTCGTAAATCAGAAAGTCTTAGGAAACATCACATCTTGAAAGCTGAAGTTTTGCATCATTGAACGTTTTAACAGGGCATTGATCCAAGTACAGGTCAAAGTCCACTAAAGCTTCGTTTTCAAAAGAGGTCCTGGGAAATTCTCGAGTGATGCTACAGTCTGCTGGCTTGCAACCCATAGAGCATTCTTGGTGAGATTTGAAGAAGGCAGTTGCAGCACACAAACCCAATGATATTAATGAACTGGAGACCATTGCCCAAGATGATTGAGCTAAGATTCCTCAGGAAGGCTGCCAGAAGCTGGAGCTGGCTATGCATCATGTTTACAGCAAGTCATAACAGCCAAAGGAGCTCTTCTATATACTAAAGACACTTGTTATGATGGGGTTGAATTCTGAGACTGATAGTTTTATTGCAACAGCAGAAAGTTTGTAAATGTTGCTAATACACATACTTTGTATTGTGGTGGAGGTGAATAGTTTTCTTAGTCACTGTAGATAGATATATAGTAATATTCTGTAGATTGACTACCATTATTCTAGGATAAGGAATGTAAGAGACCAGCCTTACTCCTAGAAGCAGTTTTATAGTGGTGTCTGTCTAAGATCAGCTAATTTTACATTCGTTCTTTATCATCTGGTATCATGTCAGCTCGCAGACATTTGTTCTTTCTCATTTGTGTGGTTTTGAGAATTTAATCTGACACACCAGAATGGGCTTGTAATGTTGCATAACCCTGATTACCGTGCTTCCAGGGTAAATGAAACATATGTGTGAAGCAAGCATTGCTTGTCGAGTCAGAGTAACCTTCGTTCATCTTCCCACTAGCACATCACCCGGTGAAATCAGTCTTACTACATTATTGCAGCCTTTAGAAACACCATTCATCCTGAGACTTCATTTTTTTCCTTTTCTGTATATAAACAACAAGAAATAGCTTTGAAGTATATGAACTGTTTCAATTTCCTTATATCTATATGTCTAAGAAAAAAATGAAATACAGTAAATCTATAGTAAAAAAAAAAATCCCATATTGTAGATGTAGACACGCTACAGATTCCAATGGGATATCACAGTTCTCCAATTGGAGGCCCTTAGAAGTAAGGAAGATTTTAAAGCTGTTATCTGGGATACTTCATTTTTTTACTATGGGCCTAAGAACTCACAGGTAGGTAGATGCTAACTACCTGTCTGTCCTGCCCAGCACCAGTCTGAACGGTAATAGACCACTAATGCTGGTGATTCTGTGACTTCTGCTGACATCATGTTAACAGAGCAGTGCCTTCTCTTCTACTCTGCTCTGTCAACAGGGTGTGAGTGCCAATATCCTGCTGATTAACATCTCTGCTGCCTAACTATGGCTGTCTATCAGCGTGACAAAATGAAGAGCTGCTCTGTTGACATGGAGAAGCAGAATTGCAGGCAGAAGTTGTCGGTGACTGCTCTGAGCTCGCACAGAGATCAGTGCCGGGCAGGACAGGCAGGTAGTTAGCAACAACCTGCCTGTTAGTTCTTATGCTCATAGTAAAATAATAAAATAGTCCCAGATAACCCCTTTGACATTTTTCACAAGACATTCTGCATTGTTTATACTGGGAAGATATCCAGATGTAACTAGAAGGTAGAGTCTACAATGTATCCAAAAAAAAAGAAAACCTGCTTAGCCTATGTGAGATTTATACAATCTTAAGACTTATCAGTACATAGGTGTGGGCTATACTTTGGACGATGCTCCCAGTGTACTCTGTACATTGGGTTTACACACCACTAAAAAAGTAATAACCATTTTTCAGCAATTCAGACCTGATGGAAATGTTCACACACATCTCTCATCTGCCAAAACATGGATAACCGAATTTTGCTAATTCTCCTAGTGATACCACGTTCTTTTCACAAACTTATCAACACTAGTGAGGTAGCAGAGAAGATTGTACAGTTAGTGCCTTTTGTATATACAATTTTTGTCATAAAGTTGTGTAGAGAGGTGGGAGGAAAGAGGGAGGAACTAGAGGCAGACACAGGTTTTTTTTAAATGACAGTTACACTTTAAATAAAGATGGCGCGATTATTTTTTCTGCATTTACCACCAAATAAAACTAAATGTAAATATAATATGCATGGGAAAATGACGCCGGAAATAAATTACAACTCTACTGGCAAAAAAATGACCTGATATAGCAGCTTGTATGCAAAATTTAAAAAGTTCTGGACGTTAATGAATGCTGGAAGGTGTCATGAACCGGATTACTTTGTATCCCTCCACTCGGTCATGGACCTGTCATTCGGTGATGAAACCGCACCTATCATCTCCACCCTGATGTTTTTAATATGTTGTAGCCACGCAAGACGACCTCGTCACTTCTGCCAAGACGTGACATTTTGCTGACACCTTCTGTCCCCACTGAGACAGGGAGGCACAGGGATAGGAACAGAATATTCCGCGCAACCTCCAGAGTGGCACTCAGCTTTCCCACAACCCTGACAAGCCAACAGGAACTTTCCACTAGCCTCATTAGAACAGAATTCTGCCAGTCCATTACAGTGCCATCAGTTCCTCATTAGATGTAGGCTTGGTCCATTAACAGGACTATATCGGGCCAATAACCATCCCAGGCGTGTAAAACTAAGCTAAACTCATTGACATGGGATTCATGGATCGAAATAAAAGCAACAGCTCAAGATTAAATTATATATTTAAAGGCACACTAGGTTATATGTCAGAATTAAAGTTACAGATAAGATATGGTTACAAACATACACAAATGAATCAGTTACCTTATTCCTTATGAATATGCCTGGTGTTGGCTTGCAAAGGGGAGGCACTGTAGAGCCACGAGTTCCTGGGACTCCTCACATGCGTATTACACGTTACCTCTCAAAGAAGAACACCCACAAGATGTCCACACTGATGTTATGAATTCATACCCATTCCATGTCCCCTCCCACCTGGTGACCTAAGACTGGGCTGGACATGGGTGTGCCTTTTAGTTTGCAGAGAGGTATGGATTTTCAGTTTTCCCCATATCTCTGCCCCTGAGCATCTCACACAAAAGATATGACCATTATTTTTCTCATCAGGATTTTATCTATCCATACTACAGCCAGTTATTAATTATCGATGGCTATGCACGTCTCACAATTTAGCAGAAATCTGTGTGATGTGCGTCTTGCCATAATAAATCTGGAAATATGCCTGCCTTATTTGTGGGAGCGACGCGCTCCTCAATATTGTAACTCTTACATAGGTACCTCGAAGTCTACCAAAGGGCTTTGGTCGTAAACTTGTAAAACCTGAAGTTGCCCGCCCAACTCTCTGGCCAAATATTCTGGACAGCAGGGGAGCTGATGTGGCTTCCTTGGTCCTAATTAGTTTTTTTTCACCTGGCCAGTTGTGGAGTAGATCTGGGGGATTCTTTGCTGCAGGGCAGTGGGGCGGGTGAATGAACAGTGACAGCTAACTGAGCTTTGACTGTCATAATCCTCATAATTTTCAGACTATTTCTCATCAAAATCCTCACAGAAGGTAAGTTGAAAACTTCTTCTGGTCGTGTGAAAAGTACAGCACCAAAATTGTAACTGATATTTTAGGAGAACTTGCAGTATAATATCTGTGCCTGCCTCTAGCTCCTCCCTCCTTCTCTTCCTTCTCCCAATCTATATAGAATCTTATGAACACTAACTGTCATTTCATTCCTCAGTAATAAAAAAAATGTTTTCACTGAATACAGATTTTGCTGAATTTCCCTCTTAATTGCAAGTGAAAAATCAATCCATGAAGAGAAAGAAAGTCACTTATCTTCATTTGTAGTATTGATTTCTGTAAAAATAATAATAATAATAATGTTTGATAATACAGTAGTCATTCTTTAAATGTCTTTATTTGTGGCATTTAACTGTGATACAGTTGGGCTAACAGAGATTTTCTCTATATATGGCTATTCTGTAGGATTCCAAACAATGGGTGGTATCTTTGATCAGATGCTGCACTTATAGAAGTATAGTCCTTTTAATGAAATTTAATCTAAGGGAAAACAACTCCATTCATGCAAAACCTAAAGAAGCCATTATAGTTTTACTCATAGGCTGTAGAACTCCATGCAATGTCATACAGGCTAGATGCTGCAGGCATGAACCCTAAATTATAGATACTTAGCTCTATTCATCTCTTTTTTTAATATCAGGACCTTTAATCGAGCATGTTCTGCAGTTTAGATACCCAACCTACCTTAATTCTTCAGCCTTTCATGGCTTAGATGGAATATTTCCATCCCGGCTCAGACTATTGGAAATGCAACTTCAAAAACCCCTCTAATCCTTGATCTCTACAATTTTCATGTCTACTATAGAAATGAATGGGAGTTTTGTAAACCGAGTGGCTATGCCATTCTTGGCTGGTTCCTTATCCCAATATCAAGTTACGGTCATTGAAACCTACAGAGAGTTTAGGTGCAGAATTACCTCCATACTATGATTTCTGTCCTAAGCTTTCCACAATACCGTGAGAGCATAAAAGCGCTATTACACTGAAAGCTTGACTCAGCTTTTACTCGACCACTACAGCGTCTTAAGTAAGAATGTTGAAGTGACATTAAAAACAACCTTTTATTGAAAACTCCTTTACTTTTTCCATCAGTATTTTAATCATTATTTTTAGAATGTCTTTTAATGTCATTTTACAAGACCTTGCATTTAAAATGTCTTAACATTCAATAAATTAGCACAATGGCATCATTTAATTAGAAGTTAGTGTTTTTATGAATTTTATTTTGAACTTTATTAAATATCAAGTGTGTTCTGCTGCTCATTTTTATAATTACATCCTGTGAACTGGAAGCTAACCTCAGCACTAACTATACGCTCTACCTGACAACTGGATCTGATGGAAGGAATTACAGTATTCTGCATTTCACTCAAGTGCTGTGTGTGTGTTTTAGAGCAATTGATAGGATTTTACCCTTCTATCCGTTTACAATATACAGTACCGTTATAGAAGGTTGTCACAAATACCACAAATGATCCTTCGTAAGGACTCATTCATATGGTACTTAGCACCATATGGTAGAGAGCCTTAATAGGACTGCCAAAAATGTATCCTAGTCTTATTTTCCACCTTAAAGAGATTGCCTGGGACTAAACTATTGATAATCTATGTATAGAATATACTCGACATTCCCATTGAGCAGTTCATACCTGCTCCAGCCCATTGTACAGAGCATCACACAGCTTCATACATTGTTTAGTGGCTAATGCCATGCACTGCAGATTGTCTCACAGTCACTCCATCTGCAGTACTCGGCAGCAGCCACTGGCAGTGTACAAAGCTGTAGCATCCTACTCCATATATTCTCCATATATTGCTTACATTTGGCAGCTGTCTGAGTAAATGTCAGCTGATCGGTGCCATATGTCAGACACCTACCAAGCTTACGCTGATGTTGTGTCGAAAAGATAGTTCATCAGCAGTTTAACCATAGGTAGCTCTACACAATAAGGTCTCTCTCAGCCTATAGGCACCATAGGGATATAAATATAGGTATTACAAAGCTAATGTAATTGTAATATCTTTTTGTATTAATGTTTAATTAGTTGCGTGCGGTCCATTGGATATGTTCAGGAGATTGTCCAAGTCTTCTGGAAATTTAGAAAGTCTCTTCCAGCAGACTAACAAGGGTCTGATGGACCCCAGTGCAAAATTTGACCCATGGCCCTCACTTGCATGTTGTTCAGATGTAAGGGCCCTTGCAGTATTCTATATCCTATAAAGACATATGTGTTTGTCCCCATGTAATAAAGTCCCCCATCCTGAGCTCTTCCTGTAATAATTTCCCCTATCCTTGCTCCTTCCTGTAATAATGTCTCCTATTATGAGCCCCTTCCTGTAATAATTCCTGGCTGCAGCCAGGATCATTTTCCTCTGCAACCGCTTCACTGATGCCTTTGCTCTGTGCCAGGCATTGCACTGGTTGTCTATCCACTACAGAATCCAACATAAACTTATCACTCTCACTCACAAACTCTCCATGGTTCCGCACCACCCTACATCTCCTCCCTCATCTCTGTTTATCACCCCACCCGTGCCCTACACTCCGCTAATGACCTAAGACTGACATCCTCAACAATGGAACCTCCCACTCCTGTCTTCAAGATTTCTCACGAGCTGCGCCTATACTCTGGAACACACTACCAAGAGCAATCCGATTAATTCCCAACATCCACACCTTTACGCCGGCTCTAAAAATGCATTTCTTTAGACTAGCCTATCACCTTACTACCTTGAGCTAATTTAGACCCTTTCTTCCCTTCATAACAAAAAATGTACTTCCAATTCTTGTCCCCGTACCTGTATAAATTCTGGCCAATGATGGGTTCATGCAGCTGGTTTTGAATACCCTATTAAATCGATGGCTGGATCATATATGACAAGCTTTTCTCCCCCCCATTCACCTTTTGTGCCTCCCCTATTTCCTCATAGACTGTAAGCTTACGAACATGGCCCTCACTCCTCCTGGTATCTTAATTTTGTTTTTTCGTATTGTCTCAAATTGTCTGTACATGTTCCCTCTGAATTGTAAAGCGCTGCGGAATATGTCGGCGCTATAGAAATACAACTTTTTTATTATTATTATTATATTCATCCTGTACCTTATCATGATCCCCTTCTTGTAACAATTAACTTCATCCTGTCTCCTTTCTGTAATTATGTCCCCCATTATGGATCACTTCCTGTATTAATGTTCCCTATCCTGTACTAATAGCCTGTTTCATGGCCCCTTTCTATAATAATGTCTCCCATCCTGGCTATTCCTGTAATAGTGGCCTCCATCTTGTACCCTATCCTGTAATAATATCCTCCATCCTAACCCCTTTCTGTAATAATGTCCTCTATCCTGGCTCCTTCCAGTAATAATGTTCTAATTCTCCCCCCTTTTTTAGGGCCCTATATGTACTAATGTAACCCATTCTGATCCCTTTCTATAATAATTTCACCTATCCTAGTCCCTTTCTGTAATAATGTTATCAATCTGAGGAACGTTTATATAATTATGTCTCCCTTCTTTGGTCCTTTCCAGTAATAATAACTTCCTTCATTCTGAGCCCCTTACTTAATGACTCCCTTCATTGGTCCCTTTCTGGTATAATATTCACCATGGACTCTATCTTTTAACAATTTTTTAATTATGACTATGAATTTGGACATTTTCCTGGTATAATGTCCTCCATCTTGGACCACTTCTAGTAATGATGTCCTCCATCCTTGGCCCCTTGCTTTAATAATATCCTCCATCTTGGACCCCTTCCAGGTAGCATATACCTCATCCTAAAACTGCCTACGAAATGGAGCGAAGTACCGTTATGTAAATGAGTCCCATTGAAGAAGCATAATCGGTATTTGTGGCAACCTTATGTAACTGTACTGAATATTGTAAGCAGCTCCTTCCAGTAATAATGTTGCCCATTCTTGGCCCCTTCCTTGTATAATATTACTCATCCTGGGCCCCTTTTTGTAATAATATCCACCATTCTGCCATTCTTTTCCAACATATTTAAAAAAAATAAATGATTCTTCTTATCTTCCCCAATGATATGCGGCTTTCTCTTCCATACCCAGCACAGGATCCAGCAGCTGACTTTGACGTGCCTGCCATGGGTGGCACATATCATCACTGCCATGCGCAGCCCATGATGGGCTTGCAATATCAGCTGCTGCCCTCTGATTGATGTGTTGCAGTGCAGGGAATTAATGGGTCTGTCCAGTGATGCCCATCCATCTGAAATAGATACTGTCGTTAGTGAGCCCCCTTCCCATACTGGTCCAGTTATGGACCCACGCTCTGCAACCGTGATTGTTATGCCCCTGGTTGTCCCTTTTTCTGGGAGTCTATTGGACTTTTCGAAATAATTGACAGGTATGTCCATAGTTTTTGTTGCTTGTCTGCATAAATTCTGCTGTTGGATCATTCTTATATGGGGAGAATAGCACACTTGTGAATTATCACACACACTTAAGGGCACGTTACGATATATCTTACGAGATGTTGTCGGGGTCACGTCGGTAGTGACGCACATCCGGCATTAGCGTGTGACAGCTAGGAGCGAGTGTGATCGTGCAAAAATACTCACCTTATCGTTGATCTTTGACACGTCCCTCATTTTCTAAAAATCGAATGTCCTTCTGCTCGCTGGTTGTTCCATGTTCCCGAGGCAGCACATATCGCTCCATGTGACACCCCGGGAACGATGAACTGCAGCTTACCTGCGTCCCGCCGGCAATGCGGAGGGAAGGAGGTGGGCGGGATGTTTACGTCCCGCTCATCTCTGCCCCTCCGCTTCTATTGGGCGGCCGCTGTGTGATGTCGCTGTTATGCCGAACATCCTTCCCCCTTCAGGAAGTGGATGTTGGCCGCCCACAGCGAGGTCGTTTGGAAGGTAAGTACGTGCGACGGGGATTACGACTTTGTGCGACACGGGCAAGAAATTGCCCATGCCGCACAAACGATGGGGGCGGGTGCGATTGCACGAGAAATTGCAGCGTGTAAAGCAGGCTTTAGTTTATGATTTATAGGGGCGTTGGCTTCTTAGTAATATAATGCACACAGAGTTTTTATAGAGTAGCAGGCACACAGATACATGTAGTATAGTAGTATACTAGTGCACATGTTCTGCAGCCTATTAGTTACTGCCATCTGATTTCCCCAGACACATGAAAAATCTAAAAAAAGACCTACCGGGTCATGCGAGGACGGCAGAGTCCTTTGATGTCTACTTGTCTTTTCTCCTCTAAACTCTCACATTTGTTACTCAGAAACAGGTGCTGTCAGGGTTATAACCTGACAGCACAGGGGCTTCTCAGAGCTACGGGAGATTTTGGCAGGAGGACTCCAGTGAAGCAGGTCCCTAACCTCTGAACTCAAAAAATACAGACCCCGGGAAACTATCATTTCAGTAAAATTGAGTTTTAACAATCCAGTGTTGTGTGGAATTGCCCTTTATTGCACTGAAGGGAAATGGATTACTTGCTGTTTGCAGGAAAACATGATTACTGAGTACATTTGTGACTGTTGAGATATTGCAGGACATCATTTGCATAGCTATTTCCTTTACATTACCTTCAAATACAGTGTACAGCCTTCCTGTCACAAATTATTTGGTAACTTCTGCAATGAGCCCTTGGACTGTTGTAATAAAAGTAGGCGCATGTGATCTGCATTTGGAAATATCAAGATTTATTCTCCATAAATATATTAGCATGGGTCGTATTACCTTAACTAGTCTATCAATATTTAATGAGGGCAGTAACAACCGAGTAATATATACCGGTGCAATCTAACTTCCCGGTTTATTCTGCAGCAGATCAAGTCAAATACAGTCTGATAAATGTACACGGCCCTTGGAATCCATTACAATTATGCTAGTTGGACTGGTGAGATTTTGCTCTCCTTCAGTGTGCATGATAAATAGGTCCCGCAGACTGGAGGAACGTTTTCTTGTGTTTGAGCACATAGTTATATGAGTATTGCTATAAACCTGCTGAGAAAATGAAACAGCATTTTGGCCAAGTAAAGACAGAAGAAACAGAAATATGCTGTATGGAGACTAGAGACCAGATATTCAAATCATGTAATTTACTAAACTGATGTGTCTAATGGATGTGTCTCTATTTTTCATATTTTTTGTTATGTTAGGCGCCTTTAATGGTTTCTTTTAACTCATTACCACAAGTTAGCATAACTGTGTGTTCAGGTTGGAAATGTTTTCCTGCAATAGGACAGACAATCCGCAACAGGAGCCAGCTATACTTTACAGCTAAACTCCTGCTGGATATGCTTGGACTGCAGCTAGCTCCAAATGCAGCTCTTTAGTCTCTCACATGCTGCTGTCAATTATAACAGCGGTATGTAAATGTAATGCTGTGTCCCTGCACTCCTTGCTTTCCTGCAGGGACACGCTCTGACTCACCGCCAAGGCCGAGTCTCTCCACGCTGCCCAGTGACCCTGCCCCCTTCCACGTGGGTTATCCACCCCAATCTCCTGGAGACTGTGCGCACGTCACTACATCTCCAAGAGTGCTTGAAGGGAGTGCGTATGCGCCGCTGCTCCTCTCTTAAAGGGCTGGCGTGCCACTCCCAGGAAGTGTCTCTTAGCCTATCTCTGAGAGGCACTGGGTATTTAGGGCAATCTCCCACTAGGGGAGTTACCTGTTCAACACCATTGTTCCAGTTAGGCAGTTTACTTTGTCTAGTCAGTTGTCAGGTCACCTGCCTCATCTGGTCCCGTCCTGTCCTGTATCCTGGTCCTGTCCTGTCCTGTACCTGGTTCCCAGCACGTTCAGCCTGTTGGCTCCTGGGGCCAGTTTGTCCTGTCCTGTACCTGGTTCCCAGCCTGTCCTGCCTGTTGGTACCTGGGTCCAGCCTGTTCTGTCCTGTACCTGGTTCCCACCCCATTCAGCCTGTAGGCTACTGAGGCCAGCCTGTCCTGTCCTGTACCTGGTTCCCAGCCTGTTGGCTCTGGGATCCAGCCTGTCCTGTACCTAGTTTCCATCCCATTCAGCCTGTTGGCTCCTGGGTCCAGCCTGTCCTGCCCATACCTGGCTACAGCCTGTCTTGCCTGTTGGCACCTGGTTCCAGTCCTGTCCTGCTTGCACCTGGATGCTACCTGCCCTGTTGGTACTAGAGACTCTGCCTGCCCTGCCTGTACCTGGACTTTGCATGTCTATCCTGCCCTGCTGTGCTTGGGAGTTTGCCTGTCCATCCTGCCTGTGATACCTACCTTCAGCCACCCTGGTGATCCCCACCTGCACTTGAGGCTCTGTCTTGCCTGATCCTGTGACCACCCCTGTCCTGGAGGTTAGCTACCACAGTCCCAGTCCTCTACTCCACATTAGGGTAGACTCAGGGTTACCCTGTGTTCCAGTGGGTACCATCCACCCGGCAGCAAGTGCATGACTGTAAATTGTTTCACAGAGAGTGATAGCTTCTTCTGTCATCCCATAGGCAGCACCACAGCACAATAGATGGAAGGGCCAATGGGTGGTTATGGCCACTGGAGGCCTAATAATGTCCTCCATGTCTACTATATCCTCAGCCTACCAGAACCCATTGAATGCGGGTGTCTAATAGAATACCAGTCAGTCAAACACTGACAGGTTAGATAATGCACTGCACCTCATAAAGAGTACAGTGTATTATCAATGCAATCAAAGAATTTCATATTCAAACCCCCTGTAGGACTAATAAGCTATGTTAAAAATATATAAAAAAAAACCCATGCTTTTAAGTGTTAAAAAAATTAAATAAAGTAAATCTGAAATCAGAGTTTTAATAATAATAAATGGTTTATATGTTAAATAAACAACCCCTTACAAAAACGGCACATTTTTGGTTTTGTCATATTCATAATGACCTGTACATTAAAATTATATTATTTTTCATTCTGGAAAGCTAACAACATAAAATTAAAATGCAAAATGCTATGCCATATTTTGTGTTTTTTTATTGCAATATGGTACCAATAAAAACTATGGATCATTACACAAAAAACAAGCCCTCATACAGTAATGTAAGAAGTAAAATGAAATGCTAGAACTCTTACGATATCAAGAACAAAAAAAGTGTTATTTTTAGTGAAAAAGTAGTAAAACAAAAGAATATAGATTAGGTATCACTTTAATCATATTGAGCTGCAAAAAAAAGTTAGCATGTCAATTATACTACATATTTAACTCTGTAAACAATAAAGTAAACAAAAAAAATCTAGATCTAATGTTCTTTGCTCCTGTTTATTACCAAAAAAAAATAATTAAAAAGTGTCTAAAGGGTTCTATATGCCCCAAAATGGTACCAGAAAAAGTATAACTTGTCAGGCTAAAACCAAGCCCTAAGATAGCCTCATCTGCAGAAAATAAGAAAATGATAGGTATTAGAATATATTGATGTGATTAAAAAAATAATAATATATTATTGTTGAAAAAAATATACTGTGTCCACCCATATCCTGTCCACCGCCATTAACTTGAGAACGGCGGCAGCTATAGGCATAGAAGTGGTATCTAGGTATAGTAAAGTAGCCATGCGCTACGCAATGAAATCACCTATAGCGCCACCTGGTGGAAAACAACGGAGTTAGCATATTTATCTCGAAAACGGAACGAGATAGAGAAAAAAAGTGAAATACAAAGTTGTAGGGCATCATCAATTCAATACGAATTGACACCTTCCATACAGAAATGCTATGATTAGAACATGTAAACCAAGGCTGCATATGTGAAGCATTACCTTATGGAGACCTTCCTACAAGTCATTGGGTATGGTGGCTGCGTGGAGTGGCCTCCACGATCACCTGACCTGACCCCATTGGACTTCTTTCTGTGAGGTCACATCAAACAGCAGGTGTATGCGACCCCTCCACCAACATTGCAGGACCTATGACGACGAATCACAGATGCTTGTGCAAACGTGTCACCTACCATATTGCACAATGTGCAGCAAGATACAGTATGCTGTCCAGAGTCCAGATGTGCATTGCAGCTGATGGTGGCCACTTTGAGCATCAAAGTTAAATGAGCGCCATATGCGTGACCAGCATTCAATGTTTTTGGGGGGTCATGGGTTTCATATCATAGCATTTCTGTATGCAAGGTGTCAATTCGTATTGAATTGATGATGCCCTGCAATTTTTTAATTCAATTATTTTTTCTATCTCGTTCCCTTTTCTAGATAAAAATGCTAACTCCGTTGTTTTCCACCAGGTGGCGCTATAGCTGGTTTCATTGTGTAGCGCATGGCTACTTTACTATACCTAGACACAACTTCTATGCCTATACCTGCTGCCGCTCTCAAGTTAATGGCCGTGGACAGGATATGGGTGGATACACTGTATAGATATACAGTACAGACCAAAAGTTTGGACGCACCATCTCATTCAAAGAGTTTTCTTTATTTTCAGGACTCTGAAATTTTGTAGATTCACATTGAAGGCAACAAAACTATGAATTAAAACATATGGAATGAAATACTTAAAAAAGTGTTAAACAACTGAAAATATGTCTTATATTCTAGGTTCTTCAAAGTAACCATCTATTGCTTTCATTACTACTTTGCACACTCTTGGCATTCTCTTGATGATCTTCAAGAGGTTGTCACCGGAAATGGTTTTCCAACAGTCTTGAAGGAGTTCCCAGAGATGCTTAGCACTTGTTGGCCCTTTTGCCCTCACTTTGCAGTCCAGCTCACCCCAAACCATCTCGATTGGGTTCAGGTCTGGTGACCAGGTTATCTGGCCTAGCACCCCAACACTCTCCTTCGTAGTCAAATAGCTTTTACACAGCCTGGAGGTGTGTTTGGGGTCATTACCCTGTTGAAAAATAAATGATGGTACAACTAAACGCAAACCGAATGGAATAGCACGCCGCTGCAATATGCTGTGGTAGGCATGCTGGTTATGTATGCCTTCAATTTTGAATAATCCCCAACAGTGTCACCAGCAAAGCACCCCCACACCATCACACCTCCTCCTCCATGCTTCACGGTGGGAACCAGCCATGTAGAGTCCATCTGTTCACCTTTTCTACAAAGACACGGTGGTTGTAACCAAAGATCTCAAATTTGGACTCATCAGACCAAAGCATAGATTTCCACTGGTCTAATGTCCATTCCTTGTGTTCTTTAGCCCAAACGCCCAAACAAGTCTCTTCTGCTTGTTGCCTGTCCCTAGCAGTGGTTTCCTAGCAGCTATTTTACCATGAAGGCTGCTGCACAAAGTCTTCTCTTAACAGTTGTTCTAGAGATGGGAAGGTGTGTCCAAACTTTTGGTATGTACTGTGTGTATATATATATATATATATACATATATATATATATATATAAAAAAAAAAATATATATATATATATACACATATATATATTTGGTAGTGTCATGATTGTATTAACTTGCAGAATAAGGATAACATGAGAATTATACCTAAGGGTTAGCAATGTTTTGAAACACTAAATAAAATATATAAGGCCTTTTTTGCTGCTCATTTTGCTTTCCAAAAAAGTAATTAAGGGTGAGCAAAAAGTTGCATCGACCTAAATGATACTAATGAAAACTACAGCTTGTCAAACAAAAATAAAATCCTCATCCAAAACTTATGGATGTTCTAATGTGGCAGCCCAAAAAAAAAAGATTTTTTTTCTTTTTATAGTGTGTTTATTGTGCATAAGTAATAAAAAAGTATTGATAACAGTTTGTCAATAACTTGTTCTCTCCTAAATGATATAATTGACAACATATGACTGTTGTTAAACAAAATAAATGTATATATATATATATATATATATATATATGTATGTGTATGTATATGTATAGTATGTGTAAGTATATATATATATATATATATATATATATATATATACACACACACAATGGAGACCAAAATTAGAGGACAGTGCATGATCCCTTGCTTTTTTCAGAAATAGGGTACAGCATGCCACTAGAGCAGAGTTTTACAAAGATCCAAAGTTTATCAACATAAAACCTTTATTTTGCGCAAAGTGTTTTTTGTACCTGTTTTTCTGTGTAACAGGGGGAATTGTTCTGCATGAAAATTGCTGGCTGATTGAGTGATGAACATAAGTAAGGAACCATGTGTTGTTGCAGAAGGTTCTGACACACACTCGCATTCACTCAGCCATGAAGCTGTATGTGAGGTCCAACTCCTGCTGCAGAAACCATTCCTGAAACCATGACACTTCCTCCACCACCTTTCACTGACTTCTTAACACACTTTGGGTTCAGTCTTTTTGCAGTTTGTTGACAAACATATCATTTCCCATCAGACCAAAATAAATTAAACTTGCTTTTATCACTAAAATGAACTGCGGACAACTTCTCTGTCTACCCAACATGCTTCTCACCAACGGTGAATCTAGCCTTTTGATTCTTTCTGCTAAAGAGAGATTTGGTCACTGTAGAGTGGTAGAGTGGGCTTTCAGTCTAAATGCTATTAAACGTTGTGACACTGTATGATGAGACAGGTCCTTACCCTCTTCAGTGCTGAACTTGCGAGCAATTCCAGCTGAAGGGTTGAAACTATTACCCGTTATCCTGTCCTCTCTTGCATTTGTCTTTCGAGGGCAACCAGCCTGCTTGGGGGACTTGAAAGAGTTTGTGATGTTGTAGATGTAATATTCTCAAAATCACAGACTAGGAATGACCAACTTCTCTTGCTATGGATGATAGGGTCACCCCTTTGGCCTTCATCTGGACAACCTGCTGACAGAGGGTTTCAGTCATTTTGGAACAGTACCCTATTTTTACAAAGTCAGTGCAAACTGGAAAGTTAGGGCCGTTTCACATTTGCGCTATTTTGACGGAATCGGGTTCCGTCACTAATGTAGTACAGTTCATTTATTTACAGTGGAAGCGCGACATCATGTGGACACAAGCGGGTACTGCATGACACACACACGTGCCATAGTAACGCGCTTCCAATGTAAATAAATGAACTGTACTACATTAGTGACAGATTCCGCTTGCGTCAAAACAACGCAAGTGTGAAACTAGCCTTAGGCTGCCAGTTAAATAGGGTTTGTCAGATAATTAGGGAAATTAGCACCAGGTGCCAGATTAACACCAATATCCTGATAATCTGAAAGTGATCTCTAATTTTGATCAGTGGTCTTTTTCATCTATCTCATTTGCATTTTCATTATGTGCTTAAGAACAAATTCAATTTATGAAATAAGCTTAAAATACTGTTAGTTTACTCATGTTAGGATATACCGTATTTTTCGGACCATAAGATGCACATTTTTTTTTCCAAATGTTGGAGGAAAGTTGGGGGTGCGTCTTATGGTCTGACTATAGGGCTGCGGCCGGGAATGAGGGTGCTGCAGTGGAGTGGGCCATCGGGGGCAGGAGCAGGCTGTAGCAGCCTGTCGTGACCACGTGGGCCCGCTCATTTCATGTGCACGCCCATCCTCCCGCCCATCTCTCAGCGCTGAAGCCGTCACTGACAGGTGGGCGGGGTGATGGGCGGGGGGTGCACGCATAATTAACAGCCGGCCGTGATCACCCCTGGCAACTACAGCCTGGAGTGATCATGTGAGGCTGTATTCACTGCCCCCCGTGCATCATCATCAGAGCGGGGAGCAGTGAATAAGTACGGCATACTCACAGGACACTTCCGTGCAGCACCGTGATCTCCTCCAGTCTGCCGGTCAGCTGATCTGTGTTGGAAGCAGTGAGCACAGTGATGATGTCATCGCTGTGTGCCGCTAGTCACGCAGGTCAGCTGACCGGCAGACTGGAAGAGATCGCATGCTGCACGGAAGTGACCGGTGATGGCTCCACGCTGGTAAGCGGTGCTGCTGCCGCCACAGACTGGAACGACGAGTGATGCTGCACGGAAGTGACCAGTGATGGCTCCACACAGGTAAGCACTGCTGCTGCCACCACAGACAAGGGGAGGAGTGATGCTGCATGGAGCGAGGAAAGGTGAGTATAAACGTTTATTATTTTTTGTGTGATACAGGATACATGCCATATAGGAGCATGGGGTAATATAGCAGCACGGGGCCATATAGGAGCATAGGGCCATATAGGAGCACGGGGCCATATAGGAGCACGGGGCCATATGGGAGCACGGGGCCATATAGGAGCACGGGGCCATATAGGAGCACGGGGCCATATAGGAGCACGGGGCCATATAGCAGCACGGGGCCATATAGGAGCACGGGGCCATATAGAAGTACGGGGCCATATAGGAGCACGGGGCCATATAGGAGCATGAGGTAATAAAGCAGGATGAGGGCATATACCAGGATGGGGTACCTTAGCAGAGAATTTGGGGACATTACCCCCATAACAGTGTCAGCAGCAGATCCTCGCCCCATAACAGTGTGTCATGACCACATTTTTTGCTTAAATTTTTTTTTCCTATTTTCCTCCTCTAAAACCAGGGTGCATCTTATGGTCCGGTGCATCTTATAGTCCGAAAAATACGGTAATCACATAGAACTACACATTGACCTGAACATTTAGGAAATTGTGTGTTGTTCTCTAATTTTGATCTCCAGTGTATATTATTGGTACTATAACGTGACAATAAAAAAGTGAACATAAAAAAGTCTGTCTGTGACCAATGAGGTTGATACTCTAAATCAGCTACTGGGAACTCATACATACCGGAATGATTGTGAAGTACAACATACACGTATCACACACAGAAAAGACGTCAGACTAATGAATATAGAATCAGACAAAATGTGTCACAGATGACAAGCAATAACCGTAACATGTTATTACTGTATACATGTGATATGACAAAACACCTGCTACTAATACAAGTGATATGAAATTATGGCAGCATACACCTTAGAGATAACTATGAAGTCAATACTTGAATTTCCTCTTGTTTTTAATATCAATTTTAGCATCTTCAAGTTTATAAATCTTAATTATACACAACACAAGGTAAATGTATTAAATACTTTAGATTTGCAGCTTTGGTTGTCTCATAATGATTGAGCTCAAAGTCCATCTTTCTTATCTGGTGTTAATCAATTGTGTTTATCAGGAAAGTCACTAGACCTACAACTTTTCACCTGAAATAGTTGCTGCATAGGACATACAGAACTGTTCTATCAGAAAAGCCGCCACAGGAATTGGTCAGGTTGCCTTCATAGATTAGTCCTGTTTCCAAGTTAAACTTGTGTTTTATAAAATAGAAACCAAAAGTTAAATCCATGGTTAAAGTTAAAAGAGTTCATGGAATAACATAAGCAGGTGCAGGTCAGGTCCAAACATCAACATCCAATATTGGACTCTTAATATCATCCGATGACCACTGTCTAAGCAATACACACCACATATGAATTTTATACTTGAGTTGATCCAGAAAATATACACTCTGAAAAGCAGATGGACGGCAGACAGGAATGGGACAGCATGTCCATTATAATGATAACAGATGTCACATTGCATGGACTGTAGAAAAGCATGGACATCCAAAGATGTAATAGGGGGTGTCAGGAGTCAATAACACATAAAGGTAAGTAATGCCATGACCAAAAAAAGTGGAACATGGGACAATAATAATAAATAAGAATCCTGACACACCGCACCACACTATATAGAGGTCACATGCGCCCTTGGATAAAGCTTCGGCGAAACACATCAGGGTGTCCTGCGGTAAGATGCAGCATGTGACTACATTGAGGATTTTGTATACTTGCATGTGACCTCTATTTAGTGCTATACATCTGCTTTTCAGAGTGTATATTTTCTGGATCAACTCAAGTATAAAATTCATATGTGATGTGTATTGATTAGACAGTGGTCATCGGATGATATTAAGAGTCCAATTTTGGATGTTAATGTAGTGATAGAGATTGAAAATATTGAATGCATCTGATCTGGACCCTGGTCTTTGATACCAGTTATTGAGAGATTGCACCCCATGTGAAGTTGCTCCTCCCATGTCGTCATTTTTCTGTGCATGTTTTTATCTTGTATTTTATATATATTCTTCAGTAAAGATATCTTAATATTAATTGTTGTAGTTCTTTATAAGATTTGTTATGTTCACTGTGAACTACATTAGTGTTTTAATCACATAGGCTTTTTTTGAGTGGTAATCAAGCTTTTGAGGTTTATTCAGTTGGTTGCACCAAAATAGTTACAATAATTGTCGCATGGGGTCACTGTGGTACGTATAGTTGATGACGCGTCTTGCGATGCACTGAGGAGGGAGGGGCAACTGAGCTAGTAAGTTACTAAAATAGGCAGATACCTTCCTCCCATACTTGTGGAAATATGAAGAAAACAAACTCGCTTGGGGCCCAATGGACCCCACACTATTAATTAAATGTTAAAAGAATCTCCCAAGTTGAAAATGCAGTCCAATCAGCAGTCACCATGTTTTATAGCAACATCAGGTGGGCAGATAAATATACATATTTGTATTAAAAAAAATATCTCACAATTATAAATGTATTTAAATACATTTATGCTCAGTTTCTCTTAGAAGCCAATATAAAGCGAAAAGAATGAGCCAGAGCATGAGATAGTATACATGCAATTTATAAGCACATGTTCACACTGGCCAATAAACAGACAAAACCCAAGATAAAAAAAATATAGGTATACACCCTGCTGTAAAAAAGTAAAAAGCAATAATACATATAAAAAAACATAGGGTACTTAGTAAACACTACCTTTGATCAAAAAAGAGTAAAGCCATGCCACCGCGACAAGGTGTACCCAATCGGGACAGGACCTACACTCTCTAATATTAAAACCTCACCATGTGCCAAAACAGACCTCAATCTGAATAAGGGCAGAGAATGACTGGGTCCCGACTATGGACACCCAGCCATGGGAAGCATTTATCATGGGTTTTGTTTAGAAGCCAATGTATAGTCCTTCTTAGTGATTGATAACCTTCCATGTACAAGGATAGGTGCATTGTCACCTGTCTAATTTGTCTGGGGGTCCTCTTTCTACTGACTATAAATATGCTTAGTTGATTGCTCTAAAGTAAGGGAACCTGCCATTTAGACTGCATTTTTAAATTTTCCTTTCAGCTAAAGATTTCCAGTGATTAAGGTAAGAAGGATCGCTTAATAACAAAGTAAATGTAGATTATTTGCAAAAAGATTTGAATTTAACCATATTTTACTAAATTTTCTTTTGATTTTCTTCCATTATAGATAACATTTGATTAAGATATTGCAAAACTCTGAAATATTTGATAGCAAATTATTTTACGCCTACCTTAGGCTGCATTCACACATTCCAGACAGACATTTGATTTTAAAGATTTATCTGTGTCCAATCCATTAGACACAGAGCATGTCAAATTCTCATCCATTTTGTGATTCCAACACAGCCATTTAGCTCTTCTCGATATTCACCATATATTCTTGGTTCAAGTCAGGAGAAGGTGTATGGTGACCCCACCCCATACTTATAAATAATGAGTTTCACAGGCAGAAAACTCTAACAGCTGTGGCCCATCAACCACCCCATAATGTGATTTCCGGTCATCGATGGGTTGCTTTGGCAGCCGGGAATCTGTTGAAGACCCCATTACTTGCCATTTGCCCCAGTGGCAAAACTTCAAAGGAGACTGCTTTTTGCTATATATCCAGCAATACGCAAGTATTGCTTTATGTTGTACAAGAGAGCAGATGATAGCACATTCAAGTTCTTTATGAGGACTAATAAATACAAAGGAAAAAAATAGTTTTAAAAATATGAAAAAAATAAAAAACATAAAACTTGAATAATCCCCTATTTGCCGCACTAACAATAAAAATATATATAAAAAATAAAATATCCACACATGCACGTCAAAATATATACTATTATAAAATTACTGATTAGATAACTCCTTAAGGCCTCCGACACACTCACGTACCGCTGGTCCATTTGTGCCATTTTTTACATGGACCGGAAACACGTGCACACGGGGACCTAGGTAATCCCTATGGTTAGGAGACACGTAAGTATTTTGGAATGGAACGTGTGTCCGTTCCGTACTTACGTGTCTCCGTGTGTTAAAAACGCTGACATGTCCATGTTGCTCCGGCATCACGGGTGTCACACGGCCCGCACCCGTACCACACGGATGTAGTGTTCATGTGGTCCCATGTGACACGCGCCGGAGAAAACACACGTCAAAGTAAAAAAAAAAAACGTTACTCACCTTCTCCTGCCCTCCTGTCTCTGCCGCTGCTGTAACTTGCTGCCGACTGCCGCTCATTATACTCATTTAATATTCACTTCACTGCAGCCGGCAGCAGCGGGGAGATGGCAGGACTGGAGCCGAAGATCAGCACCACGGACAGCGCGGACCACGTGAGTATGCAGATTGCCGTTTCTCCGTGTGTTATCGCGGATAGCACATGGAGAACACATGTGGCCCGCACGTACCAGAGACACTTAATTACCTACACGCAACACGCAGGGTAAATACGTGTCTCGCGGCACGTGCGTGATCTTCACGTGAGTGTGTCGGAGGCCTTAGGAGAAAAAATTTGAAATGTCAAAATAATGATTCCTGTGTCACCACAGTAAAAAGCAATCAATATGTAATATATATGCCAAAATGGCTCCAACACTTATGTTGGTTCGCCCACACACAGTTCCATCAACACAATTACATATTTTTCTTTACAAATTTTCAATTTTTCCACTACTAAAATAATTATTAAATCTGATAAGTTTGGTATCACCATAATCATACTGATTTGGACTATCATATCATCATCAGGTTATTTTTACCATAAAATGCACAGCGTACAAATATTTCTCAAACAACCATTGCATTTGGGGGGTATTTTTTACCAATTTCACCACATTTGGAATTTTTCTTTACATTTTCCAGTACACTGTATGATAAAATTAATGCTGCTATTCAAAAGTACAAGTTATCCTACAAAAAAGGAAGCCCTCATACACTATGTGTACAGAAAAATAAAAAATGTATGGCTTTTGGAACAAAAAATTGAAAGCACAAAAGCAGAAATTGGCCATTTTGGGAAAGTGGTATAGTCTATGGGGATCCACTACAAACAGATCAAAAAACACATTCTTTGTACCTTCAGTGCTCAATCAGAGTTTCCTCTGATTTCTACTGATAAGAGTCAGCATATCCTAAAAGTTCAGACAGGTCATATCTTTAAGCTTTTAAAAAGGATGAAATAGAAACAGAAGCAAGAAGACATGGATGTAAAACTTTTGCAAAACAGGTGACATATGACATAAAACGGACCAATATACAAGAATATAAAATTGGAAACGAATATGTGAGCGTGGATTTAGGAAGGTTCCTTGCCCTGAATTGCCCTTTACGCCTATGAAATATCACGCTTGTTTAAGTCTACTGTTTTGTTTTCCGACACAACCGTGTTCCGATAAAGACAAGTATTTTTTCATATGTAAACCTTGAAGTTTACAAATGTCACACAGATTGATTTAAGAATCCAAGCTGTGGCCTTTAAGAATCACAACATTGCATTATCACTTGATCCACTTTCTGGAGGAAATCTGCCAAGTATGCCGGCCTACCACCTCTTATTATCTTGAAATCAATACATCCTTTGTAAAATACTATACTTCCTGGCAGGCAATGCTCATGAAGATGGATAATGGGGAGTTGTAATTTTTTTCAGCAATTAGGTGTTGTACCTGATAATATAATGAGTGTATGGTGATTGTTAACACTTAAATGACACTGTTATGAAGTCTTTAATTAAGAAGGTTCATTAGACCATTTCTTATCAGCGTGGAATGGTTCTGGCTAAGAGGTCATATATATTATTAACTTTCCTTGATTTGTTTAAATAACAATTAGTTTTATCATGATGAAGATTCCTTTTCCACTTTTTCTTCTGATTGAAGTTTGATGCTAATTACTACTTAAATATCATCAATCGCTGACAACCAACAATTTTTTTTCTTTAGAAACGATACAGTAATGAACACATCTTAATATATACTAATTAAAATTATATGCAAAAATCGAAATGTTTTCATCAGCTTTGTAAAATCACCTTCAGGCTTGGTAAAATACTCTTTTTTCTGCTTTTTGTCTATTGTATAGTATATAAAGACTGTTTTATTTAACTTTCACCTCCTTCAGACTTTGATATCTGCTATATCATAGGTATATATTGTTATATTCATAAACTCCCATGTTTGAAAATGTGTACAGTATATGTTATTTTGTGGGATCCCACCACCATATAAAGCACAATAGACTCTACACAGTTAAAAAAGGTATATTGATATGTGCCATCCTTACAAAGGCTAAAAGTAACAATAAGAATTGTACTGTATACTTGTACAGAATTATTTGCATCTCTTTGGGTATTAACATATTTTAGGACTATAAAACTTAGTTTTTCCCTCCAAATGTGGGAGCAAAATGAGGGTGTGTCTTATAATTCAAATGTGCATGTCTCGCTATTGGGGGCACGGTGGCGGAGTGGGGTCACAGGAGGCAAGAGCAGGGTTGCTGATTCAAGAAACCAAACAGGGAATATTCATTTTCCTATTAAAGGGAAATGAATATTCACTGCCGCTGCTGGCTTCCTGCGACTCTGCTCCTGCCTTCGGCGCACCTGTGATTGGGGTGCATGGCAGGGATGTCATGCACTGCTCTTCACTTACACATAAAGTAAGTTTCTGCCATCAGAAGAGCATGCCGTATACTAAAGGCATGGAGGGAAGGTGAATAAAAGCATTTTTTTTTGTGTGCTGCATAAAAGAAGGCATATATATCAGAATGATCCTATAATGGGAGAGATATATACTAGGATGATAGGAACATATACACCAGGTTGGGGGACATATATACCAGGATGGGGGACATATACACTTGGAAGGGACGCAGAATTTTTTCTTATTTTCGTCCTCTGAAATCTTGATATATCTTATTGTCCAGTGCCACTTTATAGTCCGAAAAATATGGTATTTATAAACTCCAATTAATATGGACTGTTAAACTGACACCAATCTCTTGATCCTTGCTCTTTAGGTTTAGCATGTACTTTCAGTACCAGATAGAATGGGGTACAAAACGGAAATCTAAGAATTGGGATGAGTGTAAAATGTCAATAAAGGCAATTCTTTGGTATTGGATCACTGTGTTACCAACTCATCCAAAAACATTCCTTCTGAAATCCATTTGCAATCAAAGTTATTCAACTCCTAATGCTATTGGGGATTATTTGCAAAATGTATAAAACTCTCTGATGTTTGCAATAAAAACAATCAAACAAAAAAATTAAAATGCTCAACACAACTAATATAACAAGTGCTATCTCCAAATTCAACACAAAATTCCAATTTTAATGAGTACAGCATTCTCAGGATGTTTCAATCTCTTCTTTAGTACTTAGGAGTAGACCACTCTTTGGCTTTATGATCTTCTATTAACTCAATAGACACACACTAGCTTCTGTTGAGCATTCTTGAGAAATGTTAGCCAATTCCTCATGGTCAATGACCAATTCCCTAATATTCTTGGGTTTATTTGCGGAAACCGCCTACTTCACGCCCACCAAAGATTTTCAATAGGGTTGACTGTGATCACCTCCGAATTTTAAAGGACTTTTTTTCTAAAAGCAAAGCTTGATAGACTAAGATATGTGTATGGGACCATTGTCCTATTAGAAGGTCCAATAATGCTCAAGCTTCAGCTTCCTCACAGAAGATATGACATTTTCAATTAGTATTTCCTGATATTTGATTGATTCCATCTTCCACTCCACATGCTGGAGGTTTCCAGGGGCAGTAGAAGCAATGCAGCCCCAAAACATCACAGAATTACAGCCATGTTTCAGTGTAGGCATCACCGTGACACCGTCATGCTTCACTGTAAGCAGAGTGTTCTTTTCAGCATATCCTTAATTTTATATCCTCCAGACAAACAGATGGTTCTTCAATCCAAAAAGTTTCAGTTTTTTTCTACTGCTCTCCAGAATCCCTAAAGGTCTTTTGCTTATTTCTGTAGTTTTGAGCATATTGTGCTTTTAGGTCAGTAGAGCTGTTCTTGTTTCATTAATTTATTATAAACAGTAGAAAGTTTAAAAATGTATCTAGTAAACAAAATGTGCAATGAGTTTTAACTAATTTTAATTGTAACTGTAAATTTTGACCATAATATTATTAACGTTTTACAGATGATACAAGCATTTCCTTACATGATATAAGTATAAATAATACAATTATTTTTCATTGTAATAAATACAATAACATAAAAATCTATTTGAGTTACATAAAAGGTTTTTACCTTTTTATTTATTGAATACCATGTATTTATGAATGCCCTAATGTTGACATATTCCCACCAAAAAGCCCTACGGCAACTAAATACGGCTATTCGCCATCTTGACGACTTGAACTAAAATGCGGCATTATTATTTTTAATCAACCTCAGCTTTCTGTTACTACTAGTAATTTAACATGAATCTAAAGGATAGGGCAGTGCTGTGTAAAGATTTTTTTCTTCTATGAGATGTATTTTATCCATACGTACCATGTAGATATAGAGAGTAAAACGCATATGAAGTCTCTTGCTTGATTTTTTTACTTTAATCCAAATCCTGATTACTTTTTTGCGAAGGCATTTCATTATTCCTACGTACATATATACACACATACATAATGTTTGCTCATGTATTATATGCCCATGCTAGATTTTCATTTTCTATGGGAACGATATTCCTAACATGACAGAAAGGCTATGCACATATATTTGAATAATATTGTTTTCTCAAACACAGAAAATGTGATTAAATACCTTTAGATTTCCAATCCACTATTCATGCCTGATTTGAATAAGCTGAATACTTTATTCAATTTTCCTTTATCTTTCAAAGCATTTTTTAAGGTACAATGAAAAAAAAATGGTTGAAATGTAATAAAAAAATTGGTTTACTTTGATGATGTCATCATCTGTGCAGGGCATGAATAATTCACCTCTACATAGTTTAAATAAGTGATGCTAAACCTAGGTCAAAAAATAACTGTATAATTATCATCAGTATCAAGACTAATCATTCAGTAATGAACAGTTGTGCTCCCTGCCTGTCTTGTATCACATTACCAATTGTAGCCACCATTTATGTATAGTTTACAGAATAAGTAGCACTGATTGTCCATACAGGGCTAGAACCTAGCCTTGATGTAGCACTCCTAACTAGGTTTTGGAATGTGAAAATGGTAAGTATGTGTTGCTTCCTTGGCAAATTCACTGTCACTGATTTTTGATAACTTCTGTCCACATATACCTGTTAGAAATGGGTGAATCACTTTGAGGTGAATCAAATTTGCCTCAAATTCTATCAAAAATGTCCATGTTCATGAATCTGAATTTCTTAAAAGATTGTCCACTACTAGGACAACTCCTAATTCCCCATTTTTACTCCCATTGAAATAAAAAAAGCTCACTTTCCATGCTGGTGCCATTTCAGCGTTGTCGACGCTCACATTTCTGGGTCTTACGTGTGATTGTTACATTACGTGAGCCCAGCGCCCAGTCACCGCCAACTTCCCTCTCCCAACCTTCAGTCATATAAGGTATTAACAGGAAGTGAACATACAGCAGCAGCTCTCACTTCCTGTTGATCATTTATACATTTGAAGGCGGGGACAGTGAAGCCAGTAGTGATTGGCATTGGGCTCACATGACGTATAACTTCACACCCGAGAAACGCAAGTGCCACCACTGCTGAAACCATGCTGGCGCGGAAAGTGAGCATAAGCTGTTTTATTTTCATTGAGGCAAACATGGGGAATGAGAAGGAATTTTTTTCCAGTAGTGGACAACCCCTTTAACCCCTTAACGACCCATGAATCGTGTGCCGGTAAGCCCCGCCCCCTGCCGCCGACAGGCGGCGGCGATCCGCGCACATATCAGCTGTTATCAACAGCTGACATGTGTGCCTGCTAGCCGCGGGTGGAATCGCTTCCACCCGCGGCCATTAACCCCTTACATTTCGCTGCGAAAATCTTAGCAGCGATATGTATATGGCCGCCGCCATGACAGTCACTTACCCCGCCCCCACCGGAAGTCACGTGACATGATCACGTGACTTTCGGCAGTTGCCATGGTAGCACAGGGTCATGTGATGACGCCTGTAGCTAACATGACTCACTTCCTCTCAATGCCGGAATACAGCCGGCATTGAAAGTGAAGCAGCAAATCTGCAGTTCTCAGCTCTGTAGCTGAGATCTGCAGATAGTGCAGAGCGATCGGATTGCTGATCGCTATAGCCCCCTAGGAGGACTAGTAAAATAAAAAAAAAAGTAAAAAAAGTTTTAAAAAATTAAAAAAAAATAAAAAAACCTAAAAGTTCAAATCACCCCCCTTTCACCCCATTGAAAATTAAAGGGTTAAAAAAATAAAAAATACACACATATTTGGTATCGCCACGTTCAGAAATGCCCAATCTATCAAAATATAAAATCAATTAATCTGATCAGTAAACGGCGTAGCGGCAAAAAAATTCCAAATTACGTTTTTTGGTCGCCACAAATTTTGCACAAAATGCAATAACAGGCGATCAAAACGTAGCATCTGCGCAAAAATGGTACCGTTAAAAACATCAGATCGAGACGCAAAAAATAAGCCATCACTGAGCCTCAGATCCTGAAAAATGAGAATGCTACAGGTTTTGGAAAATGGCGCAAAACGTGAGCCACGTTTTTTGGACAAGCTTGTGATTTTTTTTTAACCCCTTAGATACAAGTAAACCTATACATGTTTGGTGTCTACAAACTCGCACCGACCTGAGGCATCACAAAGATATCTCAGTTTTACCACATAGTGAACACAGTGAATACAATATCCCAAAAACTATTGTATACGATCACACTTTTTTTGCAATTTTTCCGCACTTGGAATTTTTTTGCCATTTTCCAGTACACTATATGGTAAAACTTATGGTTTCATTTAAAAGTACAACTCGTCCTGCAAAAAACAAGCCCTCATATGGCAAGATTGATGGAAACATAAAAAAGTTACGCCTCTCGGAAGAAGGGGAGCAAAAAACAAAAACGGAAAGTGCCCGGGGGCTGAAGGGGTTAAGGTTTCATTTGCACATTTTTTTCAAATAGGTGACAATTAAGCCTACATTTTTCAGAATTCAAGAATAGGTTAATTTCTATTTTTAAAATTCTTTCTCCCCAGCCCTCACCAATCACCTTTGGCTCAGTCACTGATGTTTTCTTGAGATTAGCTTCAGTGTCTTATGGCATCTTTAGTGTCATAAGAGTCTTTGGAATTTCTAGCTCTTCTAGTTACCACAGGGAATGCTGAAGATGTTGGCTGCTGGAGGTCGCTGAAGATGTTGGAAAACTTGAGCTTTGTGGAGACCACGCCATTATATGGTTGGCAAAAAAATCAAACGTACTGGAGTGGGGCTGTTATACAAGATAAATGTATACTCACGCAGCCATCACCTATCTGTACTAATATGAGTAGTCTGAGCAATGAAGGCATATTGCTAGGATTTGCTAACATTTAAGTAACGTTAAGGTTCTGACTCCTGGAACCCACAATAATTCTCAGAATGAAAGGGTCAAAACACTGTTTCAGCACTGTATTCTCTCCCTGCACAGCAGCACTCCTGAACACACAGCTCTGCAGGGAACATGACTTTAATTCAGCCTTATTGCAGTGATGCACAAAGAAAACCCCTGTGCAAACAGAAAACGATAAAGAAGACACAGGCGTATATTACCAATATGGACCCTTTATTCCAAGTCCTTGATTCTAGGGATTGGCAAAAAAGATGAAACTTTGCATCATTTACAAAATGGCAAAGGAATGACTGATCGCATATCCAACTGTACTTTCAACCCATCCCATTACACATTTTTAAAGCCAAGCAGATATGTAATAATAATAAACATTTGACAATCACAACAATAATCATAAGATAGGAGAAGAAATAGCAGTAGGCTTATGACAAATTATTATTATTCCCCTGTTTTTACAATTCATGATATGTTTACATTTAATAAGCGACTGCATGTTCAAAGTATATTTTATAAAGTTTTTAAATGTTCTTACATCGCAGTTAATATATTAGAGGGGTGGGATACATCAAGGGTTAACCTCTTGTTGAACTTCTGTTGGCCAATGATGTTACACCTGCCCCTTTAAATAACACTCCCCATTCTTCATTTTGTAATCCACCTGACGAAGATATTGGACTATATCGAAACGCGTTGTGGTTTATGTGAATTAATAAAAACCATTGAACTTATCCATCCCCATGGCCTCCATAGCGCTCCATCAGACCGTGTTTCTTTTATTCCTATGACAAATTATAGGTCAGGTTATGGACAACTACTAGTGGAAATGAATTACCTGATGAATTTATGATTGGCTATTAATTGCTTAGACAGTAGAATATAACCAATAAATGGACAACAACCTAGAAATCAAAAACGTAAAGTGAACCTGTCATGTTGTAAAAGCAGTCCGTTTTTTGGAGAGTATGCTATTGAAAAGGAAAAGCTGATAAGAGTGATGCATAGGTTGGACAAGATTTAGTATAACTAATTAATTCATTGCAATCCCTGTTGTTTGTATGCTTGTAGGTCCAGTGAATGGATCTTCTTCAGTGACTGACAGCTATCTCTACATGCACATTTCTACAGTGAAGGTTGTCAATCATTGAATAGGACAGCCCACTGGGCTAATGACCATACAAACCAAAAGGATGTCAATTAAAAAAAAATCCAAGGATTACTGAAGCTTTTACCACAAAAATGAATATTAGTAGGATCATTTCTTCAAGATTATAACATCGTGCATTCAGAAAAGATGCCCTTTTTAAAGCTGCATTTTCCCTTTAAACAAACATTGATCACATGGCTAGGGCAAGTTTAGGAAGTAATTTGCTAGGGCTAAGACTTGGTCTAACATTATAAGTGCTACTTGACATTACATTGTTGCATTTTAAAGAGTAACTGCACTTTCAAAAAACCTTTGACATGTCAGAAGTTTTTATCTGTAGGGGTCCGGTTCTGAAACTCTCACAAAGATCACTGAAACAAAGAAATATAAGAACTCAATTGAAAATTGCTCTCAGGTGAACGGAGTTGTCTGAAAACGTCTATAGAATTTCCAGCTCTGTGGGAAGAAATATTCTCTGCAAACCATCTCTGGCTCTCCATTTTAATGATCAATGAGGGTCTCAGCAACAACCCCCTATGGATGAAAACTTCTAGCATATAAGTTTGACATGTCAGTGATTTTTGGAAAGGTGTTGGTTACTAGAGATGATTAAATAGATTTACCTTAAATTCAATTCGAGTAAAATTTTATTAAAATTGCAGGTCCCAGCAAATACAGTACACACAATATGTAATTTAATTAGCTTAAAAAATGGCCACCATCTTTTTACACATTTCAGAAGATTGTCTAAAGAGTGCTTTACACGCTGCAACATCGCTAACGATAAATCGTCAGGGTCACGTTGTTAGTGACGCACATCCGGCGTTGTTAGTGACATTGCAGCGTGTGACACCAAGGAGCGACTATCAACTATCGTAAAAGCGGCAAAAATCGTTGATCGTTCACACGTCGCTCCTTTTCATAATATCATCGGTGGTGCATGCCACTGGTTTTTCGTCATTCCTGCGGCATCACACATCTCTATGTGTGACACCGCAGGAACGACGAACATCTCCTTACCTGCGTCCACCGGCAATGAGGAAGGAAGGAGGTGGGCGGCATGTTCCGGCAGCTCATCTCTGCCCCTCCTCTGCTATTGGGCGGCCGCTTAGTGACACCACAGTGACGTTGTTATGACGCCGAACGCACTTCCCCCTTGAAGGAGGGATTGTTCGGCGGTCACAGCGTCGTCGCTGAAAAAGGTATGTGCGTGTGACACCGCCGTAGCGATAATGTTCGCTACGGCAGGGATCACCAAATGTCGCACGAATGACAAGGGCATGTGCTATCGCGCACGACATCACTAGTTATCGCTAGCGATGTCGCAGCGTGTATAGCACCCTTAAGTCTATGACTCAGCTAAGACTTCATGGGCTTCTGAATAATGGATTGCAGCTATCACATCACATTTTGTAGCACATCCAATTAAGAGTTACTATCATAGCCTGCATAATAGCCTAGACAGGGTATGCAACAGATGTGGGGGTGTTTTTAGCATAGTGAGAGGTCATTACAACTCACAGTTCAGCAATAGTGATAGGAAGAGTAAGCACTAAAAAAATTGGACAAATACTCTAAAAAGTAATGTGTTGCATAAGTGCAGTACTGAATAAGATGAGAAAAGTAGTCTCTAAATAATACAAATAATCAATTTATTGGGGAGGAGATACATAGGAGTGAATGGCCAGCAGCATGGCCAGACTCAGTGTGATTGATCAGTGATATGGTGTAGCTGAGATCTGCCCTACTGCATTTGAATAACAATTCACATTGTTTTCTTCATTCATTATGTGCTAGAAAGCAGAAGCAGCACAGCACAATATTTTTTACAGAAAAAAGTCTGAAATCAGTGCTGTCACAAACAACTGTACAGACTTTCTTCATTTCTATTGCAATTATTTTGGGGAAAATTAGTTTTAAAATTTCATAAAATGTAGAAATTTAACTGTGACAGTTTACCTCAAGGTGTGTGCCAGATTTTTCTTTTTCATATCTGTTTTACTGGTCATCCATACATACACACCATTATAGTACTCTACTGCAGATGCTGGCTTTTTGGTCATGCACCTACCTTACATTTTAATTTTGTAAATTTTATGACAGGGGTTGAATTTGTTAAAAAAAATGTAGAACACATAAATACAAAAATATTCAACATATAACTTTACATGTCTGTTTTTGCACATCAGTTTTACTAGATCCACTTGACAACCATAATTACCACTTTGTTATGCCATTCCTGATTAAAATGACAAGTGGGTTTTACTAGATAAGTGGGTGCCCCTGACACTGCCCAATCAGTGCTGGAAATATTAGACTTTTTGTAGCCACATGTCCTCTTACCAAATGGTAACATCCAGTGTTGGTCATGTCATCTATAAATGTATAAAAGGAAGAACAGAATTGTTTTTGTTTTTCATATAGAACTTATCTATTTACTAGCATTTACTAGATATTTCAGGAGCAATGACAGATCCCCTTTAAATGACGCATTACCATCTGCTGAGAATCCAATAGGAATTTAATATCTTCTTTGGACAATTTGTGGCATTTTCTGAGCCATTTCCAGTGGAGATTCTGATTTTAGTGACTTAAATTTATTGATGTCTTGCAGTGTAAAATGTGTTACAGTGGGTATTTGCCCTTATTTGTACGGTATAATAAAATCTAATGGAGAATTCCTCATAGTTTTCACAGAATACAGTTTGAAAATGACAACCACAACATATGTCATGTCTGAGTAAAGTGACTTTAAAGTTCCATAAAAAATTTATGGATTTGTATCATAGAAATTTGATCTGAAAAGTGTGATTCATTGATGAATCGTTTCATCATCTGATTTATATATTTTAATTTACTGTTCGCTCACCTCATGGGCACATACAAGGCTATTCTGTCTCTGCATGCTGTGAGGTGACATTATATACAGGTGCTCTGTTCCCAATTGCTAGGTTGTAAAGTATGCAGTCAGCATACCTTATTTAACAATGAAACTTTTATAGTTTGAAACTTTAAAATCCTTCTTAAAAATGCAACTACCTATGAGAATAGTAATGGAAGTATTTTAATCCAGGAGAAATGGTAAATTTAGCAATGTAATGAGCACAGCAGTGTCATGTGACACAAGTGTTTCCCAAGATGAGTGCTGGTAGAATGACAAGACATGTTAGGCCCCCTTCACACATCAGTTTTTTGCCGTCAGTCACAATCTGTCGAATTTTGGAAGAAACGGATCCGGTGACTGATGCCGCTGGATCCGTTTTTTTCTCATTGACTTGTATTAGCGACGGATTGCGATGGATGGCCTCACATTTCATCTGTTGTTCGACGGATCCGTTGAAAATTGTTTATCTGGCCGATGGAGACAACGTTCAAAGTAACGTTTTTTGTCTACGTTGAAAAATCGAACAGTGACGGATCCGTCTTCGTCCGTCGTTTGGTAGAATATAAGCCTATGGGCACAGGATCCGTCGTCATCCATCAAATGACGTAATCCGTAACGGATTCCATTTTTTTTTTAACTGAGCATGCTCCAATTATTATTTAGCCCCTAGCTAGTCGGAGTCATCAAAAAACTGATCCGTCACATCAGTTTTGCCACAATCTGCGACGGATCTGTCAATCCATCGAGAAAACGAATTGGGACTGATGGCAAAAAACTCATGTGTGAAAGGGGCCTTATACACCCTCTACTATTGTGTTTGCCAAGGTTTAAAGTGTATTTCAATTGAAGAGGCTAAATTGCTGTATTGACTCGTGTATACATCACATTTTTTGCCACAGATTGTTATAGCACTGCATATTTTTTTTTTTGCAAAATTATGACAATGTGGACACACTTTTACTCTAGTTCAGTCAAAATACGAAATAAAAAACCTTTACCCTGAACAAATTCCAAGACAGTGTTTTATTGTTTTTTTTTGGTAGTATTATATGTAGGGAAAAACATACTAAAAGTTTACCATGATAGGGTTACCACAAAGGGTCCAAATGTGACGTCAAAGAATATGGCCGCCAAAGCTGTAAAATGTTAAAGGCGACTCATCTTTCAGTGTCTATCATATTTCTTTTACAAACATATTTATTTTACCAGAGGAAGTGGAATGTCCGAATATCAGAGGGCCTTGTGGACTCTGTCTGTGCAAGTGTCCTCTTCCTACAGTGATGCAATGCAGGGTTTCACTCGCCAGAGCATTGTCACTAGTGAACAACACAAGGAGGCAAGAACGTCAAGGATGAGAAGAGATCGTGAAGACCTGGAGAAAATCGCAGATAAACTCGAGACCTTTTCACCTTTCTCTGATGAAGTACCTCTTCGCAACATTATCACCGGTGTCAATGCAAATAAGGATGTGAATGTCCATAACCTGTTTACCATTGGCAGAGAAATAGTGGCAACAATGGAGGGTCAGTCACTGTTTTAAGTTAAGTACAAGCGGTCAATGAAAGCCAAAACCCTGGCATCCAGTGAGGCAATTGACGTTGCTAAGGACAAAACAATAGACCCCGCTCTTTTGTTCCAAAGGTTTCTTGTGGTGTCTCAAACTGCTGATCTTTCCCTTGATGAGGTGATGGCCTATGAACTTTCACCATACCCACCATCCCTCTTTGAGGCAAAACATCTCTTACGCAAACCAAACAAAGCACAACTGATGGCTGCTATAAAAGAACAGAATTCAGATGACGCAGTACTCAAGGGTGTACCAGAAGTGGAGCATTATGTTCTTGACGGAGGTTCTTCTCCATCGACTGAAGTGGTCAGAAGGAAAGACATATTGTTCAATCGCTCAAGACTATGCATCTTTCACAGTAAAGCACTATGGTAAGGCTACGATAGTATTTGATGGTTACATTGGAGGACCAAACACTAAGGACATTACCCATCAGCGATGGTGCAAAAATCGGACAAGTAACAATGTGAACATTGCTGAAGGAACGAAATTTGTCGGGAAAAAGGAAGACTTCCTTTCGAATGTGGAGAACAAACAGTCTCTTATCAATCACGTTTCACAGCGCATGAAAGACAGAGGTTGCCACGTAATACAATCAGACGGGGATGCAGATGTGGAGATTGTTAAGGCAGCAGTGTCAATGTCATCCAACAAAAGTACTAGTCTCATTGGCGAAGATACAGATCTTTTGGTGTTGTTACTTCATCACACAAGTGATGCTTTGGATGGACAATGGAGAGGCCATGGATACTACTGAATGGGGATGGGAATTTCAGAACAACAGTCTAGTTCCAGTGATGATGGATACTTCACCCACGCCAGAAACACTTCTGAAAATAATTCACTGCAATTGTTCTCGTGGTTGTAGTACACTTTGGTGCACTTGCAAAAGACACGCACTTACCTGTTCACGGGTATGCGGACCATGTCAAGAAGGGCATTGTGACAATATGAGTGAGGAAGCAGTGTCTGATGATGAAAATAGTGACTATTGACCTGACACGGTCATTCAGTGATGAAGTAGGTCTTAAAATGCACTGTGTATTAATTCTATAATTTCTAGAAATGTACATGTATGTCATGATGTCATTGATGACGTCATTGATGACGTCATGACCTCGCTTGTCCATGTAGTTAGTATAAAACTTTGTATAACAATTGTTATATGAAAATATATAGTATAAAAAATGCAAACTCTTCTGTAACCTACAGCTACAGCTTTGAAATAGCGAAATATTCATTTTTTTTTAGTGCGATGGCTGTCATCGTCTTATGACGTCATAGTTAGGACCTTTGTGGTGATCAATTTTTGGAAAACGTTTGATATGTTGTTCCCCACATATAATAGCAATAAAAAAAAATCATAAAATGCTTTCTTGGAATTTGTTCCGGGTCAAACCTTATTTTGACTGGACTACTCTATTTGTTATGCATTGTTTATGTAGCACCATCATATTCCACAGACAGAGATTATTATTAGAGATTGACGAATTGTAAAATATTTAGGTTAAGATTATGCTATCCGAATTCAGAGTATTTTTCCAGTATTCATCACGAATAATGAACCTAATGTTGAACCCAAGAATTTTTCTGGGAAATCTTCAAGAAAAGTGCTCGGGTTCCCCATTGACTTGAGTTATTCATGACAAATACTGAATTATTACTCGGTATTCAGATAGCATAATCCAAACATTTCACTAGTCGTCCATCTTCAACTATTATTGTCCTCATTGTCACTGACAATATAAATTTCCTATCACTATGTGATAGGTGCAGAAGGAAACTGGAGAACCCAGAGAAAACATACAAACTCCTTCCAGATGTTGTCCTGGTCAGATTTGAACCCAGCACCCCAGGGCTGAAAAGCAACAGTGCAAAACTCTGAGCCACCGTGCTGCTCACAAAAGAAATGGGACTTTAGAGAAAACATTGCATTGTTTTAAAGCACATCAGATAGACCAGATTAAAGTTAACCTTTTAAAAAAAAGATTTTAAAGTGTTTCTCTGGGAATAAATGATACTAGTAATCTAATATATAAAGCTGAGTGTATGTATGTAGGGAACGTCATAGACTATGTTTTGAGGGGAAAATATAACCCCACACATTACAGTTATTTGCCAAAATATCTGCTTACATTAAAGTCAATGGAGCTGGGAGCTACAGGTCATTAATAGGAGCTGTGATTGGTTGCTATAGGCAACAAAGGACATTGTTAGTATAAGAAGCTTATACGTGAGGTAATATTATGTCGGTGGAGAAATGGATAGAGAGAAAGAGACAGACAGAGACAGACAGAAAAAAAGACAGAGACAAACAGATAGAGAGAGACAGGGAAAGAGGCAGACAGACAGGCAAGGAAAGAGGCAGACAGAGACAGACATGAAAGAAGAAAGAGACAGACAGAGACACACAGGCAAAGAGGCAGACAGTGAAAGAGACATACAGACAGGGAATGAGACAGAAAGGCAGGGAAAGAGACAGACAGAAAGAGGCAGACAGGGAAAGAGGCAGACAGGGAAAGAGGCAGTCATGGAAAGAGGCAGTCAGGGAAAGAAGCAGACAGGGAAAGAGACAGACAGGGAAAGAGACAGACAGGGAAAGAGACAGACACACAGAGTAAGGCAAAGGCAGAGGCAGACCAAGAAAGAGACAGACAAAGACAAACACACAGAGAGAGACAAACAGGGAGACAGACACAGACAGACAGAGAGAGACAGACAGGGAAAGAGACAGACAGTGAAAGAGACATACAGACACGGAAAGAGACAGAAAGGCAGGGAAAGAGACAGACAGAAAGAGACTGACAGAAAGAGGCAGACAGGAAAAGAGGCAGACAGGAAAAGAGGCAGTCATGGAAAGAGGCAGTCATGGAAAGAGGCAGTCATGGAAAGAGGCAGTCAGGGAAAGAGGCAGATAGGGAAAGAGACAGACAGGGAAAGAGACAGACAGGGAAAGAGACAGACAGAGAAAGAGACAGACAGAGAAAGAGACAGACAGAGAAAGAGACAGACAGAGAAAGAGACAGACAAGGAAAGAAACAGACACACAGAGTAAGGCAAAGGCAGAGGCAGACCAAGAAAGAGACAGACAAAGACAAACACACAGGGAGACAGACACAGCCAGACAGAGAGAGACAGACAGGGAGACAGATAGAAGGGGAAAGAGACAGACTGTGACAGACAGATAGAGACAGACAGACACAAACAAAGACAGACAAAGAGACAGACACAGACAGACACAGACAAAGAGACAGACAGACAGACATACAGGAAAAGAAACAGATGGGGAAAGAGACAGACAGGGAAAGAGACAGACAGGGAAAGAGACAAAGACAGACGGAGACACACAGAAAGACAGAGACAGACAGACACACGGAGACAGACAGACACACAGAGACAGATAGACACAAAGAGACAGACAACAGACAGAGACAGACAGGGAAAGAGACAGACAGGGAAAGAGACAGACACGGAAAGAGACAGACACGGAAAGAGACAGACAGGGAAAGAGACAGATAAGTAAAGAGACAGACAGGGAAAGAAAAAGACACATAGAGACAGACAGATTGAGACAGACAGAAAAAGAGACAGAAAGGGAATGAGAAAAACAGAAAGAGACAGACAAGCAAAGAAAGACAAACAGAGAGGGAGACAGACAGAGGCTGTGAGAGAGGGACAGTGGGAGAGAAACAGAGAGACAGTTACTATCCCGTGCAACGCCAGGTACTACAACTAGTAAGAATTATAATTATTAACTTCTGTTCATTCAGAATAACATACTCATTATTTACCAGCTTCCTCTGATCCAGCGTTGTTTATTAGCAGACCACATTGGTGTCATGTGACTGCTGCAGACAATCAATCATGATGTCACCATTTCAGCATGTCATTAAAGATGGAAGCAGTATGGGGAGTCATTGCTGAAGCAGTGGAGGATGAGTAATTTCTAAGATTGGCATTTTCAGTTACTTGGACATTATAAAGTATAGTTTATAATATAGTTATAAATATCATATAGTTTTCAGTTTAGAGTGACATATTTTTTAGCAATTGTGCAATGAATGATATGACAATCATAGAACTAGATAGGCACTATTGTAAATAGTTATGTCTTGCAGGAAAGCAATATGGAACATTTCAGAATAAATTAATCACTTGGCAATGCCAGGTACACAAAATAAAGATGTTACCCTCATAATGACTTTGGCAGTGAATGTCTGCTAACATAACCTTCCAACCTAAAAACAACACTAGTTCCATATATCATTTTGGATTCTGGGCTCACAAAACATAAATACTGTTTTCACATTCTGTAGAACATAATTAATTTGAACCCCCAGGCTTTGTCAACATGGTTCCAATAGTGGAATGCCAGGACCCCATTCAGTATTAGGAGCAATGGTTTATGTCCTCTTTAATATTAAGATGGATTTATTTGTTGTATTTAGTAATGGATGAACTTGTGAATATTCAGGTTCGCCATACTAGCATGGACTAAAAAAAATTGGATTTGACAGCCGAACTTGTCCCTGGACAACGAACCCCATACAAGTCGATAGGAGTGAGACATTCTAGGCTGTATAATTACCATAGTATATGCTAGGTGGCAATAAATGGAAGTTAAATGGTAGTAAGAGCAGGATAGTTACTCTATACATACTGTATTTCCTAGAGGATCATACTGCAGTCAGACTCTTTTAAAGGCCCACTTATTAAGGTTTATCACTATTCACTGCTTCTCCCACCCACCCTCTGTGCCAGGGTCTGTGAATGGTTGCAGACTGCTATACACGCCCTCCACCCTCCACTCTGTGTCCGTTGGTTGCAGTCAGTTTTTTGTATGGTAATCTTTAAAAAAATAATAATTAAAGAAAATAAAATGACAATGGCTCCTAGCATATTTTGAAAGCCGGTGTTGGTAAAACAACAGCTACAGGCTGCAGCCCCCACCTGTGAGCTTTAATGCGGCTAGATATCAAAATAGAAGTGAAAAAAGTGCAGCATCCCCCCCATTCTTGATAATCAGCCATGATAAAGCAGACAATTGTGGGCTGGTATTATCAGGATGGGAGAGGCCATGGATATTGCCCTCCCCAGCCTAAAAATATCAGCCCGCAGCTACCTAGAATTGGCACATCACATTATATGTGCCAATCCTGGAACTTTAACTGTCTCTTCCTAACTGCCTGGTTTGGCAATTGGGGTAATATAAAGGGTTAATAACAGCTGTGAATTGTCAAAAAATGACAGCTGCCATCAAGCCCTGGATTAGTAATGGAAAACATCTATGAGACTCCCCCATTACTAGTCCTGTTAGGCTACTTTCACACATCCGGATTTTTGCTCTGCGGCACAATACGGCGTTCTGCAGAAAAACCGCAACCGGCTTTTGTAACGCCGGTTGCGGTTTTTTTTGCATAGACTTACATTAGTGCCGTATTGTGCCGCAGGGGCTTGCGTTCGGTCCGGTTTTTGCCGCATGCGGCAGATTTAGCCGATGCCACGGCCGGATCGAACGTTCCCTGCAACGTTTTTTGCTCCGGCAAAAAACACCGCATCGCGCCGCATCCGGCCGCTGCGGCGCATTTTTCAATGCATACCTATGGAGGCCGGATGCGGCGCGATGCGGAAAAAAAACGCATTTGCTCGTCGCATGCGGTTTTTTCCACTGCGCATGCTCAGTAGCCTGCCGCAACCGGAAAAAACCGGACGGGCCGCATGTAAACACTTATGCAAAGGATGCGGTGTTTTCGCCGCATCCGTTGCATAGTTTTCACAGCCGGATTGAGCCGCAGTGCTCAAACCGGATGTGTGAAAGTAGCCTAAGTGAAAAGAAATAATACACAAACACAAAAAAATCCATTATTTTAAATGAAATACACACACCCACTTTCACCCCTTTATTAACCCCCCAAACACTCTTGCAGATCCGACGTAATCCATACAAAGTCCCATGGTGATCTTCAGCTTTGCTGTAATCAAAGGCTGCAGAGAAGGAAAACATGTCCACTCTCTGCAGGATCTTGAAATCACTGACAGTCAAGGGGACATGGTTGTGAGCAGGTGATATCACTCAGTTCACCAGAGATCATCCACTGGTTCCCACAGTGGAACATTAGGTGACCTGGGGGGGGGCAATATCCATTGCTCCTCCCATCCTGATAATATCAGCCTCACCTGTCTGCTTTACCTTGTCTGGTTATCAAAAAGGGGGGAACCCTACACCTTTTTTTAAATTATTTATTTAGGATCACCTCTATTTTGATAGCCAGCTATGGTAAAGCTCACAGGTAGGGCTGTAGCCTGTAGCTGTTATTTTACCTGTGCTGGCTATCAAAATATGTCAAAAGCAAACATCACTTTTTTTAATGATTTCTTTCTTTTTACAGTACTATACAGCAAACTGACTGCAACCAATCACAGGCATGGACAAAAGGTGGGGGGCATTTATAGCAGTCTGCAACCAATCACAGACACTGGCACAGAGGGTGAGTGGGGGAAGCAGTGAATATTGATGAACCTTATTAAGCAGAACCAGAAAAGAGTCTAACTGCAATGTAATCCTCCGTGAAACACAGTATGTGTAACTATACTATTCTTACTACCATTAGCATCCTTTTGTATACCACATTATTTTTAATTTTTTTTACAGTGATTTCCATGCCCATTCACTACCATGCCAATACTTGACATGGCTGTGATGGGGCAGGAAGTGCCTACACTGGAAAAGCTGGCTGATTTGCTGCTCTGCAACTTTTCAACAAGCTTTATTTGGGTGACAAACCCGAACAGGAACTGGATGAACAGTAAAAAAAAATCTGTATTAGGGGTTCAGCACTGGACACAAGGTGTTCAATTCGAAGCCCAAACTTTACAGTTCAGTTAGCTCCTCCCTAGTTGTATTGACATCTTGTATCTTTGCTAAACTTTCTTTTAATGTGAAGCTCTTTTTTTTATTTAAATACAAGCACTGCCTCGATCTCCAAATATGTAAAAAAAAATTTTCAATCTTTTAAGTTACTGTAAAGCATTAAAGGGGTCCATCTTCAAATAAATATTCATTTTTTATGTTTGATCTTGAAAAACTTCACAAGTTTTCATTTCAAATTAATAAAACATTTCTTGAGAATCTACATTTTACGGATACTTCTCATGGTGGCTGTTAGTTTTTTTATTCCCTTTGTGAATGTCCACCTAATGCGTCAAAAGATGGTGGTTGCACATATTCAGCAGCTAATCATTTAAACAAGACCCACAATGTGATTTTTCCTATTGTACAGACGAGTAAATAATATTGGTGCTCTACACTGGACGTCTCTATAGCACTGAGCTCATTAGATGGATGAGCTGGGATCAAAAGTACAACTGGGTGTGCAATGCCATGTGTGTAATAGCAATATCCAGACAAAAGAACATTTTTTTTTAATTACTCAAGTTGAAAACTTGTTATATTTGGTTTTATTTAATTAACACTAAATGATAACGCACTTCAGCATCTTATATATATCATATTTTTAGTGCAACATCCTCAATATTGAAATTGTAACACCAAGATCATAAAGTTATGGAGTTCTGAAAATCACAACATCAATAGATATGTGAATAATATGCAAACCATGAAAAACTAGAAATAATTAGAAAATACAATTTGTTCAGTACCGAGTAAGAGGTGCAAAAACGCTTTATCTGCTATCAATGAATTTATTATTAATAGTTATTAATGGTTGTCTGAGGAATGTTCTTCTGCACTATATGCAATTTAGCACTAAATTATCAAGATCTGTTGCTTGCAGCTCACTTTGCAATTGCAGACCAATGACATCCCAGATGTGCTTGATGGCAGAGAAGTCTGGAGCTGCTACAGGCCAGGGTAACACATCTAGGCCACCAAGCGGTGTTGAAAAATGTCTCTTTGAATACTTTTGACTACAGTAAAACATGGTGGTGTCAGTGTCCCTATGTGGGGCTGTATGAGTGCTTATCGTGTCAGAGAGCTACATTTTATTGTTGGTATCATAAATTCACAGATATACTTCTTTCTATTCAAAGAAAAATTGCTCCATGCCCTTAGTAGACATGACTTTTCCAACATCACAATGATCTAAAACACACAACTGATGTATTTCTGAAGAAGAAGAGGATGAAAGAGATTCAGTGGCCAAGTATGTCTCCTGATCTAAATCCAATCGAATACCTATGGGGAATGCTGAATAGGCATAATGAACATCACTCTCCATCCAGCATCCAGTTTCTAATAGAAGTAATTCTTGCAGAACGGAAATAGTAGCAATATGTTGTTAACTTGTTCATTCCATGCCTGAAAGACTTTGTGCTGTTCGTAAAAATTTCAGAGGTCAAACAAAATACTAAATGTAGCAGGACTTGATATTGGGTGTATTCACTTTTACATCAACTTATTTGAGTAAAACTGAAAACTTTGTTATAAAAGTTATATTATTAACCTTATTTTCATCTTATAGGTTAAAAAATACGTAAACTCTGTCTTATCTAAATTTGTGAAATTCTTCTTTTATTCTATCATATTAAAATCTTTGTACAGAGGATCTACTCTTTTATGCTGAGCACTGTTTTTTTTATATATATATATATATATATATATATATATATATATATATATACATACATATATATACCGTGTTTTTCCAAAAAGAAGACACTGTGTTATATTTTTTTTGCCCCCCCAAAAAAGCGCTAGGGCTTATTTTTGGAGGAGGTCTTATTCTTGGAGAAACACGGTTGGGGGTAAGTTTACCCCCAAAAAAGCAGACCCCCCACTTCCCAGGAGACTCATACTCATATGCATGGTTCCCAGGTCCTCCTGTGATCTCCGGTCGGTGCTGCACGCTGTCCTACCCTGCTGCTAGCTGACACGCTGACACACACAGAAGATCCCAGACACACACATCAGGTCACACACAGCAGATCACAGATATACACAGCAGATCGCAGGTACACACAGCCAATCACAGATACACACACAGCAGATCGCAGATATACACAGCAGATCACACACAGCAGATCTCAGGCACGCACAGCCATCACAGATACACACATCCGATCGCAGACACACACAGCCGATCACAGATACACACAGCAGATCACACACAGACACACAGCAGATCACAGATATACACAGCAGATCACACACAGCAGATCACAGATACACACATCCGATCGCAGACACACACAGCCGATCGCAGACACACACAGCCGATCACAGATACACACAGCAGATCGCAGGCATGCACAGCCATCACAGATAGACACATCCGATCGCAGGCACACACAGCCGATCATAGATACACACAGCCGATCGCAGAAAAACACAGCCGATCGCAGACACACACACACACATCACATCACATCACATCCAGCACTTACGGCAGTAGAGAATGAGAGCAAGTCACGTGTCCGGCCGCAGGTCCTGTTCGTCGCGCTGCACCGCACTGCCTCTCAGGATTCTCCCGGCGAGAAGAGATCGGTGTCACTGGATGAGGTGAGTGTGTATCCGATGTGTGTGCGATCCGATGTGTGTGTGTGTGTGATTTGTTGTTTGCGTGTGAGCCGATGTTTGTGTGTGCGATCTGATTATGTGTGCGATCTGATTATGTGTGCGATCTAACTGTGTGTGCAATCCGATGTTTGTCTGTGAGATATGGTTTGTGTGTGAGATCTGATTGTGTGTGTGTGTGTGTGTGTGTGTGAGAGATGATGTGTGCGGGTGTGTGATCACTGCAGGTCCTCTGCTCGGCGTCTGGTGAGTGTGATAGCCGGGTGCCGCGCTGTGTATAATGAAGTGTCCTGCAGTATCTGTATCTTTTTTAGCTGCACAGACACTTCATTATTGATCCGGGACTAGGGCTTATTTTCGGGGGAGGGCTTATATTTAAGCCTTTCTCCGAAAATGCTGAAAATCCCTGCTAGGGCTTATTTAGGGGGAAGGTCTTATTATTGGAAAAACACGTTATATATATATACACTGTATATATATGTATATATATACACTGTATAAATAAATATATATATATATATATATATATATATAAAGAGAGCGAGAGAGGGAAGAAAGTATTGAACACATCACTAATAGTGATAAACAAACGTTCTTGGCACTCAAAAGAGCACTGAGGTGCTCGGAACACTCGGTGCTTGATCAACTACCGCAGGTGATTGAACTAAATTCTCGAGTACTCACTGTTCTGTAACCTACTCTGACACAACCCACGGCCACCACAATCCCCATCATATGTGTGCATCAGGAAGCAGGCATCGCCCAGCAACCTCTGTTCCATCTTTTCGGCCACAACAGTGCTTATCATCTGCATCTGAGGGCAGCTGGCATCACTAGGCAACCTCTGTTCCATGTGCGCTGTCTTTCTCTCTTCTCCAGAGCAGACAGCTTCAAGATGCCTCCTGTATGGAAAGAATAGTCACATGCATTGCTCAGTTGTGATTTTGGCCCATTCTTCCAAACAAACACTCTTCTAATCCTCAAGATTCTGTCTGCTCCTTCTATAAACTCTGAGCTTTAGTTACTTCCATAAATTTTCTATTGGATTTAGGTTGGGTGATTGGCTGGGCCATTCTATCAGCTATATTTTCTTCTCTGAAATCAATTGAGCGTTTACTTGGCTGTATATTTGGGATCATTATCTTGCTGAAATGTCCACCCTTGTTTCATCTTCATCATGATGGTAAATGGCAGCAGATATATATCAAGGATGTCTCAGCACATTTTTCCTTTCATCTTTCCTTCAATTATATGAAGTTTGCCAGTGCCGTATGCTGAAAAATAGACCAACACCATGATGTTTTCACCTCCAAACTTCACTGTTTGTAAGGTGTTTTTGGAGTGATATGCAATGCCTTTTGGTCTCCAAACATGGTGTGTAATATGACATCCAAAATATTCAATTTTGGTCTCATCTGACCAGATTATATTCTCCCAGTATTTCACAGCTAAATGTCGATGAGCAAACTTTAAACATGATTGAGCATGCTTTTTATTTAGCAATGGAGTCTTGAGTATTGAGAATGGATACAGGACATAAAGGGTGAGTGCATTACCTATTGTTTTCTTTGAAACTATTGTGCCTGCTGATTCCAGGTGTTCCTAAAGTTCTCCTCACGTGGTTCTTGGCTCTTAAGGTGGTGTCACACACAGCGACAACGACAACGACGTCGCTGCAACGTTACCATTTTCTGTGATGTTGCAGCGACGTCCCGTCGCTGTCGCTGTGTGTGACATCCAGCAGCGAGCTGGCCCCTGCTGTGAGGTCGCCGCTCGTTGCTGAATGTCCAGCTTCATTTTTTGGTCGTCGCTCTCCCGCTGTGACGCACACATCGCTGTGTGTGACAGCAAGAGAGCGACGAAATGAAGCGAGCAGGGAGCAGGAGCTGGCGTCTGGCAGCTGCGGTAAGCTGTAACCAAGGTAAACATCGGGTAACCAAGGTGGTTACCCGATATTTACCTTCGTTACCAGCCTCCGCCGCTCTCACGCTGCCAGCGCCGGCTCCTGCTCTCTGCACATGTAGCTGCAGTACACATCGTGTAATTAACCCGATGTGTACTGTAGCTAGGAGAGCAAGGAGCCAGCGCTAAGCAGTGTGCGCGGCTCTCTGCTCTCTGCACTGTGACATGTAGCTGCAGTACACATCGGGTTAATTAACCCGATGAGTACTGTAGCTAGGAGAGCAAGGAGCCAGCGCTCAGTGTGCGCGGCTCCCTGCTCTCTGCACATGTTGCAGCACGGCGACGCGTGTCGTTATGATCGCTGCTTTGGCTGCTGTGTTTGACAGCTAAGCAGCGATCATAACAGCGACTTACAAGGTCGCTGCTACGTCACAGAAAATGGTGACGTAACAGCGACGTCGTTGTCGTTTAGTGTGACCCCAGCTTTAGAGAGCTTTTCTTTTAACTCCTCTGTGTGACGTCTTGCAAGTAGCACCTTGTTATAGCCGGTTCATGGTGAAATTATATTCTTTCCAATTCCAGATTATAGCCCAAAAAGTCCTTAATGGAGCCTTCAGCACTTTACAAATTTTTCTGTAACCAATGCCATCAGTAAGTTTTGCAACAAAAGGGATGCAAAGGTCTTACAGCTCACTGGTTTTAACCATCATGAAATATTTTCTGTGTGGCACATTAGTAACCTTAATCCTTGGACTTTTTTCCATCTGGAACCTTGGCTATGGAATTTTTTTCTCTTTAATATTTTTTTCACGGATTCAGGGCATTTTGACTGTTTCTTTTCTTCCATCACCCGGAAACAGTAATTACCTTGTTGGATGCGTGGTCTCATGCTCTCACTGATCTATCCGGAGATGTCTAAGTGAGTTCTAGGCTCATTTCATATGTCCTCCCTGCACATACATACATATATATATTTTTTGAGAGATAATCATGATCACACATAGATTTTTGGTGTTTTTATGTTTTGAGTAATTTCATTATTTCACGATCTGAGATATGTGTTATCGCCACTATAGTTGATTTTATTTTCCACATCCTTCATGAAGTTACTTGTACTGCGTCATGCTTCACTGCAATGCACCCTTTCCCGCCTTTTTTTTTTTTTCTATCAGGGGCGGTCTTGTGATGTCATCAAATGTATTTATACTGTGTTAGTCTCCATTATGGTAGATTTGATGTGTTCTTATGCCTGATGGTCCTGAGGAAGGGAGCTGAGACTCCAGAAACGCGTAGACCTGTGCAAAATAAAGATCCATTAATCTGAATACCTGAGAAGTGATCATTGGCGCGGCTCAAAAAAACCCTATTTTCCTCTATTGTTCTCTGTTATCTGCAGTCTGGGTTGCTGCTGCCTTGATCAAAACTTTCCATGCCTGCATAGTAGTTGTGACTTTCACAACTTCACTTGGTATTACTGCTCCCTGTCTCTACCCCGTGTGTTATTGGGGTAAAACCCTATTGCGCTTCTTCTCCACAGCTTTTTACTCATTGGCACATTAGTACTGAGACATCTTTTTATAGGCCATCAGTTGAATGAGCTGATAATATTTTTCACTGAGTAGCAGGATTATATTCTAATTACTGATAGATTTCAGCCTTACCTTTCCATGGCCTTTTGCATCTCCCTTCTTTATGTTTACAATACTTTTTCCCTGTGTCATTTTTCATTATTGCACATCTCTCTATTTCTGGACATGTATGGTTTGATTTCTTTGCCTTTGTGGATTGGGTGGGTTGTTGCAGAGTTTTCAAACCGAACACCAAATTTAAAAATCAAGGATCGGGTTCGGGGTTTGGATGCTTTACGTGTGAGCAAAACTAGTGCGAGCCTAGTGAAACCCACTCAGGAAAACAACCACCGGTGTTCTACCAAAGCAGCTTCAACTGGTAAAAGTCTGCTGCTGTGCCAGCTTCTAAATGACGCCATGTGCACATAAACTGAGACTAGTGGGCCAACTGAGGAAATGCATACTAGAAAAAAAGAAAACTGACCAGCACCTCAAAGCAGAATGAAGCAAGTATGAACAAGTACATGTATTCAATACCAACCAGGGAGGGCAGCAGCACATTGTATGTGATAAGGTACCGTATTTTTCAGACTATAAGACGCACTTTTTTTTCCCCCTTAAATGTTGGGAGAAAGTGGGGTGTGCGTCTTATAGTCTGAATGTAGAGCTGCGGGGAATGAGGGTGCTGCGGTGGAGCGGGTCATCGGTGGCACGAGCAGGCTGTAGCAGCCTGCCGTGACCACGTGGACTCACTCATTTAATATGCATGCCCATCCTCTCGCCCATCATCTCTCAGCGCTGAAGCCGGCGCTGACAAATGGGCGGGATCATGGGCGGCGAAATGCGCGCATATTAAACAGCCTGCCCGTATGATCACACCTGGCAACTACAGCCTAGAATGATCATGTGCGGCTGTATTCACTGCCCCTGGTGCATCATCATCAGCGTGAGGTGCAGTGAATCAGTATAACTCACCGGCTACAATCCCTGCAGCACCGCGATCTCCTCCTGTCTGCCGGCTGCAGCTGTGTGGAGACTAGCTGTGCACACAGCGATGACGTCATCGCTGTGCGCACGTGTCCACACGCAGCCACCTCCGGCAAAGACAGGAGGATATCGCGATACTGCAGGGAGCGTGGCCGACTCCACATTCCAGGGCTGCTGCTGACACAGACGGAGGAGAAGCGATGCTGTAGGGAGTGAGGTGAGTATGAACGTTTATTTTTTGTATGTGCCACAGGATGCGGGCCGTATACCAGGATGGGGGTTTATAGCAGGATAGGGGTATATTAGCAAAATGGGGGTATATAGCAGGATGGGGGTATATAGCAGGATGGAGGTATGTAGCAGGATGCGGCCATATGCCAGTTTATAGCAGGATGCGGCCATATGCCAGGATGATGGTATATAGCAGGATGTGGGCTATACCAGGATGAGGGACATATACTGTATATACAAGGCAGGAGGATCATTACCAGGCTGGGGTACCCTAGTAGAGAATTTGGGGACATTAGACCCCATAACAGTGTCAGCAGCAGATCCTCGCCCCATAACAGTGTGTCATGACCACATTTTTTGCTTAAAATTTTATTTTCCTATTTTCCTCCTCTAAAACCAGGGTGTGTCTTATGGTCCGGTGCATCTTATAGTCCGAAAAATACGGTATGTACAAACATTCAATGTGTGAAATATAAACTAGATTACTTTTCTCTAGAATGTACTTGAAAATAAATGAAGGTAATTAGTGTACAAATTGGACACTTTGTGTGTGCCCATCAGCTACGACAAGGCAACATATTTCTTATTTTGTCGTTTGTTTGTCAAACACACTTTACTATAGTCCAATTTCTCTATCTGAAATGTCATAACATCCAAATATCACTAATTCTTCTTCATTCTTAGCCGCAAGGCAGCGATCTGTCCTCCCCCTTGATGGTACATGACTTTACCGTAGTTGCTCATGCCTTACAGACTCTGTTAAAAAGAGGCCACAGAAGAAGGCAAGTGTAATACATAATGTCTATCTACAGCAGTTCATCCATAACTTGATTCAAGAGTTCTCATATTTGAAAAAAAAATCAAAGATTGTATGGTAGAAATTAATGTGACGGCCTAAAGGTATACGCTCTTGATAAAAGCAAGGGATAGAATTTCATTTAGGGAGCAGACTTTTGATGTATTAATCCATACAAAGATTGATTTGTGTGCTATCTTGAGCATCCTTATATAATAAAAAAAGTATATCTGATCTGTAGGTTTCACAAAGTAGAATTATATGTTAACTTTATAGAGGAACTTATCTTGATGCTGTATGTCTCTATGGATAAATACAGTAAGACTATAAGGAAGTCATCTGTTTTATTGCCAATGTGTTATATTATAGGAACCTAAGGGACATATGTATATACTATATATCATAAATCTAATGCAAATATCTTGAAATGCCAAATCCCAATTTGTTATTTTAAATATAAAGCCTTAAGAAAGACTGTTAGAAATTATCGGACATCCATTCTTGGGAACATTTGTGATTAGGGTGCTAAAGTGTTGGAGAGGAGGCCTTAGATGTCATGTTATTATACATGAAAAAAAAATATTTTTCTTTACAAGAAGCAATAATTCCTAAGGCATGTGCACACAGCATAGAAAAAAAATAAAAAAATTTATTTGGGACCTCCGTAAAATGTACACACAGAGTCTTTTGAAAGGCACCTGCCATATTTATACTGAATCGTGCTTTTGGCGTCTTTTTGGTAATCTCCGCAGCTGCTTTGCTTTTGGCTTCTTATTTTTTTTTATTTGTGTATATAAATTAACAGAAAAGAAGCCGTTTAAAGAATTATCAGGTCTCATCTTTAGCTGTTTTACAGCTTTCGAAGCCTCCATTACGAAGCGATAGGAGTTTGATTTTAATTGATATGCAAATAATGCTGAAGATCTTAAGCTTTTGTCACTCCAGCTCTATTCCCCACCCAGCTCTGCCTCCTCCTGCTTATATGTTTTGTCACTTCAGGCAAAGGAGTCCTCAGTCAAGAAGGTGGAGGCAGAGTTGAGGGTGTGACAAAGGCTTCACAGGTATAGCTTCATATGTACAACAATTCAAATGCTGATTTCTCAGTAAAGGAGGAATGGACAGGCCATGTAATGGTATTGTTAGAGGTGTCTTTGAAAGAGCTACATGCGCATATAAATATTGTGGGAGGGGATATCATTCTGACAGATTCCCTTTAATTGGTTAAAAGAAAGTTAAAAAGCCTGAACAAATGCTGAGCAAAATGTTTTGAAATGGCAGTGCATATATTAATTCTTCTTAGTAGTTTATTAGTGTTTTTCAGTCGGATTTCAGATGGAATCTGCCTGAAAGAGATGTTGTGTGCCATAGACAAGGGGTATTCCCACCTCCAAGATCCTATCCCAATATGTAGTAGGGGTAATAATTATAATATTTGCAAATACCACCAATTGGAAATGCAGTATAGTTCTCCTGATTCACTGTCACTTACCTCATGTTCAGGGCATTGCAGGAACTTAGGTATTCATGGTTATGACCACTAGCAACTAACTGTCACTATATTAGTGGTCATAACCATGGATACCTAAGGTCATGCAATGCCCTGAACATAAGGTAAGCAACATAATGAATCAGAAGAACTATACTACATTTCTAATTGGAGGTATTTGCTAATGTTATTATTATTTACTATTAAAGCACCATTAATTTCATGGCACTTTACATATGAAACGTTAATACATAATAGGGAGAAGTACAATACTCATGAAAAATACAAGGCACAGACTGGTACAGGAGGAGAGAGGACCCTGCCCGCGAGGGTTCACAGTATGCAGAGGGATGGGTGAGGATACAGTAGGAGATTATCTTAATTGATTATTACATTATTATTAAAGAGGCAGTGATCCACCATAGTTTCTTCCTAAAAAGCCTTAAAGTTTGGGAAAAAATAGAAGTCATATTGAAAAACAAAGAAGTCACAGCTTCATATTCAGGAGAAAAATCATACACAGACGCGTTTTGGTCTACTCGTTTGACCTTATGCATTACATATCATTGTTGTATCTTCCTGTGGGTGACCTGACTTTATTTTGTATTTTTCTAAAGGAAACTAAATTATCAAAAAAAGTTGCCAATTTTTCTATGTTCTTACATTTTGGGGTTGAGATTTTAAAAATCTTCAAACTTTTTTAAGTATAAAGGAAAATTAGACATTCTTAATGTCAATGTAAACAAGACCTCTCTCTTGTTCAGCCCTGTCCACTTGCTATCAGTTCAGTCTTTGATCTCCTCTCTGTGGACATTCTGAAGAATTTCTTAAATGACCTTTATGATTGAAATATTGGTAATGTCCACCTTCATCTTTTGCATTGGCAAAAAAAACACAACTTTTTCACCTGACGTTTTAGATAATAAATCATATCCAGAAAGTTAAAATTCATTAACTGCAGTGGTGAAGGTTATAATTTAGTATTTTCCTAAGTTTTCTCTCTCCATTTGGCATTTTCTTTTCTTTTTTTAGGCCTTGATTCACTTTATCTATACCCAGTGAGCATTTAAGAAGATTCCTTAAAGCATACATGAAGTAGCTATACTGTCCTGACTTTGTATGTAGTCCATTACTCCTAATTAAATATTAGTCCAGTGTGTTAAATTATACTGTGACATTCAAAATTTCTAAAAAGCAGACAGTATTTTAATAGCCTCATATTTGCAAGGATATCTTAATAATCTTGTAGTTATATGCAGGAAGCTCATAATAGTTAAGTAATGTTTTTCAGACACTTTTCAGGCACGTTCAGTGTATATTGAGCCATTCCAGTGCTGGATGTAAAAGACATTAATTCTCAAAGTACTTAAAGAGATCCTGCCATGTAATAATAATAATAATAATAATAATAATAATATAATATTTATTCATTTATATGAAATGTAAAAAAATGCTATTAACCTGCACATGTAGAGTTAATCTGCAGGTTAATAGCACTCTGATGCCACGTGGCCACCACACTGAGAGCCCCACTGCCAGGAGGAAATTAATTTTATTCCTCCCAACTGCCTTTAGATTTCAGTCATAGAGGTGTGGCCATTACGGCTTCAGTCACCACTCTTTGCTTAGTAAGGGGCGGCCGCAACCATGCACCTGACACTGATTGACAGCTGGCTCTGTACTGATACAATTCTGAGACGACTGTCAGTCAGTGTTGGGGGCGCAGTTACAGCTGCCGCTCACTGTGCACTGAGCTGTGATTGGAACCTCGACAGCCGCACCCATATGACTGAAAGTTTGTCAAAGAGGACTAAAGTTAATTTCCTCCTGGCAGCAGGGCTCTCAGGGTGGTGGCCGCACAATGTCAAAAGGCTCTTAACCTGCAGATTGACACTATATGCAGGTTAATAGTATTTTTTACATGACAGGTTACTTTTTAAACTATGGCAGATTATTGTGCTTAACTGAAAAGGCCAGAAACCATGATGCTATAAGTGACACATGAGAATAGCTCATATCTTCTCTAGTTCAGAGACTGTAATTACAAGTAGGATATTTAGTACCAATTTTTTCAGTGTTTACAAAAGAAGGTTGAAGAATATTCATGTAATTGTAATATTACCAGAACAAAGCCTCAATGAATTCCCATGTTCCCAGCTTATTGTATTACTTTTATCAATTGATTAAGAGGACAAGAATATTGTAACACCTAACTATGTTGTTTGAATTTGTGGAGGTCTGAACATAGATAGAAGTTGGTCACTCTGAAAAATACAGAGATGAATGATCCTGATTGGCAAAGATCGGAAAATGTTAAAATCATACGCTCTTTGGCCAGATTGGATTGGCATGAGACATCCGAGCATTTATGGCAAAGGTCGGTGATCTTGCCAAGGATCGGTAAATGATCAAACGGCAAAAACCATCCTCTCCCTGCTCATTACAGCCATGTCATGTAATGGCATGCTTGTTATTTGCCACTGTAAATAAAAAGGATGCAAAAGGGTGGGGGCTCAGAAATGCTATCTCAGAGGGTGGGGGCATGGTCCAACAGCAGCATATCAGAGATGCCAGTGGAAGAGGAAAGCAGTGAATATGCACTAGTGATAATTCTCAGACCCGAAAGAAGTGCTGCAGCTGTGTGGATGCAGTAAGTATGTACAGCTTTAACCCTTTTTTATTTTCTTTCTTTTACAACACCCTACATCATTTTACAACACATCACTTTTGCCTCCCATTCAATTTAATATGTTCGGCTAAGATCGACGATCAGATCGGCTAAGATCGTTGATCTGACCGCAATCTCAGGTGGGATTGGCGATCCTTAACTGATCCTTGGCAGGATTGTTTATCTATAAAAAGAACATAGTTAAAACAATATCAATCTAAGTTTAACTTTATGACTATAACAGTGTATTATTTGAAAGGAACAATAACCGTGGGACTCCCAATTGGTCAGTGCTTTAAAGCCACTAGTGATCTCCCCTATAGCTCACTGTGTCATGTTTTGTAGCATAAAGAGGTTGTTCACTACTTTTACATTGATGGTGTCTAGTTAGGATAGGTCATCAATGTTTGATCTTCTGGGCTCCAACACCCTGCACCCCGCCAATCAGGTATTCTTGGTGCCGCCTTAAGCAGCTAGAGGCCAAAAATGCTCAGCTATGGAGCTGCTCTGTCTTCTGATAGTGGACGCTTCTGGGTACTGTATATCTGCCTGATATTGATTGGAATGGAAGGCAGATGTGCAGTACCCGGCCGCGCGTTCAAGCAGTTGATGAGGCAACTCTGTAACTGAGCATTTCTGGCTGCCTTCTCCCACCACCAACATAGGAAACAGCGAATTGGTATTGGTGCCTGGTGTCGGACCTTGGGAGATCAGGTATTGATGACCTATCCTAAGGATACATCTACAATGTAAAAGTAGTGGACAACTTCTTTAATACGGACATATGTACCTGTTCTTCATTTTACAAATAAGGTGCCTTAGATACTTTTTTGTGGTTGCTGGGATCCGACTTCTAGGAATCCCACTCAAAATTAAAGTGAATATCTCACCAGGTTTTTTATACCACATTTGAAAACAGCATAATGTAGAGATAGAGACCCTAATTCCAGCAATGTGTCACTAAAGGCCGCTTTACACGCTGCGACATCGCTCAAGCGATCTCGTTGGGGTCACGGAATTTGTGACGCACATCCGGTCGCTTTAGCGATGCCGTTGCGTGTGACACCTTTGAGCGATTTTGCATCGTTGCAAAAACATGCAAAATCGCTCATCGGTGACATGGGGGTCCATTCTTGAATATTGTTGCTGCAGCAGTAATGATGTTGTTCCTCGTTCCTGCGGCAGCACACATCGGTATGTGTGACACTGCAGGAATGAGGAACCTCTCCTTATCTGCCTCCCGCCTGCAATGCGGGATGTTCGTCCCACTCATTTCTGCCCCTCCGCTTCTATTGGGCGGCGGTTCAGTGACGCAGCTGTGACGTCGCTGTGATGCTGAACGAACCGCCCCCTTAGAAAGGAGGCGATTCGCCAGTCACAGCTACGTCGCAGGGCAGGTAAGTAGTGTGACAGGTCTGGGCGATGTTGTGTGCCACGAGCAGCGATTTTCCCATGTCGCACAACCGATGGGGGCGGGTTCCCACGCTAGCGGTATCAGTCACAATATCACAGCGTATAAAGTGGCCTTTAGTTGGATGCTGGCTATAGCTTTAATTAAGATAGATCATCACTAGAGGATTAGTAAACTTGCTACCCTATAGTCCGAAATATTCATTAGTTTTGTGTAACGCCACCTTTGATTGGCTGCTTTCTATGAACAGTGTGCAAAGAAAGCTGCCAATCAGTGATGTGGGCAGGGTTATACAGAGCTCTACATTCAAAGAACTGGTAAATCTACACCAAATAAAACAGGGATGTTATCACAATAGCAGCAAGCAGCCATGTAAGTGACTCATTGCTGGAATTAGGCTCCCTGCCCCTGCATCAAGCTGCTCTCAGATAGGGTACCAAGTGCTTGGTGCTATCAGTGGATAGTTAGTATATTAGTCTAAAACCACCCTCTTAAATGCGTATATTACATCCAATTGGAAATACCTGAATGTTCTCACATACTAGAGAAATTTTCCTTAATTTACGGCTGTAAGGTTTTGTTCTTAGCTTGAAAACTAACCCAATGCGCCTGACTTCAGTGTTGAACATGTCTTCAAGCACAATTAGGGAGATAAAAATGCTAAATTAGCTAAATTCTCCTGAATTCTGTCCCGCTCCCACATTTTTTAGAAGGCTTGATGGGTGGATTGACTGGAAAGAGTGTAGCTTCATAAAAAGAGGGCATTGCTCTTATTTTGGCAGCAATACTTGTTTCAAGACCTGGCTTACATTTGGTTAAGGCTGCAGCTCAGTTTTTGAAGCATTTTTTTCATATTTAAAGTAGAAAATAGCATTTTTGGGACGTCGTCAAATAATGATGAGATTTCATTATGTTTGGACATTTTTACTTAACCTTCCTCTAAAAGGAACTTCATTACCGGTTTCTTTGTCCCGCTCCATTTTTTGACACGTAATTAAATGGTATTTAGACTTTCGGTGTATGATAATGCTGAGCACATTTCTCTATAACTAGAGCGGATATCTGTGCCGCGGACAGTCTATGTCTTGTTTGTTTGCAGGATCTGAAGCCTGGCATACGGATTGTATCCGCCAGGGTCTGTGCGCTCACATAATGACCACAGTGGGCCATTGTTTAGTTATATAGCCTTGGCTTATGTTGCATTGAGATTTGCCTTGTCACTATCAATCTACAGAAGTAGATTTTGTTGTCACAGAGATGTATCACTGCACATGAAAACAGTACAGGGAAAAATGTGCGATTTACATTATTACATTACTGATAAAGTTACATTGCTAGTTTTCTTCATCTTTGACATGCGGCTATGGCTCATTCAGAATCATTATGTTCAATAATCAGCAGCTATAACGGGAAGTTTTCAGTTACAGACAGTATTTTATAGTCGGATTCATATACCTTATAGTCAGTGGTGTTATATGCATATTATATACTACTGCTAAATCTGTATCCAACTTTTATTCAGTGGTATTAATGAGATACAGGATGTTTTTTCAGGTCACACTGAAACTAATAGGACTTAATAGGCTGGAAAAATGTATACTGCATTAAAAACAGTAATGGTACCCAATAATTTTCTTTTTGAATATTGTAAGTAAATGAGACTAATCCTAGTACATAGGAGAGGGGAGCCAAAAGAAACGGGAATCATCTGTTGGAGGAGAAATATTTGTGCAGCCCTTTTGAGTCAGTATGACTGCCGACATTATTTTGCAGAGTTGCTTTTAGCCTTTTGCCTATTTTTTGGTCATAAACAGTGTACAGCTAGGAACTGTAATTTCTTTTAGGGAAAAAGCATCAGAACCAGTTGTTGCGAGACACATATTTTGAGCACCTACCTTGTTTCATGCCTAAGTCCTCCATTGAAATCCATTGATAGAAGCTCAACGAACGTTTCATAAAATTCCTTTCAACTTCATCAGTGGTCTAAAGGCAATGCTATTTGCTACATTTTCATCAGTTTATGCTAAGGACTTACAGAACGAGGTTGATTGTCAGTTGACATATTGCCTCATTTAAAATTGAAAGAACAATTTATAGACTTAAGTTGCACTCTTATCAACTTCCTTGTCAGCTGTTTGTAACATAAAAAAATATATCCGGTGAAAAAGTATCACTGGAGCCAAACGCAACCTTCCCCAATGTAGTGTGGCATGTGGACTCAGAAGCAGTCCATGAACATTCACCTGGCAGCAGATGACTGTACGTCAAGTACCCAGCCTTCCAGGAGGTGAATCCTGTTTCTTTTGCCTACCAACTCATATATTGTAGACATGTTTCATATTATGGTGTCAGCTAAAATATCAAGGTACAATTATTGCCTAAGGTGCTAAAAGAGACAGGTATAATGAACACTGCTCTCTAGAAGCCTAGATTTACCCTGAAGAGCTCATTATCCCTTTTTTCTTTGTACACTTTTGGCACTTCAACACAAGGTTCAGAATATTGAAGATATGGATAGAGTAAGCAGGGGCACGTCATGATATCATATCACTTCTAGGTATTTGGCAAGAGGTGAACAAGCATATTATGACTTGTCAATTTCCTAAAAATTTAGCAAGGATCACAGGACAGGATACGAAGGCTCCCCAACAAACTTTATTGAGCATAATGGGATTTACTGGGTTACTGTCATGGGTTTCCATTCTAGTTTTTATGTGATCTGTGATGCAGGCTCTTTAGGGAACCTCTAATGTAATTGTGAACACAGCCTTAATGGGGTTGTCCACTACACTGACAGCTCCTTCTCAATTAGTGTTTGACTTGTAGGGCTTGTCAGTGGGGCTACACTGAATGCACCATGACTGCTGAGCCACGTATATAAGGGGTTAAATCCATCTCCCATGCCCGAATCTGCCCCCTTGTGTTTGTCCAATCCCACTGTTTTCCCTCCTACTGTTTTTCCCTATATAATCCCCCTACTTCCTGGTTTCGGTCTCTCCTCAGCCTGAGACCCGGACGCTGCTGTGCTGCTGGACACCCGGACACACTTGCGCTGCTGGTGAGAGATGACCGATAACGTGGCTGCTGCCATTAAGGACAGAATCAGGGGGGAAGGAGATGCATGGCTTGCCACCTTTTTGGCTGAGCTGCGTACCATCCCTCCTGAGGCTCAGGCGGTGATTCCTGGTGGCAGGCGGTCCGCATGGCGAACCTGTCCGCCGGAGCGCTTGAGTCCTGCACTGACAACGTCACGGAGCGTGCGCACTCGTGCGCGTGCCTCGCGACTGGCCCTGCCCACTTCTTCCCAGCTCCCGACCGTGGCTGCCACACGCTGACTCTGTCCCTCCGGCAGCGTGGGGCCGTGGTCAGTAGTAGTTAACCCCTGCCTCCCCGAACCACCAATTATACCTCCTCCATCACCACTTATAATGCAGGGACACCATGTCTGCGGCTCCTCGTCTATGGAGGAGTCTGCAGACATGGTGCAGCCCCTCCCCCCTCCCCCCCAGTCTCTTCAACATGATGCACCCCTGGCTGCTAGGGCATTAATAAGCCCTTCTACCCCCCTTTCACAACCCCCCACTGCTGGCCTTGCCACCATTACTGCAGGAGGCTGCAGGTGTGCACCCTGCAGTGTCTGCCCCCCCATCACAAGCCCCATCTGCCCCAGGTGCACCTGCCCCAGTTTTTCAACCCACATATCTTGCTGGTCCACCGCCGGTGGGTGCTGGAACACCAGCCCGCGGTCATAGCCACTGTGGGCACGGTAACCGCTCCTCCTCGCTTTCCTCAGCGTCACCCCCTCGCATCCCTCACCGACACAGACGCTCTGCTTGATCACGTGGCAGACGTAGCTGCCATTCCGTCCGTCGTTTCCGATCCTCTCGGAGGAGCTGCCTTTCTCATTCATCGAGGTGGCGTTTTCCTTCCACTACGCCGGATTCCTCAGACGTGCCCCATGGGCATCACCGCCGTCGTTACCAACCTTCTCAGAGGGAGATGGTTATTCCCTCAGCATGTCAGCAGCCTGTGGAATTTGTTGATTCTGTACAGGAGCCTTCTGTCGCTCCCCTTCCGGATGCTGGTGAGTATCGATACTCGGGGCATGGGGGGATAGTGCGGGTATAACAACGGCTATTAAAACACTTTTAGATTATTTGCAGCCTGCGGCGGGGGGAATATACTAGTTGGCCCTTCATCTTCCGGTCACCCTCCTATACAATCTGACCCCCCCTCGCGCCGATATTCATAGGGACACTTTCTTTTACGGCGTTACCCCTTTGGGATCCCACTTGACTGAGGAGACCGTCCGAAAAATTTGGGCGAACGATTATGTTGATATATGGTCTTTAGTTTTGACCGATCAACATACAATTGATAAGGAGTGGCGCTCATCTGATCATCTTTTTGAGAGGACGCCCAAAGTGGCTAAGTCCATTAACAACTGGCTTCAGGCATTTTTTGTTATGGGATGTGTCATGGGACAAAAGCACCCTGAGCGCTGTTCTGAGATGTTTATATATCTCGACACCATATATAATTCTTACAAAGCTCATGGGGGATCAGCCTGGTGGTGCTACGATGAGGATTTTCGTCGTCATTTGGCCCTCCAACCCCAGTTGGGGTGGGGAGTAAAAGCCAAGGACACCTGGCTGCATTTAATGCTGGCCCAGAAGGATTATAACCCCTTTCATTCGGTGCCTCCTAGCACCTCTGCCGGCTCCGGCCCAGTGGCCGTTCATAGACCTGGCACGTGTTGGTTATTCAATAAAGGCCACTGTCGTTTCTTTGACCTTTGTAAATTTGAGCACGAGTGCTCTGCTTGTGGTGGACCACACGCAGCAGCCCAGTGCCCCCGACCATCTGCAAAATTGCCAGCAAAAACGCTCAACATGCCAGATAAGGACACCAGTGAGCGTTCTTGTGATTGGGCCATGGCTCGACCGGTACCCCAATAAAGGGGCAGCTGCTCAGCAGTATTTTGGCTTCACTTTTGTTTTTATTTTTCACCCTTTATCTTTACTAGGGAACCCTCGTTTGCTCCAATCCTTAAGTGGATTCTGATTTTCACCGTGTTGCTTCAGAAGCTGGACGTTGAATCAATTGGCAGGATCCTGGGTTCTTTTTTTTTTCTGACATCGAGTCGATTTTTTCGTATTTTTCAAGTTCACTCGTTGGCCATCATTTGCTGAGTTGTTTTGTCAATCCCTTTCTTGGATGATTTTCTCTTGTTGGCCCAGTTTTGCCATCTCATGTACACATTTGGTCCACCCCTACCCTTTGTTTCGGGTCATGTTCTCCGGAACAAGGGTATTTTGTCCTGGTCTGACCACATGAGCGTAGTTACTGCCATTAATTTTTCTCTTCTTTTCACCCCCAGTAATTCAGTTATTTAAAGCATTAGTGCTTAGATGCTTGAACCTAACATCTGTTTTTGCACTCGTCATGTTCTCGATTTTCATAATTCTATTGGTGATACTTTGCCCATTTTATTTTCAGAAGTTTCGATGGCTTCGCACTCGCGCTAGGACGGAGGGGTTGCCTTGCCCAGTCAGTATGTGGGACTTGATTGTCAACATTTGACCCCCTTCCTGGTGTGAGCTTTGTGGCTCTTGACACGTGGCAGGCTTGCGGTGGTACTAGGCTGGTGGTGTGGTGGTTGGGCCATTCTTATATTTTAGGGTTGGTCAGAAAGCGGTGCAACGGACGAAGCCTCCAGTATATTTTATCGGGCTTTCAGGACGGGGTTGTGCAGGCCCTATCTTTCATGGGTGGGGGTCGGAGCGCAGTCTAGCAACTTTTGCTCCTCCGTGGCGGTCAGTGGTTGAAAATGATGGATGTTAAGAAAAGGCTGATTGTGCCGAGAGTCCGGCCTGGCATTACGCCTCGTTGACATGGTATATTCGGTTGGTTAATTACACCTGTTATTTCAAAAGCTGTGACCGACCCCAACCCAACAAAAGATGAGAGTTTGTACATATTTGGTTATCTCTCCAATAAAGTTTATTTGGTTTACTACATTTGTGTGTTTTGTTCGAGCATGGGAGATTTGATGCGGTGGTGGGGTCTCAGCAGTCTGTAGGGCATGCACCCTGACTGCTGAGACCCGTATATAAGGGGTTAAATCCATCTCCCATGCCCGAATCTGCCCCCTTGTGTTTGTCCAATCCCACTGTTTTCCCTCCTACTGTTTTTTCCTATATAATCACCCTATTCGGTCTCTCTTCAGCCTGAGACCCGGACGCTGCTGTGCTGCTGGACACCCGGACACACTTGCGATGCTGGCCCACCCTCCCTCCCCTTTTGTCGTATGCTATATTGTTTAAGTCACAGCAGTCAGTGGTCGAAAATGGTGGATGTTAAGCGAAGGCTGATTGCGTCGGGAATCCGGCCTGGCATTACGCCTCGTTGACATGGTATATTCGGTTGGTTAATTACACCTGTTATTTCAAAAGCTGTGACCGACCCCAACCCAACAAAAGATTAGAGTTTGTACATATTTGGTTATCTCTCCAATAAAGTTTATTTGGTTTCCTACATTTGTGTGTTTTGTGCGGGCATGGGCGATTTGATGCGGTGGTGGGGTCTCAGCAGTCTAATTAAAATAGAAACACTTATACTCACCTCTGATGCCAGTATTGTTCCAGGGCTCATATGACATTGTTACATTATGCAAGCCCTGTGCCCAATCAGAGCTGGCTGCATTGTCCCCACCTTTGGAAATATCAAACATCAAGAGGATGTGAATGGCAGCAAAACCTCAGACTTTTTCTTGATGTTCTATATGTCCAAGGCAGGGAAAGTGAAGCCAGTGCTAATTAGACACAGGGCACGCATGACATAACAATGTGATGAGCACTGGGACAGAAAGTAATAACACCGCTGGAGCAGCGTCAGCTCCATAGGTGGGTAAGAAACAATATATTTAAAAAACTAAAGGAGTTGGCAAACCCAGCAAGATGCATGGATTGCTAAATCCTAACACTATGTAATAAATTAAACATTGTATAAATTTGACTCTGCTTGTCATTTGAAGCAATCGTCACTTGATTCAAGTATGTGATGTGCATAGTTATTAAGGATAATCGAATAGCACAAATATTCAGCAATATTCGGCTTCGCGAATATTCGATGAATAGGTCACCGCAATGTGAATATTCGATGCGCAATGTAAGTCTATGGGAAGCCCGAATAGTTGCTATTCAGCAACTATTCGGGTTTCCCATAGACTTACATTGCGCATCGAATATTCGAAAATAGTTGAACAGCGACAACCTATTCATCAAATATGGGCGTAGCCGAATATTTGAGGTATTCGATCATCCCTAATAGTTATACTTTTTTTATCGAATAGATTCTCATCCGCTTCTCTCAATGTTCTGTAGAGAGATTATTCTATTAAGAGAAGCCATAAGAATATTGTCAGCACATTAACACAATATACAGTGCCTTGAGAAAGTATTCGGCCCCTTGATTTTGTCTTGAATTGTTGTGGAGACGTTTAAAGCCAGATTTGGTTACAAAAAAATTTCCACAACTTGAAACATCCCAAGAAACACTTTGTAAACAATCATATTGAAATCGAAGGAGTATCATACCACTGCAAATCTACCAAGACCCGGCCGGTCCTCAAAAATTTCATCTCAAACAAGGAAAAGACTGATCAGAGATGCAGCCAAGAGGCCCATGATCACTCTGGATGAACTGCAGAGATCTACAGTTGAGGTGGGAGAGTCTGTCCGTAGGACAACAATCAGTCATACGCTGCACAAATCTGGCCTTTATAGAAGAGTGGCAAGAAGAAAGCCATTTCTCAAAGATATCAATAAAAAGTGTTTAAAATTTGCCACAATCCACCTGGAAGACACACCAAACATGTGGAAGAAGGTGCTCTGGTCAGATGAAACCAAAATCAAACTTTTTGGGCACAATACCAAACAATATGTTTGGCGTAAAAGCAACACAGCTCATCACCCTGAACACACCATCCCCACTGTCAAAAATGGTGGTGGCAGCATCATGGTTTGGGCCTGCTTTTCTTCAGCAGGGACAGGGAAGATAGTTGAAATTGATGGGAAGATGGATGGAGCCAAATAAAGGACCATTCTTGAAGAAAACCTGTTGGAGTTTGCAAAAGACCTGAGACTGGGACGGAAATTTGTCTTTCAACAAGACAATGATCCAAAACATAAAGCAAAATCTTCAATGGAATGGTTCACAAATAAACATATCCAGGTGCTAGAATGGCCAAGTCACAGTCCAGGCCTGAATCCAATTGTGAATCTGTGGAAAGAGCTGAAAACTGCTGTTCACAAATGCTCTCCATCCAACCTCACTCAGCTCCAGCTATTTGCAAAGGAAGAACGGGCAAGAATTTCAGTCTCTCAATGTGCAAAACTGATAGACACATACCCCAAGTGACTTGCAGCTGTAATCGTAGCAAAAGGTGGCGCTACAAAGTATTAACTTAAAGGTGCCGAATAATATTGCACTCCCCAATTTTCAGTTTATTATTTTTTACAAAAGTTTAAAATAAGCAATAAATTTCCTTCAACTTCACAATTGTTTCCCACTTGTTGATTCTTCATCTTCACCATAAAATTTTATTTTTTTTATCTTTATGTTTGAAGCCTGAAATGTGGAAAAAGGTTGAAAAATTCAAGGGGGCGGAATACTTTCACAATGCACTGTAACTACCATTGAAGCTGGCTTCCAGAACCAAATCCTAAGAGTGTATATTTTGTGACAGACAAACAGGTGAAGGGTGCAATTATAGAAAAAATATGACTTTTTTTTAAGCATGAATGTATTGATGGATATCTTGACCATATAACTATATAAGAGAAAATTGAGTGATCAAACATTTGGGCACATTAATGATGCTAATACCCTTTGTGCCACATGGTTTTTCAGAAACAAGATATGACAACTCAATACCAACTTTTTATTTTATAGAGAATGATCTAAAAAAGATGGTGCAAAATTCTAGTCTTGATATTCATAACCGAGAGAACATAGCACAAATATATTAACATGACAAGACACAATGTCTATCCGAGTTTTACCTACACCTTTTCAGTGTTCAAAGGGATTTCCATTGATGACACGGCAGATGTCTAGGTGGTTGTCCTCTTCTATTCAGATGCATGTGAGCAAAACCCTGGATATAGACTCCACTGTTCCAGTGATTTGTTGTCTCAGGTCGATTGACCACCATGATTGGCAGATCTGACACTCTCCAACTTCTTTCTGCCGGGCTACATCAAGGATTCAGTGTATCTGCCCCTCCAGCCACAGGATCTAAATGACTTGAGACATCACTGAACAATGGAGTCCATATCCGAGAATATTTAGACAGAACTGGACTACCGCCTAGATATTTGCCCTGCCATCAATGGAAATCATATTGAACATATGTAGTGTACAGAGAAAACTTGGATAGATAGTGCGTCTTTTCATGTTCATACATTTGTTAAATTCTCTCAGTTATGAGTACCAAGGATTTTATTTTGCATCATAGTTTTGAAATCATCCTTTACTTTTCAAGATAAAAGTCTGCATTCTTTTCTCATAAAGACAAATCAGAAACCTTTGTAAGTATTTGCTACACTAAAGCTTAGCGTATAGAATAATCTGGGAAATTGGGAGGCAGGAGAGAGAGAATAAAGTTTGCTTTCATTAATCAGATGGAACAGCTTCATTTATTTTTCTATTTGTTTTTTTTTTGAAGATGAGCATTTGATGTATATTTTTAATTTTGCTTTACTGGGAACTTTTCACAATTACTATGCAGCCAGTCTGAACACCATGAAATATAGGCACTGGCAATGTCAGAAAATAATAACTGACTGTTTAATTATGGCACGGATAAGTATACATAACAAACAACGATCAGACGGGGCTGTTGTTCAGAATTGTATTTGTCACACCGACTGCGCCGTTATTATTTGTCTTGCCTAAGCAAACAGACTAATGGCTGCCTAAGAAGGTGTCTAGGGATGCATGTCAAACACTAGGTGTATCATGCATTCAGACTGGTGTTGGGGTGGAAAAGTCACTGGTTAGGGGGATGGGTGCAGTGACCTTGTTCTCTCAACATTCTGTCTTTACACTGAAAGGAACAGATGAGTTCCTGAATTATTTACAACTCTGAAAGCTTATAATTGTTAACAGTGGTGGCAGCAGCAGCATATAGAGGCAGTGTTGTTCTGGATTTTTTTTTAGGAAAATGTCTGATCTCGTAAATCATCAAAGTGTAGACTTTACTAGACTGTCTTTCAAAATTTTGATGCTTGTTCATATACTTATATATTTAGAATTCTGTATTTATGAACAGTTTCACATTACTATACTTTATTATTTGCTGCCTTCTCAATTTTTTAAGTTGTTGGAAATCTGATTGACAAAATCAAAGAGTTTCTTGAGTTAAATTAGAATGAACTCTTTATACGATTTGTAGTGTGTTCTTGACTATTAATACTAAATATCAAGTTTGGGAGTGCAATGAGAAGTGTCACAATAAGCTGATACAATTTTTTTTTAATTATTTGGGTATTTCTTTTACAGTTGTTTTTTGCATCATTTTTTGCCTCTATTTTCTTTTTTCAATTTGTATTGAATAATCTGGCGAAAGGCTTTCAAACAGAAGCGTCTTGAACAATTGTCTGATCACATATGCATATGCACGGCAAGTTATTTTTTCTTTGCAATGCAATTGTGCATTTCTTTTTTAGTGTTTAGTGCTTTTTTGTTTTTTTTTAGCATACATACCTAAAAAAAAGTGTCATGTGCACATACCCTACATACCAGTTACATGGATAGCTTCCTGACAGAATTCTCACTTTTTACATACAGTGGATAAAAACGTATTTAGTCAGTCACCAATTGTGCAAGTTCTCCCACTTAAAAAGATGAGACAGGTGAGCAATTGATATCATAGGTAGACCACAACTAAGAGACAAAATGAGAAAACAAATCCAGAAAATCACCTTGTCTGATTTGGTAAGATTTTATTTGCAAATTATGGTGGAAATAAGTATTTGGTCAGTAACAAAAGTTTATCGCAATATTTTGTTATACATCCTTTGTTGGCAATGACAGAGGTCAAACGTTTTCTGTGAGTCTTCATAAAGTTGGCACACACTGTTTGTGGTATGTTGGCACATTCCTCCATGCAGATCTCATCTAGAGCAGTGATGTTTTCGGCATGTCGCTAGGCAACACGGACTTTCAAAGGTTTTCTATGGGGATGAGATCTGGATACTGGCTAGGCCACTCCAGGACCTTCATATGCTTCTTACAAATCCACTCCTTTGTTGCCCTGGTGGTGTGCTTGGAATCATTATTATGCTGAAGGAGCCAGCCATATTTCATCTTCAATGCGCTTGCTGATGAAAGGAGGTTTGCATCTCACAATACATCTCCCCGTTCATTCTTTCATGTACACGGATCAGTCATTCTTTGCAGAGAAACAGCCCCAAAGCATGAAGTTGCCACCCCCATGCTTCACAGTAGGTATGGTGTTCTTTAGATGCAACTCAGCATTCTGTATCCTCCAAGCATGACGAGTTGTGTTTCTACGAAACAGTTCTACTTTGGTGTCATCAGACCATATGACATTGTCCAAATACTTTTCTGGATAATCTAAATGCTCTCTAGCAAACTTCAGACAGGCCTGGACATGTACTGGATTAAGCAGGGCAGGGGAACACGTCTGGCACTGCAGGATCTGAGTCCCTGGTGGCGTAGTGTGTTACTGATAGTAGCCTTTGTTACAGTGGTCCCAGCTCTATGCAGGTCATTCACTGGGTCCCTCCGTGTGGTTTTGGGATTTTCGCTCACCATTCTTGTGATCATTTTGACCCCATAGGGTGCGATCAGGCATGAAGCCCCAGATCGAGGGAGATTATCAGTGGTCTTGTATGTCTTCCAGTTTCTTAGTATTGCTCCCACGGTTTATTTCATGACACCAAGCTGCTTTATTATTGCAGATTCAGTCTTCCCCACCTGGTGCAGGGCTACAATTTTGTTTCTGGCTTCCTTGAACAGCTCTTTGGTCTTCACCATGGTGGAGTTTGGAGTGTGACTGTTTGAGGTTGTGGACAGGTGTCTTTTATACTGATAACAAGTTCAAATAGGTACCATAAATACAGGTAATGAGTGGAGGACAGAGGAGCCTCTTAAGAAGAAGTTACAGGTCTCTGAGAGCCAGAAATCTTGCATGTTTTTAGATGACTAAATACTTATTTTCCACCATAATTTGCAAAAAAAATCTTGCCAAATCAGACAAGGTGATTTTCTGGATTAGTTTTCTCATTTTGTCTCTCATGGTTGTGGTCTACCTATGATGTCAACTACAGGCCTCTCTCATCTTTGTAAGTGGGAGAACTTGCCCAATTGGTGGCTAACTAAATACTTTTTTCCACACTGTATGACATGGACACCAACCAGTGAGTATCTCTATTCATTGACTGCTCTAATATTCAGATATCCACTGTAGTCAAGGTTTACAGGTGATGTTGAATACAACGATAAATATGGATTAGAAATGCCTTTGAGAGTTCTTGTGTGTAAACTTGGATTCCTTAGTATTCAGGAATATGAGATAATAAAGGTACAAAATAAAAAAAAACTCTAAGGCCCAATTCAATATTGGGTTTTTTATGTCTCATATTTGGTGTTTTTCACCTATTTTTCATTTGAGCTATATTCTTATTTTAATTTGTGCCTTTTTTATTATATATGTGTTTGCCTGTTTTTTATTTTGCTTGCCATAATGGGTGGGATTTGGAGTTTTCATTATAAGTATTAATTGTAAGATTAATTGGAATTTTTTTATGCAACTGTACTCTAGTTCTCCATGGAGAACATTACGTTTGTCCAAATATTGGAATATTTTAGCACAAAATAAGAGCTAAAAAGTTACAAAAAAAATTGTACATAAAAAGACAATTTTTGATTTTGTATAAAATTCTTGTGCATCATACGCCAATTTGAAGAATTTGGTGCAAAAACATCAATGAATACCATAATATAAAAAAAAGAAAAGTGACTTGAGATATATGTTAAAAATTAATATTATTACACCTACTACATATTGGGATGGGATCTTGGAGATGGGAATACCTCTTTAAGTATAAATTTATTTCTGCATAATTGTGCACAATGTACACATTATTTTATGTAACATTATTACAGTCTGAGCTAGGTGAGTGTATTGAAAATGTAAAGGTTAACTGTCGGTTCAACTGCAGAATATCTGTGTCATCCTCTATCTCTATCCTCCCCTTCTCCATAGAATTTTATAAGCAGCAATTGTCATCTCTCCTATCTTAGTAATGGGAAAATATGTTTTCACTGAATTCACTTTACAGCTTTTACCCTTAAATTGAGATCAAATGATCAATTCAGGAAGCAATATAAAAGCTGATTTCTCCATTAAATATATTACAAAGTTGCTTATTTTCATGTGTAGCAAGATAGATATTTAAAGGTAGATAGATAGATAGATAGAGGGATAGCTAGATAGATATAGATAGATAGATAGATAGATAGATAGATAGATAGATAGATAGATAGATAGATAGATGGATAGATAGATGGATAGATAGATAGAGGGATAGATAGATGGCTAGAGGGATAGATAGATAGATAGATAGATAGATAGATAATAGAGGGATAGATAGATAGGGGGATAGATAGATAGATAGATAATGGGATAGATAGATAGATAGATAGATAGATAGATAGATAGATGGATAGAATCATGACCAAAAGTGTTGGCACCTCTGAAAGTATTCCAGAAAATGTGCCTTTTTTTTTCTAGTTTCCTGTGTTGCAATGCAAGTAAGCAACTAAGTAAGTAGCTGCAGAGTTTCCAAGTTATCCACTATATCTTTAAAACAAAATGATTGAAACAGCGCTGCAGTGATATAGTAGAATCAAGCATACAATGAATGCTGAGATCATTTTACAATACACTAATATATGTGTTTTTGAAACGATATATTTTTAGGAAAAATTATACATGTGATTACTATATGGACTATAATTATATACTTGATCTGTAATGTTAGACATATATGTGTATAAACTCATCTATTATTTCAATATTTCATATCTATTTCTAAAAAAAAAATCCAGATATCAAGATTAATGCGGAACTTTGCTCAGTAACCCATGTGGTGCATTTCGAAACAATGCCCAACTTTGATAGATAGACGCACGGACAGACAGATGGACACACAAACAGATGGCCAGAGTGCACTAAGAGACCTCATTTAGACATGAAAAAGAGAGAGAGAAAGAAAGAAGAAGAAAGGAAGAAAGAAAGAAAGAAAGAAAGAAAGAAAAGAAAGAAAGAGAAAGAAAAATATAGATAGACAGAATGCACTAAGAGGCCTCATTTAGATGATAGACAGAAAGAAAGAAAGAGAAAGAAAGAAAGAGAAAGAAAGAAAGATGGATAGATAGATAGATATTAGAACACTTAATATGCAGCACTCCAGAAAAAAATTAGGAAAAAGTGAACTTTAACCCCTTCACGACCATGGACGGAAACATCCGTCATGGTGCCCTGGGCCTTAACGACCAAGGACGGATCTTTCCGTCATGGCGTAATCGCGGCACCGGAGCCTCCGGTGACTGCGAAAAGTTAGGATAAACCGCAGATTCGGGGAGGAGGGGACCTGTACCTGACCTCAGGAGGGGTGGTGCCTCCTCCCCGGACCTACGGAGGCTGTGATTGGCTGACGAACGTCGCTCAACCAATCACAGCCACTGTAATGTTCCAGCCACTTAAAGTGACTGAAACATTGAAATCCAGCCCTGGCCAGTGCAGCTATAGCACTGGCCATTGGCTGGAGCTGGGTGACCTCACTGGATCACCCTCCCCCAGCTTTAGTAGCTCTGATTGGAGAGATCGGCCTTGTGACCGATTTTTCCAATCACAGTGGACCTGTTGCCGGTGACTGCCCCCGTCATCGTCCCTGCAGCACGCCAGCACAGTGAGTGTACACAGTGCAATGGCAGGGCGACAAGCTCCGGTCCCATGCTGTTATGAGACCGGAGCATGGGACCCACAAGTTGCCGCGCTGCCATTGCACTGTATGAAACCGGCCTCCCAATCCGCCGCCGCGATCTGCCACCCGCACCCCCACCCCTCGTATCTGCTGCCCGCACCCTCACCCCCACACCTCCCGAACCGCCGCCGCTGCTGCCCTCCGCCGCGATCTGCCACCCGCACCCCCACTCCTCGTATCTGCTGCCCGCACCCTCACCCCCACACCTCCCGATCCGCCGACGCTGCTGCCCTCCGCCGCGATCTACCACCCGCACCCCCACCCCTCGTATCTGCTGCCCGCACACTCACCCCCACACCTCCCGATCCGCAGCCGCTGCTGCCCTCCACCGCGATCTGCCACCCGCACCCCCACCCCTCGTATCTGCTGCCCGCACACTCACCCCCACACCTACCGATCCGCCGCCGCCCTCCATCTGCCACAGTGCCACCGGTCCCCCCCGATCTGCTGCCCGGCCCCTTTCCCTCGTGATCGGCTGCTCGTCCCCTCACCGCCGTGATGTGCGCTCCCTCCCCTGTCACCGCCGTGATGTGCGCTCCCTCCCGTCACCGCCGTGATGTGCGCTCCCTCCCCTGTCACCGCCGTGATGTGCGCTCCCTCCCCTGTCACTGCCATGATGTGCGCTCCCTCCCCTGTCACCGCCATGATGTGCGCTCCCTCCCCTGTCACCGCCGTGATGTGCTCTCCCTCCCCTGTCACTGCCGAGATGTGCGCTCCCTCCCCTGTCACCGCCGTGATGTGCGCTCCCTCCCCTGTCACCGCTGTGATGTGCGCTCCCTCCCCTGTCACCGCCGTGATGTGCGCTCCCTCCCCTGTCACCGCCATGATGTGCGCTCCCTCCCCTGTCACCGCCGTGATGTGCGCTCCCTCCCCTGTCACCACCGTGATGTGTGCTCCCTCCCCTGTCACCGCCATGATGTGCGCTCCCTCCCCTGTCACCGCCGTGATGTGTGCTCCCTCCCCTGTCACCGCCGTGATGTGCGCTCCCTCCCCTGTCACCGCCGTGATGTGCGCTTCCTCACCTGTCACCGCCGTGATGTGCGCTCCCTCCCTCGTCACCGCCGTGATCTGCGCTCCCTCACCTGTCACCGCTGTTATCTGTGCTCCCTAATCTGTCACCCCCGTGATGTGCGCTCCCTCCCCTGTCACCCCCGTGATGTGCGCTCCCTCCCCTGTCACCCCATGATGTGCGCTCCCTCCCCTGTCACCCCGTGATCTGTGCTCCATCACCTGTCACCCCGTGATCTGTGCTCCCTCACCTATCACCCTGTGATCTGTGCTCCCTCACCTGTCACCCCGTGATCTGTGCTCCCTCACCTGTCACCCCGTGATCTGTGCTCCCTCACCTGTCACCCCGTGATCTGTGCTCCCTCACCTGTCACCCCGTGATCTGTGCTCCCTCACCTGTCACCCCGTGATCTGTGCTCCCTCACCTGTCACCCCGTGATCTGTGCTCCCTCACCTGTCACCCCGTGATCTGTGCTCCCTCACCTGTCACCCCGTGATCTGTGCTCCCTTACCTGTCACCCCGTGATATGCTGTCCGCTCTCCCTCACCTCTCAACCCCGTGATCTGTGCTGTGCTGACCTGTCTGCTCCGTGATCTGCGCTGCGCTCCCTCCCCCACCTCTCACCCTCCCCGATCTGTTGCCTCCTTCATCTCCTGTGATCCAGCTGCCTAGATCCATCCTGTAGGGTAACTATCCCCAATCTCACCTCCCACTCCCCTTCCCACCCATCCCCCCCTCCCCCCATCCTCTGCCGCTCCTGCATCCACTGCGCCCTCTCCCATCCGCCCCCACCCTATCCCAGCCGCCGTCTCACAATCACAGATGCTCCCTTTATATGCCGCTGCCCCCCATCTGCTGCCGCCCCATCTGCCGCCCCCACCCCCCCATCTGCCGCTGTTTGTTTTTTTATGCCATGGGGGTCTAGTTTCCAAAATGGGGTCACATGTGGGGGAGCTCCACTGTTTCGGCACCTCAGGGGGTCTCCAAACAGCATGGAATACGCTAATTATCCCAGACAATTTTGCGTTTGAAACGTCAAATGACGCTCCTTGCCTTCCGAGCCCTGCTGTGCGCCCAAACATTTTATTTCCACCACATATGAGGTGTCTGTGTACTCAGGAGAAATTGCACAATACATTTTATGGTGCAATTTTTCCTGATACCCTTGTGAAAAAAAAAGCTACCTGGTTGAAGTAACAATTTTGTGGTAAAAAATTTTTTTTTTATTTTCACAGCTCAACTCTATTAACTTTTGTGAAGCCCCCAGAGGCTCAAAGTGCTCAATAAACATCTAGATAAATTCCATGAGGGGTCTAGTTTCCAAAATGGGGTCACATGTGGGGGAGCTCCACTGTTTCGGCAGCTCAGGGGCTCTCCAAACGCAACATGGTGCGGCTAACGATTCCAGCTAATTTTCTCTTCAAAAAAGTCAATAGGCGCTCCTTCCCTTCCGAGTCCTGCCGTGCGCCCAAACAGTGGTTTTTCGCCACATATGAGGTATCTGCGTGTTCAGTAGAAATTGCTCAACCAATTTTGGGGGTTCATTTAATCCTGCTACCCTTGTGAATATGCAATATTTGAGGCTAAATTAACATTTTTGTTGCAAAAAGTAAAATGTTCCTTTTTTCCTTCCACATTGCTTTAGTTACTGTGAAGCACCTGAAGGGTTAATAACCTTCTTGAATGTGGTTTTAAGTAGCCTGAGGGGTGCCGTTTTTGGAATGGTGTCACTTTTGGGTGTTCTGTGTCATGTAGACCTTTCAAAATCGCTTCAAATGTGATGTGGTCCCTAAAAAAAGTGGCTTTGTAAATTTTGTTGTAAAAATGAGAAATTGCTCATAAACTTTGAACCCCTATAACTTCCTTAAATTTTTTTTTTTTTCCAAAATTGTTCTGATGTAAAGTAGATATGTGGGAAATGTTATTTATTAATTATTTTGTGTCATATGTCTCGTTGGTTTTAGAGCGTAAAAATTCAAAGTTTGAAAATTACAAAATTTTCGCGAAATATCCGTTTTTTCACAAAGAAATGCAAAAAGTATCAGCCTAAATTTACCACTAACATGAAGCCCAATATGTCATGAAAAAACAATCTCAGAATCACCGGGATCCGCTGAAGCGTTCCAGAGTTATAACCTCATAAAGTGACACTGGTCAGAATTGCAAAAAATGGCCTGGTCTTTAGGGTCAAAATAGGCTTGGGGCTGAAGGGGTTAATAGCCCATGTGGCGTGGCCACACTACATGGGCTATTAAAGTTCACTTTTCCCTATTTTTTTCCTGGAATGCTGCCTGTTAGTTTTTCTAATATATTATCTACCTTTGGATATATGGTATTTTGAGAGGCCTTTCACCCATCTCTTATTTTTTAATGTGGTGTTTTAATTTTCCAGATAGATACTGTAGATAATAGATAGATAGATAGATAGATAGATAGATAGATAGATAGATAGATAGATAGATAGATAGATAGATAGAGAGATAGACGGATAGACGGATAGATGGATAGACAGGTAGATAGGTAGATAGGTAGAGATAGATAGATAGATAGATAGATAGATAGATAGATAGATAGATAGATAGATAGATAGGTAGATAGATAGATAGACAGATAGATAGACAGATAGATAGACAGATAGATAGACAGATAGATAGATAGACAGACAGATAGACAGATAATGGAATAAAGGCCTCACTTGAAATTATTCCAGAAAATTTTCCTTTTTTATCTATTTTGTTTTTGTGTTGCTCCAATACACACAAAGGAAATCGATATGTGTATAACAAAACTTGTGTAATTGCTATTGTTTTCTGGGAGAAATGCTTAATTTTATGGAACAATTTCAAGGGTGCCAACACTTTTGTCGATGATATGATAGACAGAAAGACAAACAGATACTTCCTACATTGTATTATTACAATAGCTTTCCCATACCGTGAGATGTGTAGCGGTGAATGATATTTGTACTTTTGTAGATAATGCAATGATTTCACCTTCAGGACTCGGGGTTAATATTTCACAGACTGATTCTCTGAGAACAAGGCCTCTCTGTTCGGAGGATTCACGTTTTGCAGCCGGTAATCTTTGGTGGAGTCAGTTACAATTTGTCTAACAAACCCAAGCCTTGGAAATGGTGATTGCATCCTCTCTATCGAGCTGTTTCCAGCTTTCTTACAAGTCATTTGTGATGAACTATTTCAAGATAAGTTGTCTGTTTACAGAAGCCTGAGTGACATAAATCCGTGTACTATGAGGTTATCATGTTTGAAAATACCACAACGCAGGCGGCAACATCTGCTTCTCAGTAACCCTTCCAGTACTGATTACACCAAATGCCTCAGATCAGAAAGGAGCTGGTTTTCGTCCAGACATCACTTCTCACCCTGATAATTGGACAGTAAATGTAGCCTTCCTAATAATCATTACAGGAAGAGCTATGAAGTCACTGTAACATTTCTATAACATACAACTCCATTAATAGAAATTCCATAACACAGTGTTATCTTATTCACTCACTTTAGTCTCCACTGTGCAATGATTCTCAACTGAGGCCATAATGTATTGACATTAGCTATATAGTCCGCGGGAAAACAGTGCTACTCTTATTAATAGACTGTCAGCGATTGTATTCCAGTTTTATTCTATTGAATGTGGATAAAAAGCAGAGCTATGGGCAGTAGGGGGAATATTTGTAATAAAATAAACCTTGGAAACCTCTTTACAGTTCATCCATTGATCTGCAGAACATCAGTGCATAGGCTCCAATAAGACCAGACTGCATAAAATAAGAACAGACCTTGTTACATGATTTCTAAATCTATCCTTCGATATCACATATACAGAGATATTGCTGGCAAATCCAATAGGATGGATTAATTTGATTGGAAATGAGCAAATTGTTTTTTAAAGAATCATATTCATTAATAATTTCCCCCAATATTTGTATTTGCTAGAATCCAAATCTTAAAGATTCAAATTAATCCATAAAGATGACAGCCGATTGCCCACAGTCTTGGTGGATCCTTTATGGTGCCAGGAAGGGATTTAAAAATCTTAAAAAATGAAACTCACCTGTTATTGGTCCTCCCTCCTTTGTCCTGCCATCAAAGCTCCTCACCCAATCCCTACATCTCTTTATATTGGTCTTTGGATTGGTCTTCTTTATCCTTTGAGATCCGATGAAGGCAGGCACAATGAGTTCAGCATGGCTGTTGACTAGTCAATGGAATAGGGCATTCCCAGCCAGTCTTCCACTCTGGTACTTGCCAAGCCTCAAACTAAGTAACATCTGCAATCCGACGAGGGCAGGCAGAATGAGTTTAGCATGGCCATCGACAGTCTTTTCCCTTTGGTCCAGATCCAGCCTGCAGACCGAAGACCAAGATCCAAAAATGACTCATCTGAAGACCAATCTGAATTGAATTGTAGACCTGGTAGTAGGCTGTAGGTGAGGTAAGAGGTGGTCATAGGATAGTTGAATTTAAGATTGTATTATTTTGTTAACCATTTCCTGATTCCACCATTGATTATACTTTGGCTTCTGGAGCATAATAAACAACTTTTCGGGGCAGATTTGATTCAGACTGAATTTCATTTGGACCCAAAATGAATTTGGGAGAATGGCTCCTCTCTAATTCTGATAACATATTAAAATTGTTTTTATCAGATTGATTATTCTATGATTAATCCTGTTTCTCAGACCCCCAGAAAATGGCAGGTGAGAACAATTTGGTGGCTACAGAAGTAATAGAAGTCTATGTGTTAGACCTCCTTCACACAATAGTGATTCTGGTATGTATGTTGCTGTTGTTATATGTATGGTAAAATACGGTTGCTGGCAATAACCTCTACGACAGCCATTAGCCATTGTAGGGGACATGGACAGGTGTTCTCATTTTAGACAGCCAATGGGATAGTTGATTGCCTTTACAAGTTTGTAGGAAACTTATTATTGATTTTCAGTCTCTAACAGGTTTCAGAGACCATATCTACATTATGTGTTAATCGTGTTGCCATGTTAAGGTACCGTCACACTTAGCGACGCTCCAGCGATCCCACCAGCAACCTGACCTGGCAGGGATCGCTGTAGCGTCGCTACACCGGTTGCTGGTGAGCTGTCACACAGGCAGATCTCACCAGCAACCAGTGACCAGCCCCCAGCCAGCAGCAACGCATGGAAGCTATGCTGCGCTTGGTAACTAAGGTAAATATCGGGTAACCAACCCGATATTTACCTTGGTTACCAGCGCACAGCGCTTAGCGCTTGCTCCCTGCACTCCTAGCCAGAGTACACATCGGGTTAATTACCCGATGTGTAGTCTGGCTATGTGTGCAGGGAGCAGGGAGCCGGCACTGACAACGTGAGAGCGGTGGACGCTGGTAACGAAGGTAAATATCGGGTAACCAAGGAAAGGGCTTCTTGGTTACCCGATATTTACATTGGTTACCAGCGTCCGCAGAAGCTGGCTTCCTGCTCCCTGCACGTTCAGTTGTTGCTCTCTCGCTGTCATACACAGCGATGTGTGCTTCATAGCAGGAGAGCAACAACTAAAAAATGGTCCAGGACATTCAGCAACAACCAACGACCTCACAGCAGGGGCCAGGTTGTTGCTGTATGTCACACACAGCAACATTGCTAGCAAGTTGTGCCTCAGCAGCGATGTTGCTAGCGATGTTGCTTAGTGTGACGGTACCTTTACCCAGCAGTAAATAGTGGTATTGTCAATAAGTGATTGTTAATATTCATCGCAGTTGTCTATGAATTAAAGGGGGTCACCTTTAAATTGTGTTGTAAAATGTTTGTTGATGTAAGCCAAGCTTTAGGCAGCTGTTTCTCCTGCTGAGAAGCATTTAGCAATGAAATAGGGCTCAAGGCTGAGATAAGTGCTTTTTAAGCAAGTTTTAGAGTGATTTATTTTCTGTTAATTGGACGTGATTGTTATCACAGCTATCATCAGTCAAATTATATCACAAGAACATTTAGCTGTAGCCATCAAAAGTATAGAAGCTGTGAAATGAATATCCTCCGGTCAGGACCACTTACAGATACATCAATTTCTTCAGTGTAGACATAAATAAGTTTCTCAGCAAACAATCACAAATCAATTAAAGTATCTTTCTTCAGACTTTGTTTCCAGCAGTTTACTCTACCAAGACCATTGTTTTCTCCTGTTTGCATAATGAGAGTGCTGATGAAAGGAGAGATTTAGATTTAAGAAACCTTATGCATTCCATTGAAGTGCACAGTTGCCAGTAAATTTAGATATTTTGGACATGTTTATTTTAAGTGGTTTTTGGTCTACATGAATCAGCTAGATGTGATAAACAGATGAGCTCAGCTATATGCAGATGACTTGTTAGGGCTAGTCAATAGACATATATATTTAGATTACCATGGGAAAAATGGCAAAACAAATTAGGTTTTTAACTAGTTCAAAGCCAGGCAATTTACCCCTGTTCCTAACCAGGCACATTTTTTTCATATATGTAGTTTAAAGAGCTATAAAAAATGTTCTCATTTGGATAGTCAAGTATTCTAGAAGAGGTAGCAGGGTCTCCTAGTGTCACGGGTGACAGACAGTCACGTGGTATTTGACTATAGAAGGTCACAGTGTTTGGCTGCACAAAATGCTCCCCAACTTTCTATTGTTCCTGTTGTGAGTAGCTTTCCTGTTGAATTTTCATCTTTCCCCTTTTGGACCCAGCAGGAGCTCACCTTACACCCAGCTGCTGATCATCAGTATCGTTTTAATGCTTCAATACTTCTTCCCTGGACTGGTGCTGGTGATATTATTCAGTTCTTTCTACCTCAGGTTGCAAGCAGGTGGCATGCTTTCATGTGGAGTATCATTGCTGAAGCTTTACCAAACTTCATCCTGTGTCATCTGCAGATAAGTAGGTGAGGGACCCCAGGGACCAACTAGAAGTTTGGTCAGGGGTCAACATCTCCGTCTTCCCTAGACGCAATGATCCCCTTCCCTTACCTTTCGCCTCTCGCTTGGTATTTCCCCATACCTAATGTGACACCTGTGATTCAGAAGTGATCCTATGACTGCTGGTTCATGAAGAGGAAATGCCATTATTGTCTCCTATTACTATATCCACACCATTTGTTTAGCCTTGTGTATGTAGTGATCATGAAAGCAGAGATGGTAACAAACCGTTCCTGCCTTTTCTATAAGATGCTAGGCTGTGTTTGATACCTCATCACTCTGCAATTTTATGATTAGAACTGTTCTACTGCGCAATGAAAATTTAGTCTATCACTGAAGACTGGAACATGGACCATTTAGACATTTATCTACTATGAGTGGTCCAAAGTCAGGTAGCATAGGGAGGAACGCTGAGGCAGAAAACCAAGCCACTACAATTTCCGCCTTTGCTGCTGCAAAGTAACTGTTATTTTGGTTGAACACTGCTGTTTAGTACATCGATAGTGGTGTTCTTCATTTAGACTGATTATAGGATCTATTATTCTATGTTTATAATGGATACATGAAAACATGTATATGGATGTTTAAGGTTCAAGCTTTGTCCCAGTAAAGAGTCACAAAGAGACTAAGGGCTACTGCGATATCATCAGGGTCAAATCAAAAGTGCCGCACATCCAGCGCCGGTAACAACGTCGCAATGTGTAAAGCCTAGATGCGCCGATAAATGATTGCAAAAGCATTGAAAATCGGTGATCTGTGTAGCATCGGTCATTTTCATAATGTCGCACCAATAGGAGATACGATGTTGTTCCTCGTTCCTGCGGCAGCACACATCGCTGTGTGTGAAGCCACAAGAGCGAGGAACATCTCCTTACCTGCCTCTACCGGCTATGCGGAAGGAAGGAGGTGGGTGGGATGTTTACGTCCCGCTCATCTCCGCCCCTCCGCTTCTATTGGCCGCCTGCCGTGTGACGCTGCATGACTTGCCCCCTTAGGAAGGAGACGGGTTGCCGGCCAGAGCAACGTCGCAGGGCAGGTAAGTGAGTGTGAAGCTGCCATAGCGATAATGTTCACTACGGCAGCTATCACAAGATATCGCATGAGCGACAGGGTCGGGTACTATCATGCTCGGCATCGCTAGCCGATGCTAGCGATGTCGCAACGTGCAAAGTACCCCTAAAGCCTCACAAACACGTTAGATTTACATCAACCAAACCCACCAATATTGACAGTCTAATGTGTGTGGGGGCCCTGGATAGATTGTGATAGGAGTGGAGGATCTGCCATGACTGATTTTGAGCTGCCAATCCTTTTGCTTTCCCTCAGATAAGCCACCACTAGAGGAGTCCGGCAGTGGTTCTTATTTTTTGTTGAATATTTCCAGGGGATTTTTTTGCAGGAAAAATCAGGGTGTTAGCAGGAAACATTCTGCATAAAATAGGTGTGTTTTTCATGGATATTTGCAACTGTTTTTGATGAGAATCTCCTTCACTTTTTTGGTTCTCTAAAATGAAATTTTTTGGTGGGTGGCAAAATTGCACTGGAACAAGCAGGACCTGTTCATACACTGCATTATTGCTGTGGAATAATAAAGCAGCGTTTTACAGCACCAGCAGAGTGATTGACATTTCTGACACCTGCACAGGCTGCTTATTTTTTTGGGCATTTTAACCATTAAAACATTTTTGTTTTATTTTTTTAAAATCTGTAACATATTAATTCTTTCAATGTCATTGAGCACTCGCTCAGCCAAGAGCTCCTGATGTGCTTTTTAATAAAATTGTATTTTTCATGATACGGACTGATGTGTATTGCTTTTATTCATATAGCTCTTGATCATTTCTTTTGATATATGTGTTTTGCTGTGCGAGTATGAAATACCTAGAGTGAGGGACCGATACAATAGAATGGATAGGCTTTGTAGTCTAAGCATTCAATTGAATCCACACTCTGCTCTGTGTGCAGTCACTTGAACTATATATCTTTCTGGGATGGGTTTTTTTAGAGATTGTTGGGACCTTAGGACACAGATTCTTACTGAACTGCTTGCAATTAAAAGGGCAGTAAAATATGAAAAAAAACAATTAAAAAAGTTTTATTGACTTGTTAAGGGATGGATATGTATTAGATTTGTTTGTCTGGCACTTCTGGGCAAAAATTCTCTAGTATATTACTGTACTAGCAAAGTATATACATATTTTTGTTCAGCTAAATTTACATGACAGGTCAATGTAGCCTAGAGAAGTTGACTGCAATTTTCTGAAAGATTCCTTAGAAAAGCTCATTCATCGGGTGAAATGATCTTTTGTCTAACGCAATAGATCATCATTCTTGGCTGTACCTAATCCAGTGTAAATAGGGCTCACACTTCCCAGAACCTTTGCAGCTTATGCTCACTTAGCGATCTAATAAAGTTCATTCAATGTTTATCGCTTAGTATGGTGTGCTGTTGTAAGCAGGCCATTAATGTAATAAAACTGACCAGCACCTCAAAACATAATAAGACAGTGTGAACAGGTACAAGGCATCACGACTATTCAGCATAATTAAGAAAATACAGCTGCACTCTAAAATACTATAATAGGCAAACATTGAATATATGAATTTGGAACTGCATTACTGTTATAGTAAATATGTTAAAAAATGAAGGTACTTAGCACAAAAATTGTGCAATTTATGAGAGTCAATTGCCCAGCCAGGACGTACCGCTTTGATGGGACTTTTACCTGATATGCTTCTTCTGGGCTGAAAGCCTACAAATTTAAGGGAAAGAAGCATCCTCCTCTAATTAAAAAAGCCTTAGACTGATGGGAAGAGTGATCAGAAAGGAGCGTATTACAAATTTATAGACACTGACCAGCATCACCAAAAAAAATAAAACAAGTATGAACAAGTGCAAGTCATCACAACTGTCTTGGTTATATTGAATAGTCATGATGGCTTGTACCTGTTAACACTTGTCTTAATCTATTTGGGGGTGCTAGTCAGTTTTTTTATTTGTAGTACATTCCTTTCTGACAGAAAACTCATCCCATTAGACTAAGGTCTTTTTAATTAGAAATGGATTCTGCCTGCCCTTATTATTGCAGGCTTTCAGCCTGGGAGTGGTGTAAGTGGGTGTAAAGGGGGCTTTACACGCTACGATATCGTTAATGTTTTATCGTCGGGGTCACGCCGTTAGTGACGCACATCCAGTGGCATTAACGATATCGCAGCGTGTGACACTTTTGTGTGACCTAAAACGTTCGCAAAAGCGGCAAAAATCGTTTGCCATGGAGAGCTCGTCCTAAAACCAAATATCGTTTATTTCTAATTATTGATAATGTTCCTCGTTCCTGCAGCAGCACACATCGCTGTGTGTGACACCGCAGGAGCGAGGAACATCTCCTTACCTGCCTCCACCGGCTATGCGGAGGGAAGGAGGTGGGCGGAATGTTACGTCCCGCTCATCTCCACCCCTCCGCTTCTATTGGACGCCTGTCGTGTGACATCGCTGTGTCACCAAACGACCTGCCCCTTTAGAAAGGAGGCGGATCGCCGGCCAGAGCGACGACGCAGGGCAGGTAAGCTGTGTGACGGGAGAGTGCGATTTTGTGCGCGACGGGCAGCGATATGCCCGTGTCACACAAATGAGGGATCGGGTACGCAAGATAGCGATATTGTTACCGATATCGCTCCCGTGTAAAGCCCGATTAAGGCTCGGCTGCCCCAGAGCTGCAATTCCACTGTGTATAAACTATACTGTTTTAAGTTTATATTATGGTGTAATGTGTTTAAATGGTCACTAGGTGTCCACAATATGTAAGTTGCTCCTCTGGTACTCCCGGGCTAGAAGGAGTTAGTGAAGGGGAGTGGCTTATTTTGAAAAATAACGGTTAAGAAGTCAGATGGTGAGGAGAGTCAATGAGGAAAAGGAACAGACTGCGTCTGTGAGAGACGTGCTGGAGAAAAAACGCAAAATCTTTAATTTGGTGTGATTTTCTGGGTCAAATCCGGGTGCTGGACACGCAATGCGGCCCAGGTGGTGGCCATTCCCTGGCAGATATCTAACAAACTCTCTCAGTCAGCGAAAGGTCACTGGGCTCTTAATAGAAGAGAAGGTCCTGACTGACCAGAAAGACTGTTGATTCTGCTGTGAAAATGAAGCTGAAGAAGAGGATGAGGAGCTTTGGGACCCAACGGGAACCTGTGTACCAAGGAAGCGGTCAACCGGCAAAATGTATGAATTATCCATTGCTAATGGTAACCTCTTCTGGGAACAAGAATTTGCACACCTCTTGGAGATGAAAGACTGTTTTTGAAGTTGATAAGTAAAGAGGCTTGGTTGAAAGAACCAGTAACAGTGTCAGTGCTTGTGACACTTGAAGAAAAAGTTTGCTTATTACTGTTTTGCACTAAAGTGGTGGTTGGGGTGCGGCGGAAGAACACCACCAGGTTGTGCATCTGCCGAACAGCAGTCTCGGCCACGACTAACAGGGCCCCCGACTGCCCCCTTAACAGTGGCATATAAAGTTAGGGTCTTAACAAAGGGGTACGCCTTTCATGGGCTAATGGCCTCTCATGAATTGGCCAATTTGTGCTCTAAGTACTTTCATTTTTTTACATATTTTCTATTGCAATAATGCAGTTCCAAAATCCTATATTCAGTGTTTACCTACGATAGTATTTTAGAGTGCATCTGAATTTTCTTGATTAAGCTGGCTTTTAAATGACCATCAATCAGTAAATGTTCAGTGCTGCTGGTCATTCCATGTAACGAACCCTTATTTTACATCAAGATCTTGTTCAGTTTATATCTTGGTAAAGTGGATTTTAATTGTCTGCTATCAGGAATAAGGTACTAATAAATAAGACGAAGGAATGGAGGACAATGTACACTATGTGAAGCCAGGATCGGATAGCCATGTTTAAGGCGCATTGCTCCTGATAGGCTGTTTATATTGTATGACATTTTCCTTGTGCTATTTGTCATGTTGTGTATGGTTCTAATAAAATGAACACACAGCAGGACATTTGTCTCACATGACTACATTCCAAGGACTTTTTTGCAGTGTATGGAAGCCATTTGTTGATTTCCTTGTTGATGTCCTGAGCTACTTGTGGCATGTTTCTTTCTCTCTTAGCCTGTCTTCTGGCAAGACCTTTCTGCCCCTCTCGCGAACACAGAACACATCTCATCTGTATGATGCAAGTCCCTTGCCTCCAGCGTTTAAGGCAAGACAGCTGGCATTTCATATGCTGCGCTCTACTGACCCTGACAAGCCACCAAAGCTCCCTGAGGACATTGATGTGCTATATCTCGCACATGGGGAAGTGTTCCCTTGATTTCAGGTGTCCAATAAGCAAGTCATGAATTTTCATTGCCAGGTATGAAGATGTTCTTGTTTCTGGGTGCTTTGATAATATCTAAGTAGAGGTTCAGAGAAACTGAGCACTTTTCTTTTAACAATGTAACATTAGATAATGTAATATTGTTTCTACAGCTTGTCGGCCAAAAGCAAATAAAAGCTAACAAAGAAACCAAGCTGAAAGCATTGTCTTTACATGATCACCACCAACTATACACAGCCAACCATAAGATAAGCTGACTGTATTTTGATTATCAGTACTCTCATGTGGGAATATACATGGAGTTCGTTTTCAAAGGGATCGAAGAAATGCAACAGTCAAGTCTTGCCCTAGAAAACATATACTTACCTTGAATTTCTTCAAGGGGCTTTGGGCACAAGATTGGGAGAATATATATGTAAACTATGAAAATATATACAGTGCCTACAAGTAGTATTCAACCCCCTGCAGATTTAGCAGGTTTACACATTCGGAATTAACTTGGCATTGTGACATTTGGACTGTAGATCAGCCTGGAAGTGTGAAATGCACTGCAGCAAAAAAGAATGTTATTTCTTTTTTTATTTTTTTTTTTAAATTGTGAAAAGTTTATTCAGAGGGTCATTTATTATTCAACCCCTCAAACCACAAGAATTCTGTTTCGTTCCCCTAAAGTATTAAGAAGTATTTCAGGCACAAAGAACAATGAGCTTCATATGTTTGGATTAATTATCTCTTTTTCCAGCCTTTTCTGACTAATTAAGACCCTTCCCAAACTTGTGAACAGCACTCTTACTTTGTCAACATGGGAAAGACAAAGGAGCATTCCAAGGCCATCAGAGACAAGATCGTGGAGGGTCACAAGGCTGGCAAGGGGTACAAAACCCTTTCCAAGGAGTTGGGTCTACCTGTCTCCACTGTTGGGAGCATCATCCGGAAGTGGAAGGCTTATGGAACTACTGTTAGCCTTCCACAGCCTGGACAGCCTTTGAAAGTTTCCACCCGTGCCGAGGCCAGGCTTGTCCGAAGAGTCAAGGCTAACCCAAGGAGAACAAGGAAGGAGCTCCGGGAAGATCTCATTGCAGTGGGGACATTGGTTTCAGTCAATACCATAAGTAACGTACTCCACCGCAATGGTCTCCGTTCCAGACGAGCCCGTAAGGTACATTTACTTTCAAAGTGTCATGTCAAGGCTCGTCTACAGTTTGCTCATGATCACTTGGAGGACTTTGAGACAGACTGGTTCAAGGTTCTCTGGTCTGATGAGACCAAGATCGAGATCTTTGGTGCCAACCACACACGTGACGTTTGGAGACTGGATGGCACTGCATACGACCCCAAGAATACCATCCCTACAGTCAAGCATGGTGGTGGCAGCATCATGCTGTGGGGCTGTTTCTCAGCCAAGGGGCCTGGCCATCTGGTCCGCATCCATGGGAAGATGGATAGCACGGCCTACCTGGAGATTTTGGCCAAGAACCTCCGCTCCTCCATCAAGGATCTTAAGATGGGTCGTCATTTCATCTTCCAACAAGACAACGACCCACACTGGCACACTGCCAAGAAAACCAAGGCCTGGTTCAAGAGGGAAAAAAATCAAGGTGTTGCAGCGGCCTAGTCAGTCTCCTGACCTTAACCCAATTGAAAACTTGTGGAAGGAGCTCAAGATTAAAGTCCACATGAGACACCCAAAGAACCTAGATAACTTGGAGAAGATCTGCATGGAGGAGTGGGCCAAGATAACTCCAGAGACCTGTGCCGGCCTGATCAGGTCTTATAAAAGACGATTATTAGCTGTAATTGCAAACAAGGGTTATTTTACAAAATAGTAAACTTAGGGGTTGAATAATAATTGACCCTCACTTTTATGTTGAAAATGTATTAAAATTTAACTTAGCATCATAACTTGTTGGTTTGTAAGATTTATGCATCTGTTAATAAATCCTGCTCTTGTTTGAAGTTTGCAGGCTCCAACTTATTTGCATCTTATCAAACCTGCTAAATCTGCAGGGGGTTGAATACTACTTGTAGGCACTGTATATATATATATATATATATATATATATATATATATATTACTATATATTAGTATTTTTATATATATATATACTAGAAGGTGCCCGATTCTACGCATCGGGTATTCTAGAACTTACGTATTGTGTAGTTAATGTATGATTTTTGTTATATATATATATATGTCTGTAGTTACCAAGTGTTTGTGTAGGGCGCTGTACATGTTCTGGGTGTTGTCTGGGTGTGGCAGGGGGTGAGAGCAGTGTTGTATGTGTGTTGCGTGTGTTGCGTTGTTTGTGGAGTGCTGTGTGTCTGTAGCGTTGTGTGTGTGTGTGTGTTGCGCGGTTTGTGTGGGTGTGGTGTGTTTTGGGGAGGTATGTTTTGTGCAAGGTGTGTGTGTTGCGTGGTATGTGCGTATATTTATGTATGCCGCGGTGTTTGTGTGTTGGGTGTTGTGTGTGTGCAGTATTGTCTGTGTGAGTGGGTGTCTGTGTAGGGCGGTGTTTGTGGTTCCCAGTGTGTGTGTGGTGTGTTGTGTGTGTGTGTGTTGGGGGAGGTGTGCACCTCCCATCGTGCTCCATCCCCCATGCTGCGCACCCCCCATCGTGCTCCATCCGCCATGCTGCGCACTCCCAAACGTGCTCCATCTGCAATGCTGCGCACTCCCAAACGTGCTCCATCCGCCATGCTGCGCACTCCCAAACGTGCTCCATCCGCCATGCTGCGCACTCCCAAACGTGCTCCATCCGCCATGCTGCGCACTCCCAAACGTGCTCCATCCGCCATGCTGCGCACTCCCAAACGTGGTCCATCCGCCATGCTGCGCACTCCCAAACGTGCTCCATCCGCCATGCTGCGCACTCCCAAACGTGCTCCATCCGCCATGCTGCGCACTCCCAAACGTGCTCCATCCCCCATGCTGCACACTCCCCATCGTGCTCCATCCCCCATGCTGCGCACCCCCTATCGTGCTCCATCCCCCATGCTGCATCAGCATCAGCCTCTCTGCCCCCAGCATCAGCCTCTCTCCTCCCAGCATCAGCCTCTCTCCTCCTAGCATCAGCCTCTCTCCTCCCAGCATCAGCCTCTTTCCTCCCAGCATCAGCCTCTCTGTCCCCAGCATCAGCCTCTCTGTCCCCAGCATCAGCCTCTCTCCTCCCAGCCTCAGCCTCCCCCAGCATCAGCCTCTCTTCTCTCAGCCTCCCCCCTCCCAGCCTCCCTCCTCCCAGCCTCCCCCAGCATCAGCCTCCCCCTCCCAGCCTTCCCCAGCATCAGCCTCCCCCTCCCAGCCTCCCCCAGCATCAGCCTCTCGCCTCCCAGCCTCCCCCAGCATCAGCCTCTCTCCTCCCAGCCTCCCCCAGCATCAGCCTCTCTCCTCCCAGCCTCCCCCAGCATCAGCCTCTCTCCTCCCAGCCTCCCCCAGCATCAGCCTCTCTCCTCCCAGCCTCCTACAGCATCAGCCTCTCTCCTCCCAGCCTCCCCCAGCATCAGCCTCTCTCCTCCCAGCCTCCTACAGCATCAGCCTCCCTCCTCCCAGCCTCCCCCAGCATCAGCCTACACCTTCCCAGCCTCCCCCAGCATCAGCCTACCCCAGCATCAGCCTACCCCAGCATCAGCCTACACCCTCCCAGCCTCCCCAGCATCAGCCTACCCCAGCATCAGCCTCTCTTCTCCCAGCCTCCCCCAGCATCAGCCTCCTTCTCCCAGCCTTATTCAGGATCAGCCTCTCTCCTCCCAGCCTCCCCCAGCACGCCGTGCTCCTCTGCCGACACTCACAGATCCGATCGCATACACTCACACACACACACTCACACATCTGAACACACTCACACACATCCGATCGCATACACTCCCACACACACTGAAGATATTGCACATACGCGCTCACACTCACAACATCCGGAGATACCACATGCTTCTGGCCATGTGATCCTCCGGCAGATCCTGGAAGGTCACTCCACAGTATCGCCGCCGAGAAGCAAGCGACATCCCAGTGATATGTTGTGAGTGTGTGGATGCGATGTGATGTGTGTGTGAGAGTGAGTGTGATCTGATGTGTGTGTGTGTGTGTTTGTTGTTATGTGTGTGCGTGTGTATGTTCCGCCGCTGCAGGACCTTGATGCGCTGGTAACTATGCTACTATGGTTACCAGCGTATCCCGTCCCCCGCTCGCACGGGAGCCCACACCAGCATACGGCGGCAACCCCAGCAATGCGAGGGTATGTGTCGGCTGGGTTGGCGGCGTACGCTGATGTGGGCTCCAGGGGGTACAGTACTCACCTGGGAGTCGTGGCTCCGTGTCGGTTAGGGAATGCGTGCGGGGGGCGGGGCCAGAGCGAGCGTGCATTGCGTGAGGGGGGCGGGGCGTGGCTGAGTTGCCAATGCGTGCAGGGTGCCGGGGCGAGAGGCCAATCCGTGTGGGGGCGGAGCCTGGGCGAGCGGCCGGCCAATCCGTGTGTGGGCGGAGCCTGGGCGAGTGGCCAATCCGTGCGGGGGGCGGGGCCATGGCGAGCCCAGCGGCCAATCAGCTTTGTGTCACCGTAAGGACACAATTTTGGAGCAAGACAGACAGACAGACAGACAGAATAAGGCAATTATATATATATAGATATATATATATATATATATATAAATATATATACATATATATATATATATATAAAGCTGAGTGGAGGATACCGGGCACCGCTGATCCCTATATGGCTGACAAAGCTGTGCTTTCAGGCAGGTGGAGACCTGGGTGCGTGTCCCAGAGCAAAGGCGATACAAGATCCACAATGAAGAGATGAAAAGGTCGCACTCCAAAGGTCGAATAAAATATTTTTCTTTTTATTCCACGATCACATCAGGGGTACAGGTAGTGAGGGAGGATGAGGGTGTGCCACGTCGGACGACGGCAGCCGTTTCGCAAGTAACCTTGCTTCTACGGGTCCAGTGCATGCAAAGGTGCTGCATCCACCCTTAAATAACAGGTGAATTGGGTGCAGCATCCTTGCGTGAATGAAGTGCAAATTAAAAACATATACCAGCTGCACATGTATCAAATTCACATAGAAACTTATTACATATCAATTCCAAAATGGATTATAAATAATCGTAATATACATGGGTATAGTTAGAGTAAAAAATTAAATATAGTGTTCATTATAGTTTAACCAAAGACATCTCAAAAAACACTATAAAAAAAAAAACAGGCTTATAGGAAAAAACCAGCATTATAGGAACACTGACAAATCATTTTTGTCGTTCAGGCCAAGAGGACCGAGAGCATTTAAGTCTATAATCAATCTTGATTCCTTTCTAAGTAAAGAACGGTGCATATCACCTCCTGTGGGACAGGGATTAATTTTTATTACGCCTGCAAATTTTAAAAGGCGTGGATTACCACTATGATGTTCCTGCATATGGGCAATTAAACGTGGAGAACCTATCCCGGAGGTTATAGACTTAAAATGCTCCCTAAATCGAACATATAAAGGCCGAATTGTTTTACCTATATAATATTTTTGACAGGGGCAAAAAATAACATATACCAGATAATTATACTTACATGTGATAAGATCTTTTATTTTGAATAGCTCAGTACCAATTTTTAAAAGAAAAATATTTTATTCGACCTTTGGAGTGCGACCTTTTCATCTCTTCATTGTGGATGATATATATATATATATTATACTATTCTATATACAGTGCCTTGCGAAAGTATTCACCACCCCCCCCCTTTTCCCACATTTCAGGCTTCAAACATAAAGATAAAAATTTAATGTTATGGTGAAGAATCAACAACAAGTGGGACACAATTGTGAAGTTGAACGAAATTTATTGCTTATTTTACTTTTTTAAAAAATAAATAAATGAAAATTGGGGCGTGCAATATTATTCGTCCCCTCTAAGTTAATACTTTGTAGCACCACCTTTTGCTGCGATTACAGCTGCAAGTCATTTGAAGTATGTCTCTATCAGTTTTGCCCATCGAGAGACTGAAATTCTTGCCCATTCTTCATTTGCAAATAGCTGGAGCTGAGTGAGGTTGGATGGAGAGTGTTTGTGAACAGCAGTTTTCAGCTCTTTCCAAAGATTCTCTATTGGATTCAGGTCTGGACTGTGACTTGGCCATTCTAACACCTGGATACGTTTATTTGTGAACTATTCCATTGTAGATTTTGCTTTATGTTTGGGATCATTGTCTTGTTGGAAGACAAATCTCCGTCCCAGTCTCAGGTCTTTTGCAGACTCCAACAGGTTTTCTTCAAGAATAGTCCTGTATTTGGCTCCATCCATCTTCCCATCAATTTTAACTATCTTCCCTGTCCCTGTTGAAGAAAAGCAGGCCCAAACCATGATGCTGCCACCACCATGTTTGACAGCGGGGATGGTATGTTCAGGTTGATGAGCTGTGTTGCTTTTATGCCAAACATATCATTTGGCATTGTGCCCAAATAGTTCGATTTTGGTTTCATCTGACCAGAGCATCTTCTTCCACATGTTTGGTGTGTCTCCCAGGTGGCTTGTGGCAAACTTTAAACAATACTTTTTATGGATATCTTTGAGAAATTGCTTTCTTCTTGCCACTCTTCCATAAAGACCAGATTTGTGCAGTGTACGACTGATTGTTGTCCTATAGGGAAACTCTCCCACCTCAGCTGTAGGTCTCTGCAGTTCATCCAGAGTGATCATGGGCCTCTTGGCTGCATCTCTGATCAGTCTTCTCCTTGTTGAGATTAAAGTTTGGATGGATGGCCAGGCCTTGGTAGATTTGCAGTGGTATGATACTCCTTCCATTTTAATATGATCGCTTGCACAGTGCTTCTTGGGATGTTTAAAGTTTTGGAAATCTTTTTGTAACCAAATCCGACTTTGAACTTGTCCACAACAGTATCACGGACTTGCCTGTTGTGTTCCTTGGTCTTCATGATGCTATCTGCACTTTAAACAGAACACTGAAACTATTACAGAGCAGGTGCATTTATACAGAGACTTGATTACACACAGGTGGCTAATATTTATCATCATCAGTCATTTAGGACAACATTGGATCATTCAGAGATCCTCAATGAACTTCTGGAATCAGTTTGCGGCACTGAAAGTAAAGGGGATGAATAGTATTGCACGCCCCAATTTTCAGTTATTTATTTTTTTAAAAAGTTTAAAATAAGCAATAAATTTCGTTGAACTTCACAATTGTGTCCCACTTGTTGTTGATTCTTCACCATAACATTATCATTTTTATCTTTCTGTTTGAAGCCTGAAATCTGCGAAAAAGGTGAAAAATTCAAGGGAGCCGAATACTTTTGCAAGGTACTGTATATAATATATATATATATAATACTGTATATAATACTGTGTATATATATAGATATATATATATAAAAATATATTCATACTGTGCATATATACATATATATACATACAAGAAAAATAGAACAGCACTATTCCCACCTCAAAGCCGTAGGTTCAATATATAATCAAAAAATAATAATGAAGGCAACACTTCATAGATTTATATTTGTCTGTAACGTGTGTCAAGCAACGTCAAGGCTTGAAAAAGATCACCATTATTATTTTTTGATTTTTCATATATATATATAAATATATATATATAGATAGCGGCCATATGAATGTTGTAAGTGGTCGCTATGTGTCGCAGTGGAGAAGGTCCCCTGCGATATAAAACTGTTACTATGTTACTATGGGACCTGTAGTTCCAAGACTCTTGGTAGTGTATTTAAGGGTCAGGCTCCCTTTATGAAGATCCAACATGCTGGACGGGTCTGGCTGCCTACATACCCCTCCCATGGGTGTGTTACATGACATGTAAAATGGAGATGGTTTGTTTGGCACATGGTTCAGTGTGAGGAGGCTATTTGTGTGTGAATCCTCTGAGAAGAATTCCTCTGGGACTAGAGAGGGTTGGAGACTCCTGACGTGGACCATGTGTAGAGACTTGAAACCTCTGGAAGGGACCTTCTGAGGAGAGTGAAGGTCCACTTCATCTGAATGGAGTGAGCAAGTGGAGGGAGAGAGTTCAGAGAGAAATGTCTGAGGAGAGGTATGTGATCGTGAGCAGGCGTACCGTGAAGTAAAGCCTCCGCCACACATAGCGATCTCACTAGGGAGATCGCTGAAATGTCACAGGTTTTGTGACGTATCAATGACCTCGCCAGCGATATCGCTGTGTGTGACAAGCAGCAGCAAGCGGGCCCCTGCTGCGAGGTCACTGATCATGACAAAATGATCAGGACCATTTTTGCTCGTTGATCTCCCGCTATGCAGCACACATCGGCATGTTTGATGGCGGGAGACCAATGAGCGCTGGTTCTGAGTCTGCAGGGAGCTGTTGTTACGTGGGTCGCTGGTGGCTGGTGGCTGGTCTCTGGTCGCTGTAGAGATCTGTCTGATTGACAGCTCAACAGTGACCATGTAGCGATGTACCAGCGATCCCTGCCAGGTCGGATTGCTGGTGGGATTGCTGGTACATCGCTATGTGTAACGGGACCCTTAGACAATCTGTAACTGTGTTTGTTTATCTGCCTTTAAAACCAAAGAAAAGCTAATGTTATGTGACTTGGTGTGCAGTTTATGAGACGTTTTCAATAAACTGCTGAACTTTTAAATGAATTGTGTCCCTGTTGCTACCTCTGAAATGCAGATAGCGAGTTAAAAACCCATGCTTCAGTGTGTGAACTGTGTGCACGGTGGCTCAGTGGTTAGCACTGCAGCCTTGCAGCGCTGGGGTCCTGGGTTCAAATCCCACCAAAACTTTGCACACTCGCACTTCTGGACCCCAAGAGCGTCATAGGCTATGTTTTGAGGGGAAATTTTAACCCCGCTCTTTACAGTTATTCACCAAAAAACCTGCCTTCTTTAAAGTGAATGGAGCTGGGAGCCACAGTGCAGCCAGAATTTCAGAAGAATGCGCAGCCACACCCTTATATGGAATGTTAGCGTGTCACAATGCAGCCAGGGAATAGAGACAGACACAGACAGGGAAAGAGGCAGACACAGACAGGGTAAGAGACAGACACAAAGAGACAGACACAGACAAAGAGACAGACTGATAGGGAAAGAGACAGAGACAGGGAAAGAAAAGGAAAGAGACAGACAGGGTAAGAGACAGACAAAGACAGGTAAAGAGACAGACAGGGAAAGAGAAAGAGGGAAAGAGACAGACAGGGAAAGAGAGGGAAAGAGACAGACAGGGAAAGAGACAGACAGGGAAAGTGACAGAGATATATAGACAGACAGGGAAAGAGATAGATAGACAGACAGGGAAAGAGATTGAGACAGACAGAGAAAGAGACAGAGACAGACAGGGAAAGAGACAGACAGACAAAGATAGAGAAACAGAGCTATAAACAGGGGGGAGACAGACAGAGAATGGGAGATAAACAGAGAGACAGTTACTATCCCGGGCGTTAATACATTCTATTTATACATTCTATCCCGGGAATGTTAATACATTCTATTTTGTTAACAACAGTTATTAATGGTTTATTAACAGTTATATATATAGATACCGTACATATATATATATATATATCTATATGTAGATATATTTTTTATATATATATATATAATTTTACACAAACAGGGTATGATAAAATAAGGAATTTACTTAACATACACATCTTATTAATCCTTTGACACATTGATGCTGGTATGGTGGTTGTACCAGTTTATGTCAGCCATATTGCATGGAAGCTTTTTGAACTACCCACATTATTTGCCTTATGTGGATAGTGATTGGCTGCAGCAGTCACATGTAAGAGGCTAACAAAGTTGAAAAGTCTAATAAAGCAGCCAGCCATGCTTTAGGAAAATACTTTTTATATCATTCTTGTTTACTGAGCGTTTTTGCATTTCTAGCAGAAATCCTTTTCATGTTTTAAGAAAGATCTTTTGCAAATAAAAACAAGAGTGCGGTAATCTGCAATGTAATTGTATGCATACTCATATGCCGATATCTGCTCACTGAATGGCTATATCATAGCTGACTATCCGACCTCTAGATGACAAGGACAAGGGTCTTTCTGATAATTGTATGAAGTAACTGAAAGCTTAAATATAGGATTCTGAATACAGCAGTATACTATAAAGCTTTGCTGAATGTGATACTAGTTAATACAAATACATGACGAGAAGCAATAACAATAGGAATGTGTGTTACGAGTTTGACCAATACAGTAATAATTAGGTGTGACCCTTTTCTTAAAGAAATTCACACTTTCTAATGAGCAACCACTGGCATCAAAGTGGTCTGCAAAGAAGATGAGTCTAATTAACGTAAGGGTCAGTATCTTTTTATACCTTTTAGGTAAGATACATTTCCATATAATTAGACAGAGAGTAAGGTAACATGGTTAGCCATTGCTGTCTAGGCTCTCACATAAGTTACCCAGGTTAATAAGGAATACGTGACTTTTCAACCTTAAACATTGGAGAACAAGCTAGTTTTCTATTATTAGTCTTCATGCCAACAAGTGAGTTCATGAACTCTGTCCAGATTTACATTACATATTTAATGTGACACTGTAGTGTCTTCATTTCCTAGTGGATCAGGTCAAAAGTTTAAATCAACATCACAGAAAATAGATTTGGGTAGCTGAAGCTTTTCAGCCGTGGTAATGATTGTACTCTTTGGAAAATGTGAACACATTCTAAAGTACTATACACAGTAATGTACTATACACCGAGGTATCATCAATCCCGGGATAATAGCATGATGACCTATTATATATTTATACAATATTTATTGCTATTATTGATATCAATATTAGGAAAACTATTATGAGCCTGGACATAGACCATACTGACATATCATTAGCATGTTTATGTTCTTAATACATCATGGTTTTACATCTAATATACTTTATATTGAGATCTTTACTATAAAGGTTAATTAGATATTACCTTATCTTACCTATCTATATGTATCTAGAGTTGTTACAAAAAACAAAGTACAACCTCTATTAACTTTATGGTTATGGTTAAGACAGAAAAAATATTAACTCATTCATCACGGCTGATTTTTCATTTTAGTTTTTTTCTCCTCTTTTTCCAAGAGTCATAATGTTTTCATTTTTTCATCCATATAGCCATACGAGGGCTTCTTTGTTTGTGGGAAGAGTTGTGCTTTTGAATGACATCATTCATTTTGCCCCATATTGTACTGCAAAATGGGAAAAAATTCCAAGTGTTTTCAGTAGAAGTGCAATTCCACAATTATTTTTTGTTTTTCTATTTACTATGTTCACTATATGGTAACACTGGCCTGGCTATATGATTCCCCAAGTCAGTACGAGTATGTTGATACTTAACATGTATAGTTTTATTTTTTATTTAAGTGGTGAAAAAAAATTCAGAAATTTGTCAAAAGAAGAATTTAGCTTATGCCAACATTTTCCTAGACACATAATATTTTACATTTTGGGAATCAGAGCTTATTTATTGGATCCCAAGCTAAGATTTTTAATGATGACATTTTGGGGTAGATACAATGTTTTGATTGCCTTTTATTGCAATTTTGTGGTGACCAAAAACAGTTATTCTGGAATTTAGACTTTTTGGGATAACGCCATTTACCAATCAGATTAATTTATTTTATATTTTGATAGATTGGACATTTCTGAACATGACAATACCAAATATGTGTATTTTTATTTGTTTTAATTGTTTAATTTTTAATATGACAAATACACTTTAATATGGAATTTGGATTGTGAGCCCCAATAGGATCAGTTATGATAGTATTTGTAAAGTGCTGTGAAATTAATCAATCTTATGCCCTCGATTAATGGTTTAACAGCAAGTGTGATCATCTCTATAAAAATTTTGGCAGTTTGCTGGTCAAAAGTATTTTAGGTGTGTGTTACCAAAATACCAAGGAGGAAAGATATTTGGCATGATTCTGGAGAAGCAATTTCTGTTGCTCACTTACCTAGGAAGAGTTATAACGTATAAGGCCATTTTCACATAACTTGGAGTCCAGTAGTTAGAAAAATTATTCACAAGTGGAAAACATTCAACATAGTTGACTATCTTTTCAGGATTGGATATTCCAAAATATTCACCCCAGGATGAAACCATACAATGGTCAGAGAAATCGCATAAAACCCAAGAGCTACAGCTCAAGATCTAAAAGCCTAAATTAGTACTTAGAATTTGAAAGTTCAGTACTGTAAAATTAGAAGAAGATTGAACAATATGGCTTGTTTGTAAAGATTGCAAGAAGAAAGCCTCTTCGTTCTATAAAGAACATGGCAACATTGCTAAAGTTTTCCAAGTTGCACCTGAATAAGCCACAATATGTCTAGAGTAACATCCTTTGGGTAGACAAGTCAAGGTAAAGATTTCTGCAAAAGACAACACAAACATATCATACCAAACATAGAGCCCCGTGGTGCAAGGAGATAATTTAGGCTTGTTTTCTAGCTACAGAGCGTGGGCACCTTGCAGTCAAAGAGAAAACCATGAACTTCTCTGTATATAAAGTATTCTAGAGAAAAGCATAAAGGAATCTTTCCAAATAGCTAAACAAGAAAAGAAACAAGGTATTAGAAATGTTGCAGTCAAAGTTCAGGCCTCTACCCAATTGAATTGCTGTAGAAGGACCTTAGTAGGGCGATGTATAAATGAATACCCATAAACCTCAATGAACTGAAGCAGCATTGTAAAGGAATGGGAACAAAAGTCTTCCAGAAAGATGAAAGGAATGATACAGAAAATGATTAATTCAAGTTAGATCTACAAGCTATTGATTCATGGGGTGATTGTAAGTTTTTCACACAATGTATTCTGCATTTTGGCCTAGCTTTTGGTAAATAAATAATAGCAAGGTGTATATTATCATGTGTCATTCATCTGAGGTTGTGTTTACATCATTTTAAGGTAACTTCTAAGTACAAAATAATTTTTTTTATCTCCAGATATATAAAATTATAACATTTAGATATGGTATACTTAGTATTTCGAATGACTCTATGTATGTATCTATCTATCTATCTATCTATCTGTCTGTTTATCTATCTGTCTGTCTGTCTATCATGAGTGAAGTGATGCCAAGTTTATCAAAACAATTGGATTCACATAAATATGAATTTTTGCTGATTCATTTTGGGCAAATTTAGTAAAATGACAGCTAGACAATATTTTGCTGGAATATAAAAGGCCAGGAAGGGGTAAAACAAACAATCTTTTCACTTCTCTTCAGAGCTCCGATAACCTCCTAAGTGGCTGAATATCTATTCATTATATGTTATATTGTTTATTTATTATTATTATTAACTTATTTAGTACATAATGAAAAGAACAGTAGAATTTGGAATAAATACCGTATATTTCATTTAAGAGCTATTTTGTAGCCTGTTTGAATTTTCAAGAGTCTTAAGTTAATTTTCACTTTTTAATTTTTTATAATTACAATAAAAATTGTAAGCATTATTTTATAACTGAAAATGCAACTGATAAAATAAGGATGTATTCTTGCAAACTACTTTAAATGAAATTTAATAACGACGTTAGCTTAGTTTTTAATCACTATAATATTCAAAACTGAAAATGTGACCAACGGATTGTGTATATAGTGACACAATGCTGCTCTACCATTTGTACTGGACTTTCGTGCCAGATCTGCTGGGGTTGGTTTATCCACCTGACAATAATCAACACATTCATAGCATGCAGACCCGTGTGACGCTGACAAGGTTAATGGGGCTGTGGCTTAGGGTCCATCACATGGTGATTTCAGGAAGTAGAGAAATTGTTAAAATGTTCTGGTTAGTGAACAGAGAGATTAACTTAAAGATAATTATGCCATCAAAGCAATAACATGTCCTCTGCTGTAAAATGCATGATATGTGGTCACTTTTGGAGCAGGCTTCTGCTTAGCACTGCAACTTTTAATATTACTTCCCAAGTCCTTTATGTGTTTCTAGAATTCTCAATCTTTTTTTGTGTGAAAAATATAGTTTTATACTTTTATTGTTAAAAGTGAATATATATATATATATATATATATATATACATACACAGTATATATATATATATATATATATATATATTTATATATATATATATATATATATATATATATATATGCAGAGAGAGAGAGAGAGAGAGATACATATATATATATATAGGTTTTCTTACAGGAGTTACATAGATCTATATACAGTATGTAGCTCTCTTTATATATATATATATATATATATATACAGTATATATATATATATATATATTTATATATATATATATATATAGAGAGAGAGATATAGATACATATATATATAGATATATATATAGGTAGATAGATATAGATATTCATATATCTATCTATATATATATATATATATATATATATATATATATATATATATATGTATTATATATATACTGAATATATGTGTATATACATATAGACTGTATATATATATATTTAGATATCTGTAACTCATGTAAGAAAACAGTGTCCTTGTACTGTCAGGTTGACAATGAAAAATGTACAGAATTTAAAAGATTTGCATAAATTAAAATCAAAGGATCATGCATTAATTGCATACAAGGATTATATTTTGATGCAACATCACTAAAGCTAATGGTCCTCACCTACAATAAATTTAGCCTTTCTGATATTTGTACAAAAAATATTGAAGGTTTTAAGTAAAAAATTAAAAGTACATTTACGACCTATTCTACCACACTGGAATGAAAACTGCCAGGAATAAAGAAAATCTATATTAAAATGATCATCATACATATGGGGAAAGTACCTACACCATTTGAAGCCCCATTTTTGCACTATTTATTTTACTTATAGATGTATTTGGCTTTGGAATTTGGATTACTAACAGTATGATGCTTCTTTACCTTTTTGTTGCATTTTCGTTTTCACCTCACTCTAACTTTCTTAATTTTTCATCAATACAGCCTTGTTTTTTGTGGGAAGACTTGTACTTTTGAATGATAAAATTTATTTAGCCACAAACTGTACTAGAAAACAGGAAAAAAAATTCAAAGTGCGGCAAAATTGCAAAAAAATAAAGTGCAATTCCAACATTGTTTTTCGAGTTTTTATTTATCATGTTCACTATATGGTAAAATTGACCTGGCATTGAGATTCCCCAGGTCGATACGAGATCAATAATACCAAACAAGTATAGTTTTTTTTGTACTTGAGTGGTGAAAAAAAAATCTGAAATTTGTAAAGAAAAATAAAAGGAATTGCGGTTTTGTCGCCATTTTCCAAGAACCATAACACTCTTATGTTCAGGATGTGGGGATCAGTGATGGCTTATTTTTTGCGTTCTAAGCTGATGCTTTTAAATATACCATTATTGGGTAGATGCAATATTTGATCGCCTCATATTGCATTTATTGCAATGTTGTGATGACCAAAAAAACGTAATTCTGGGGTTTTGATTTTTTCTGGTTACGCCCTTTACTGATCAGATTCATTTATTTTATATTTTGATAGATCGGACAATTATTAATATGGTGATATTATAGTATTGTTTATTTTTTAATTGTTTGATTTCTGATTTGATTTTCTTATATATTTCATTTTTTTCATTTTTTTTACAATTTGTGTTGTTTTCACTAGTCCTTATAGGGGACTTGACACTGACCTCCTATCGCTTCTGCTTTACAAAGAAATGCTTCAGTACCACTCTATAAAACAGAAATGCTGATCTTCTGTGAATGCCAGTGCTCAGCGTTCAAAAAAGCTACATTATGACAGACACAGGGGTCATAATATGATCCTCGACTGTCATAACATCCCATTGGCACTCCATGACCACGTCACGGAGACCGGATGATGGCACGCTCTCCACCGTCACACGTTGAGTCCCACTGTTAGAGATTGAAAGTGGGATTTAACTAGTTAACAGGCGCAGATGGATCTCAGATTCACCCACATCTGTTAGTTCTACATGTCAGCTGATCAGATCAGCTGACATGTGCAAGGAAACATGTGAGATCAGCATGCAAGTCTGCATTAAAAGGACACACACAACATTTAATGTCCCTTAACAGCCAAAGTCATGAAGGGGATAAAAATATCTTTGTGTAAAATGCTATGGTTTATGGTATATATAAACAGAGATGAGAATGACTTTGTAACATGAAAATGTATTCCATTATAGTTAGAAAGGATATGAGTACTAAAACTGGCTGTATGAAACATCAGTCCAAGACAGTTGATTTAACCTTGTATGTAACATACTAGGTGGTACATGGAAATGCACCATTTTCACTGTCCATGTGAAATTCCTATGTCACCAATGGTAATTGATGCACATGAATTAAAATATCGACTGATTGCATCTTTATCATAGAACCCAAAGCAGCACATTTTTGTGTCTAATAACATCAGAGACATAGAAAGACTTTACTTTGCCAGAGACAAGTATTCAGTTTGTCTCTCTATGATCCCTAGCTTAACTCCATTTGTATCCCCTTCCTCCCAGGTCCAGTGCATCTACAGATCAGTGATTTCTCAGAGCATGCCGGGCAGGTGCCACAATCAGATGCTTTCTTTTCGACTTTAAGTCGTCTATGCGTTGGCTCTGAAAGACCAGGGGGCTGGCTTAACTATTGGACTGACCGGTCAATAAGATTCCCGTTCTGTACATTCTTTCCTATGTAAAGCACAGGGTTGGAAATTAAGCGACCAAACCTGAAACCTAAGCTGATAGCTGGAGAATCGGGAAATTTTGAAAACAAAAAATATTAGAATGAAAAATATATGTTTGTAATATATTATATTTATCTAGAAGTAATTTTTGGAGAACTGATATCTACTTTTTTATTATTTATTAATATTACTTTATTACTTATGCTCATGCCCCGGCCACTTCCAGAAATTTTTCCTCCACTGACTTATTTTTTTTTTTTTACAAGGTTTGTATTTCTGTTATATAAACCATTAACCCATAATGACTTGTTTTTTGCTTTTTTATTTTAGTAAAATATTTGCTTGTCATGAACGGAATAGGAATCTTCAAGGCCAATTTGTCTTACACATTAAGTTTTTTTATTACAGTTGGTAATAAACTCTTTTAAAATGTGCTACATTGTCAAACCTGCAAAATGAGTCCTGCCCCACTTCAAATGTTCACACACCTAACCTTGCACAAAGCGCACAGCTCCTGCCTGAGTGATGCATAAAAGCCTTTTTTCATTTTATCTCTGAAAGATAATGTGGTGACAGGTGACACATGTCAAATACTAGCTCTTATTTTGTAGTTAAAAGTGATTAAGTGTAATATCGGAATATATTCTTTCTTCAAGAAAAAAGTGAATCTTTTAATCAAAAAGTAAAAAAAATAATAAAAGATTAGACTACAATAAAAATAACCCAGCCTTTACCCTTTTTTAATCCATCATAAAAATGAGCTGTAATCTTACTGTTTCTTTGTGATTTAATCTTCCGATCTGAATTATACATGGACAAAGAAAAGATGAAAAACACCAGACAAGATGAAAAACCTCTGCGAGATTTAAGGCCATCATTTTATACAAAGCATTTAAAAAATGAATCATTTTTTATATGATCAGATAAATTATGTTTATGTTGGGATCTTCCCATATGTATGTGCATTTTATTTTTTGCTGAGTTGTATATTTTCTCTTTTTTTCTGGGATATGTATACTTCAGGGGTTCACAACAATGGGAAAAATGTATCAGTAGTGTCCTAAATTTAATCATTTTAGTAGATGTCAAAATGTAAAGTTACCAAATCATCAAAATGAATAGAACATTTTAAACAACTCACTGGACAGTTTACTCTTCCTTACGCCAACTGATGGTACTTTACACCAATTTGTTTTTGCCAAAAATGTCTACAGTATTAATAGATTTAGGGCAATTAACAGCTTACATATAGCTTTGTTCTAGTCTCTTTTTCAAAGATGTTGAAAAGCGTAAAAAATAAGTAAATTTGTCAAAGTCTACACGTATTACTTAAAAACTATCTTCCAATGTCTCTAGTAAATGCTCAAACAATACTCGTTTTATGGTTGTTAAATACAAAACATGGGGAACTTTGTTGTGATTTGAGTAGGAGTTTTTTGGCTTAAGAAAATGAATAAACTCTGATCTAGATGATGGAAAATTGACTTCAAAATGTATTAGAGAATATAACACTTCATACCTACGCATGATGATTTACAAGGAAACTATAAATATATACATATAAAGTTCAAATGAGACCATATGTAATTTATCTTATAGATAAACAGAATGAGAATGCTGTTAACATTTTATATTATTTTTATTAAATCTCTGATCCAGTACTTTTTCTAATGGTTGATAAAAAAAATAAAAAATTTAAACCGGTGATATATATGTAACATAATATTGCAGGACTATAATGTTTTCCAGACTATAATATTGATTTCTAAAATGCCTCAGTGTTGCTTAAAAAAATAAAAATAATTTGGATTTGCTTCCTTTACATGCTATATGACTCGAATGTAACCATTGTGTCACGATTCTATTATGCAGAACATTCTGTATTGTTCTGCCATACTCTCCTGCAGAGCCAATATATTTTGCCCATGGTGGAGAGTATTTTTCAGGATGGATGCTCTGCTGGTTGTTTCACAGCACTGGGTTTCACGGAGGTCTTGGGAGGTGCTCTCACGGATGCTTCTCATTCCCAGTGATTGCACTGCTTCTTTACGGAGCGTGTTCGCTCAGGACGCCGCAAATCATACTTCCTGTTTACAGTTGTGCTGTTTCCTCCCGTGGTGCTCAGTGTTCAGATCTTGGTCTCTCGACTCTAGACTGCTGTTTACCCTCCTTCTGACCTCGGACTTCCTTCTAACTGCGTCTTCGTCTGCTCCCTGAATCTTGTATGTGCTCTTCCGGAACTCTGACCTTAGGCTTGTACCTTGACCTCCTCTCTGTTTGCCCCCCCCGTGTAATGTCATGCCCTCCTGGTTTATCTGACTACCTCTCCATTTACTACATACTAGTAGTGTCTAGCGCCACCTTGTAACAGTCATCACATTGCCTTTTCTTTAAATTATCAGATTTTGGCTTTCTGTCATGTTTCTTGGACAATGTCCTATTGTTGAACAAGCTGTGGCTAAGTGGTATTTGCCAGAATAAAAAATATATAAAAATTAAATCAATAAAATAATAGTGACTAATATGCAGTGATCTTCCCGCCGTTCCTGTTCCAGAGCACCCACCAGGACCAGGAAGGACAAACTCTGCTGGTTTGTCCTTCCTGGTCCGGTACTAAGTTGGCACACCAGAAATGCCCTCTCAGCTGAATGCTGTCTTCAATAGACTGGTTTCAGCCAATGATTAAGCAGGCAATTCCAGCTTTTTCCTGCATGTCTAGGACGGGACCTGGAGGCTCAAAAAAGCAGAGACTTAGTGAGCTTCCCAGAATAGATGCTGCTGGGATTGCCAGTTGTGTTCATTGATTCTTTTATTAACTGTAGGCAGACTGAGACATTTCAGCAATAGTTTATATTCCCAGGAAAACCCCCTTAATGTTATTTGTGCTAGTATTGAAGATAATCTTTTGTCTACAGTGGGTCATTAAATTGCTGTCAGACCTCATCAATGTTGGCTGTAGCCAACAAATATGTAATATATATGGACAGTTTTAGCATTTTAGCTTTGAAGTAAGAGACTTATGGTCTGTAAAATATTGCTTTAGACTCACTTTAATAATACTTTTTCTAAATTATTGATTGGTTTTGAGCCATTTGTCTTAGACAAAACATATGTATTACACAAGAAATATCTCTTTTAAATCAAAGAAAAATGAATCCTACAAGCCCCGGAAGAACATCTAAGTGAAGCGCACATTGTAAATGAAATGTCCCAGAGCAATAACTTCCTCCCAAAGTTAGAAGCAAAAAATTGCAGACACTAAACTACAACTTCTTTGAATTTCAGCCTATTGAGTGAATATGTTTGGAAGTTTATGAAAAGCATGGTTCCTTATTTTAAATTCTGTTTCAGTTCCTACTAGACGGAATTTCATTGAAATATATTGATTTATTATTAAATATTCAAGGAAGCTGTAATCATTTCATTGGAGAGTATATAATCTTGAACATGTAAAGTGGCTTCATGTGGAGCAGAAAACACAACAGTGGATACTGTTGTGAGCAGTGACAGTATGAACGGAGATTACATGATTTAGCTGCCAATAAAAGAGATTATTTGAAGTTACTTCCACAGGGTCAAAGTCGTAAAGAGGCAAGATAATTTATATGGAAGCAGCATGGGGTTTACCTATAGAGGAAGCGTAATTATGGGGTATCTCATTAGGCTATTACATTGAGTTCCTTATTTCATCTATAATACCAATAACAAGCCTGAATGATTAGTCCCGGAACTGCGAGTGGCCAGGACTATATCATCATATTTAGATAACCGGATGGTCACTAGATACTTCAGCACTACATTAATTATGAATGATGCTCCATTCCTTGATTTTCTCATTAGAGATCTTTCCTCACTAGCCGCACCGCACCATAAACAACGTTTGATATTAATAAGACGTGTCGAATCTGTTTATTAGCTTTAAGCTATGATGGAACAGTCTGATACTATTGAAGTTGAGAAACTTAGTTCATTAGTATAAGTTTGTTTCGCTATGGAAGTTGACATTAGGTTGAATATAGTAAGCCTCATAAAGCCATTAAATAAAGGTCTCGTGACATGTTCTCTTATAATGAGTGTGTGAATAAAATCTTTACGATTCGAAACACAAAATAGGGCAAATGATGTCCACAACATCCCTAACACAATTCGCATACTCATTTACTGGATAATGATATTTTCTTCATGTTTATCTTCCGAAGGCTGTTAAAAGTTTGACATTTGCCTTTTCTATATGTTTAAAGGCCATGAAAAAAATCATAATGAAAACATTTTGACACCCATTGCAAATTAGGTTTATTAGAAAAATTTACAAACATTCTGCTTTTTGCACTAATCCAATAGAACAAGAACAATGTAAATAGCTCAACAGAATTAATATTACAAATTGCCACTTGTAATAACTACTGTCAACTCAAAATGATTCAACCCCTTAATGACAAGTGTCTAGTACTTAGTAGAGCTCTTTTAGCCGCTATGACCTGCTACAAACCAGCTACTGGCAGTGTTCCTGAGTCGTTCAGAAATTGGATCTAGAAGTTAAGAGAAGCAATTGCTGCCTGGCGCACAGAAGGAAAGGGATACAAAAAGAAACAAAGGCATTGAATGTTTCTAGAAATGCAGTAGGAAGCATGGTTCGCGAAGTCAAAGTTAAAGGGTTATTCCAGTGAATTGAAAAATAAAAAACTATTCTCGCCTAACATGACTTATCAAGAGTTCAAGACCCAGCACAAGTCCCTCCATGATCTGTATGTAATCCCCTAAGAACCTTGTGATTTTTCATTTTTGCGCTTTCATTTTTTCCTCCCCTTATTCAAAGAGCCATAACTTTTATTTTTCCGTCCATATAGCCATATGAGGGCTTGTTTTTTGCAGGATGAAATTTACTTTTCAGTGATGTCATCCATTTTATTATATGATGTAATACTAAGCAGGAAAAAATTCCATGTGTGGCAAAAAAAACTACAATTATGCAATAGATTATTTTTTTTTTTACCAAAATACTGACCAGGTAGTATGATTCTAAAGGCCATTACATTTGCATAGATACGAAATATATACAGTATATATATATATATATATACAGTGCCTACAAGTAGTATTCAACCCCCTGCAGATTTAGCAGGTTTACACATTCGGAATTAACTTGGCATTATGACATTTGGACTGTAGATCAGCCTGGAAGTGTGAAATGCACTGCAGCAAAAAAGAATGTTATTTCTTTTTTTATTTTTTTTTTAAATTGTGAAAAGTTTATTCAGAGGGTCATTTATTATTCAACCCCTCAAACCACAAGAATTCTGTTTGGTTCCCCTAAAGTATTAAGAAGTATTTCAGGCAAAAAGAACAATGAGCTTCACATGTTTGGATTAATTATCTCTTTTTCCATCCTTTTCTGACTAATTAAGACCCTCCCCAAACTTGTGAACAGCACTCATACTTGGTCAACATGGGAAAGACAAAGGAGCATTCCAAGGCCATCAGAGACAAGATCGTGGAGGGTCACAAGGCTGGCAAGGGGTACAAAACCCTTTCCAAGGAGTTGGGCCTACCTGTCTCCACTGTTGGGAGCATCATCCGGAAGTGGAAGGCTTATGGAACTACTGTTAGCCTTCCACGGCCTGGACAGCCTTTGAAAGTTTCCACCCGTGCCGAGGCCAGGCTTGTCCGAAGAGTCAAGGCTAACCCAAGGACAACAAGGAAGGAGCTCCGGGAAGATCTCATGGCAGTGGGGACATTGGTTTCAGTCAATACCATAAGTAACGTACTCCACCGCAATGGTCTCCGTTCCACATGAGCCCGTAAGGTACCTTTACTTTCAAAGCATCATGTCAAGGCTCGTCTACAGTTTGCTCATGATCACTTGGAGGTCTCTGAGACAGACTGGTTCAAGGTTCTCTGGTCTGATGAGACCAAGATCGAGATCTTTGGTGCCAACCACACACGTGACGTTTGGAGACTGGATGGCACTGCATACGACCCCAAGAATACCATCCCTACAGTCAAGCATGGTGGTGGCAGCATCATGCTGTGGGGCTGTTTCTCAGCCAAGGGGCCTGGCCATCTGGTCTGCATCCATGGGAAGATGGATAGCATGGCCTACCTGGAGATTTTGTCCAAGAACCTCCGCTCCTCCATCAAGGATCTTAAGATGGGTCGTCATTTCATCTTCCAACAAGACAACGACCCAAAGCACACAGCCAAGAAAACCAAGGCCTGGTTCAAGAGGGAAAAAAATCAAGGTGTTGCAGTGGCCTAGTCAGTCTCCTGACCTTAACCCAATTGAAAACTTGTGGAAGGAGCTCAAGATTAAAGTCCACATGAGACACCGAAAGAACCTAGATAACTTGGAGAAGATCTGCATGGAGGAGTGGGCCAAGATAACTCCAGAGACCTGTGCCAGCCTGATCAGGTCTTATAAAAGACGATTATTAGCTGTAATTGCAAACAAGGGTTATTCCACAAATTATTAAACCTAGGGGTTGAATAATAATTGACCCACATTTTTATGTTGAAAATTTATTAAAATTTAACTGAGCAACATAACTGGTTGGTTTGTAAGATTTATGCATCTGTTAATAAATCCTGCTCTTGTTTGAAGTTTGCAGGCTCTAACTTATTTTCATCTTATCAAACCTGCTAAATCTGCATAGGGTTGAATACTACTTGTAGGCACAGTATATATATATATATATATATATATATATATATATATATGTATCTGTGTGTGTGTGTGTGTGTGTGTACAGTGCTGGCCAAAAGTATTGGAACCCCTGCAATTCTGTCAGATAATATTCAGTTTCTTCTTGAAAATGATTGCAATCACAAATTCTTTGGTATTATCTTCATTTATTTTGTTTGCAATCAAAAACACAAAATAGAATGAAACAAAAATCAAATCATTGATCATTTCACACAAAACTGCAAAAATGGGCCAGACAAAAGTATTGGCACCCTTAGCCTATTACTTGGTTGCACAACCTTTAGCCAAAATAACGGTGAACAACCGCTTCCGGTAACCATCAATGAGTTTCTTAAAATGATCTGCTGGAATTTTAGACCATTCTTCTTTGGCAAACTGTTCCAGGTCCCTGAGATTTGAAGGGTGCCTTCTCTAAATTGCCATTTTGAGATCCCTCCACAGGTGTTCTATGGGGTTCAGGTCTGGACTCATTGCAGGCCACTTTAGTAGTCTCCAGTGCTTTCTATCAAACCATTTTCTAGTGCTTTTTGAAGTGTGTTTTGGGTCATTGTCCTGCTGGAAGACCCATTACCTCATTACCTCTGAGGAAGACCCAGCTTTCTCACACTGGGCCCTACATTAAGCTGCAAAATTTGTTGGTAGACGAGACGCCTCCTCCCTGATGAAGATTTTCACTCTGTAATATCGAAACGTACGTAGGTGATTCTGGGGCTGCTTTTTGACAGATTCTCCTTTCTCATTATACTTAGCTGATGGCCACTCTGGGTACAGTCACTGCCTGTTGGTATAGTTACCTGAGCAATGCACTTCATGCTCAGGATTTTGCCTCTATAAACGTCTGTCGTATGCTCTAAGAGAAATTAATGTTGATTTATTATTACATGATTTTTCTGACAGTGCTGTACCATCATACTTTGGAGTCTCATGTCTTGAACCCATGATAAGATTGTAACATGGGAGTAATCTGTCATATGATGTTTTTAAGATGTTTTTAATGCTCATATGGATGTTCATTTGTCCTCACCTTGTCTAAATAAAATTTTGTTATGCATGCACTTTAAAAACTCTTGTCCTCATCTCTATAATATGCAATTGAGTTTGTGCTAAGTGTGTGGGTTTCCAGCAGATTCTTGACCCACCTTTCATTTATGTCCTATGGCATTTTGGATTTTTCTAATTAAAATTTATTGGTAGACTTCAGACTTCATAATGCCATGCACACGGTCAAGCAGTCCAATGCAAGAGGCAGCAAAGCAACCCCAAAACATCAGGGAACCTCCGCCATGTTTGACTGTAGGGACCGTGTTCTTTTCTTTGAATGCCTCTTTTTTTCCTGTAAACTCTATGTTGATGGCTTTTCCAAAAAAGCTCTACTTTTGTCTCATCTGACCAGAGAACATTCTTCCAAAACGTTTTAGGCTTTCTCAGATTAGTTTTGGCAAACTCCAGCCTGGCTTTTTTATGTCTCGTGGTAAGAAGTGGGGTCTTCCTGGGTATCTTACCATACAGTCCCTTTTCATTCAGACGCCGACGGATAGTACGGGTTGACACTGTTGTATCCTCGTACTGCAGGGCAGCTTGAACTTGTTTGGATGTTAGTCGAGGTTCTTTATCCACCATCTGCACAATCTTGCGTTGAAAGCTCTCGTCAATTTTTCTTTTCCTTCCACATCTAGGGAGGTTAGCCACAGTGCCATGGGCTTTAAACTTCTTGATGACACTGCGCACCGTAGACACAGGAACTTTCAGGTCTTTGGAGATGGACTTGTAGCCTTGAGATTGCTCATGCTTCTTCACAATTTGGATTCTCAAGTCCTCATACAGTTCTTTGGTCTTCTTTCTTTTCTCCATGCTCAATGTGGTACACACAAGGACACAGGACAGAGGTTGAGTCAACTTTAATCCATGTCAACTGGCTGCAAGTGTGATTTAGTTATTGCCAACACCTGTTAGGTGCCACAGGTAAGTTACAGGTGCTGTTAATTACACAAATTAGAGCAGCATCACATGATTTTTCAAACAGTGCCAATACTTTTGTCCACCCCCTTTTTTATGTTTGGTGTGGAATTATATTTCATTTGGCTTTATGACAATTTTTTTTTTCTTCATTGAAGACAAATTAAATGAAGATAATAATACCAAAGAATTTGTGATTGCAATCATTTTCAAGAATAAACTGAGTATTATCTGACAGAATTGAAGGGGTGCCAATAGTTTTGGCCAGCACTGTCTATATATATATATATATATATATATACATATATATTGTCAGGAACCGCCGGGGGGTCACACCAGAATCCCACCTGCTGTTCACTGATTTGTCAAGAAAACGACTACTCTCTCTACTCTCTAGTGCCTCCTTAGTGTCAGGTCAATTTCGGAACTGCTGGACAATAAGTAAATGAGGCTGTTGGGCTAATAATGCCAAATATTGGAGGTCTCACAGAAAGGGTAAATGTATATATCACCTATTCCCGTTAATGGAATATATATATACCTCAGTACCCTTACTGATAGCACCCCAATAATTCTATGCAAGAATAATTAGGCTGGAAACCACCGGACGTTTCACAGGCAGCCCGACCACCCGTTACAGATAGCATAAGGCCCTTCGGGTTTTGGATTCATATATATATAGCGCATGAGGAAAGAAACTATTAAATTTTATGAATTTAATCCAAAATAGAAGGCAGTGTTTATAAAAATATACAAGAATTTGCAAAAGGGAACAATACAAATACAATATAGACAGTTACATAAAATAAAAAGGAGAAATCAAAGCGATTACTACACCTGGTCATGGAATATGGCTCAGATATAGGGTAGGGGCACCCCCTTGGAAATGGACAATCCTATACGCAGAATGTATATTCCCTGGGCATTGACACAGTGGCTACTAAGACACTGGCTTTTATCAACCTCTGTCCCACCCGCAGCCCCCACTTCTGCTGACATCATGCAAGGTAGGGGGTTTCCCCTCTTCCAACATTATGAAATCCTCATGGTCCTCATATCTTCATGTGGGAGCATCCCCTGCGGACGATATTAACCTCATTTTTTATATTATGATTTTAGCAGACGGTGGATACCACACAAGGGGGATCTAGTATGTTTTGGGTGGCAGATATTAATTTGTGGCTCTTCCATATGTCCTATGATTAGGTTGAAATATGTGAGATGTGCGTTATGGAATTTTGAGATCAGTGGTATGCCCACCATATCTGGGAGACGTATGTATCTCGCATTATTAATACTTCCCCAATGGAGACAATACGGCTGCCCCAGCCTTTTGATCAGCAAAGCTACATTCCTGCAGGAAACATGTACTCCGCCCCTGTGTATACAGATTGTAGTCGGAGCGTCACTTGCTATGCAGGGAGTCTTTGAAGAACTGGGAAGAGGCGTTGTAAGTTAATTAAGATGTACCTGTTACATCCCCTGACAAGGAAATCTTTTCCTGGCTGTTAATTTGGCAGGACTCTGGAGGGAGGGGGCAATCACCCCTGATCCAGAGACCCTGAAAACATATCTGCTTATTATATTTTCATGACATATATATACAGTGTCGGACTGGCTACTGGAGGAACTGCCAGTAATACCAGTCCTGGCTGCGGTTACCTGCACTTATCTCTGGAGCTTTCACCTGAGCTCCAGAATGCAGCCTGGACTGAACTCAAGGTTTGCAGGACTGAACCGCAAGCGCAGACTGATTCCCCAGCGAATACGGTTCCGTTCATGACAACTGCGGACAGGCCGGGCTGAACTCTGGAGCTCAGGGGAGAGCTCCGGAGTTCAATGCAGGTAACCACAGCCATGCCTGGTATTACTGGCAGTTTCTCCGGTAGCCAGTCCGACACTGTGTATATAAATATATATATATATATATATATTTGATGTCTATGTAAATGTACTGATATACTGTATATATAAATATACTGATATATATATATATGTATATATATATATATATATACTACTGATATATATACTGTACATAAACATACTGATATATATATATATATATATATATATACATACTGTATATATGTTTGTCATCTATGTGAATGTACTACTTACCTCCTGGGGAATCATACTATCTGGTCAGTATTATAGTAAAAAAAAAAAGCTATTGCATAATTGTAGTTTTTTTTCACACATGGATTTTTTTTTCTGATTAGCATTACATCATATAATAAAATTTTGTTTTATTTAAATGGTGAAAAAGAAAATCTGAAATTTTATATAAAAAAATCTTGCTTGTGTTGCAACTTTTTGAGAGTCATAATGTTTTACATTTTTGGGATTTAGGTTTATGTGAAGACTAGTTTTCTGCACCCCGAGCTGATGTTTTTATTGATATTATTTTGGCATTTATACAATGTTTGAAAAACTGCAATTCTCGCTTTTTGATTTTTTCTCATTATGGAGTTTACTGATTGGATTATCTTATTTTATATTTTGATGCATTAAACTTAAATTCAGCAATACCATATATGCGTATTTTTGTTTATTTCTTAATTTTTATGTGGCTAAAGGGGGTAATTTAATCTTTTAGATTTTTTTCCTGTTTGTTTCTACTTTTTACTACATTTTATAGACCCCTTAGAGAACTGGAATCTGCAATGGTCTTATCACTTGGTATACATACACCAATGCAACAGCATTGCTGTATATAGAAGAAATCACAGTCTCCTATAAAAGTTGACCTCAAGCTGGTATTTACAGGAGTACAGAGATGACAAAGTGGTCTTCCGTAGACCACTGACTGTCATGACCAACACATTGGCGTCTCACAATCATGTCATGAGTCCAACAATGAGGGGTCAGAAGGGTGCTCTCTCTTGCCAGAGAGCATTTACAGTTTAACAGCCATGGGCAGAGCTCTACCCGTAGCTGTTGGAGGCAGATGAAGGCTGAATAATTCAGCCTTCATCTGCAAGGAAAAATGTGGACTCAGGGTGCAAGCCTACATTAAAGGCAGGGAGGTGACTTATGTCATGCATAGCATGTCCTAAGTCATTAAAGTGTTAACTGGCAGGAGGTCATCACCATTCAAATGCAGCAGGACCACTGATTGGCTGTGTTCAGGTGTCTTCAGTCATGTCTTAGCATTGATATCAGTGATGATATGCTGCTGAAGAGACCCAAACACAGTAGCCAATCATGGGTACCAGGGGTCCTGTTACTGCTTTGTATAGTGACTACCTATTGCAAGTGTCATTGCAGACAACAGAGCTGTCTACACTGAATCCCAATAAATGACGATATATAAATATAGTAATGTTTTATTTTTGTTTTTTTTTTGTTAATTTATCAAGCCAAAGGTAAAATTTAGATTTTGCCTGGACAACCCCTTTAATGGATTAATTTCTACACTACTTGGACATGACAGAAAGAGGGAATAATCACTGGCTGGTGGCAAGCCAAAATACTTTAAAAGAACTGCAACACGATTTGGTGGCAGTAGACACTGAGAGTTCAGTTTGCTCGGAAAGGTACATTGTAAACACTAAAGGTTTCCATGGCTGAACTTCAGGATGTACACTTTCATTGACTGAAAAGAACAAGACATTGACTTCACTATGCTCAAAATTCACAGTAATCTGTGGATTCGGTTATGTGGAGCGATCAAACAAATCCTGCAGCTTTTTGGGTATGTGGATTAACAATGTGTCTACCGAAGGAACAAAGCATTTACTGAACAGAACACCCTGCCTACAATGAAGCATGGCAGTAGCTTGCTAATGCACTAGGGCTACTTTGCTTCCTTACTTGCTTATTTATTTGAGTCAAAGATTGATAAAGTCATATGGTGTAAACTGGTGCAGTGATTTTTATTTAATATTAATATACATGTGATCAATAATATGTTACATACAGCTCTTGGAAGCACTATGCTGAGCCATTTCTAATAATAGTTTGAACTTTGATCAGCAGAGACTCTTTCTCTACTTCTCTTTATAGCTGCCCTTAGTATATAGAAAGAAAAACTATGTACTAGAGTCAACATTTTGTAAAACTTATTACTTGAATTCTTTAAAATTTCCAGAGTAGGTGGATCTGCCCTGATTGATAATATAATAAATAGACAATCTGCAAACCACTTTGTATAAAAATAAGCCACTCCAAATTGTTGGCTGCTGGGTGCCGGCCTTAAGGGGGCTTTACACGCTATGACATTGCTAATGTGAACTCGTTGGGGTCACGGAATTGGTGACGCACATCCGGCCGCATTAGCGATGTTGCTGCGTGTGACACCGATGAGCGATTTTGCATCGTTGCAAAAACGTGCAAAATCGCTCATCGGTGACATGGGGGTCCATTCTCAAATATCGGTACTGCAGCAGTAATGAGGTTGTTCCTCGTTCCTGCGGCAGCACACATCGCTCCGTGTGACGCCGCAGGAACGAGGAAGCTCTCCTTACCTGTCTCCCGGCTGCTATGCGGAAGGAAGGAGGTGGGCGGGATGTTATGTCCCGCTCAGCTCCTCCCCTCCGCTGCTATTAGGCGGTCGCTGTGACGCCGCACGGACCGCCCCCCGTAGAAAGGAGGTGGTTCGCCGGTCTCAGCGACATCGCCGGGCAGGTAAGTATGTGTGATGGGTCTGGGCGATGTTGTGCGGCACGGGCAGCGATTTGCCCGTGTCACGCAACAGATGGGGGCGGGTACCCACACTAGCAATATCAGTACCGATATCGCAGTGTGTAAAGCCCGCTTTATATGTAATGTGCTTTCCGCTGCCTGTTCTCAGTTGTAATTCATCTTCAGGTGCAGAAAAACTTAGGTTTATGATGAGAAATGGCACAGATCTTTGTCTCTCTCCTTCTGTCTGTAAAATAGCATAAAGGCATGGGAAAGCAGAACGGTAGACTTTCATTTACAAATAGGCAAGGTCATCAGCAGCACAGTGTGGTGCGAGATAGGAAGTTTCTGCCCCTATAGGGCCAGTGTAATATGAGGGAGAAGAAAATGCCTACTTTCAATTCCAATTTCTCCTTTTATTATGTAATTGATTCTATTTTTAAAAAATGAAAAAAAAAATGGTAAAAACAAAACTATTTTGATGCAGAGACAGAATGTTGTATTAAAGGGGTTAAACGATAGTTTGGTACCTTCTACGTTTATATTTCCTATACATATACTATGCTATCAAACAGTCAACTGCATTTCAGTTATCCAGCCGTATATCCTGATACATTACATGTCCTTCTGGCATGGGCTGCAGAGTTAAACAGCATGAAGAGGGCCAGAGATTAATGAGAGAGCAGCCGTAGCATTGTGAATTTCAGTTCTAATATATTCCGCTGGCTCCTGTAGTATCTCGTGCACTGATCACCTAATTATAGTTTTGTTATGATGCACTTTGGGAATTATTCACTAGAGGGAGCTTCATTGCCTGTCAGATATTTGTCACAAGCTAACACTTGAGAATTTGGCTATGGAGCTATATTCCTGCTCCCAACATTCCTTTTTTATACAGATTTCTTTCCAATGTATTTATAAATATTGGTGTAGATCACTATAAAATTGAATAGGAGAATGAGACCCTTTTCTTATTTATTTAGTAAATAATTCAATAATAAAAAACAGATAAACTTGCACATTTTTCAAAACTGTTAACCCTCTAATTCTGCGCTCCTCCATCTGTATGACTGTCAGACTGGCAGCTGATGACTCGCCCCAGGGCTATGAGGTACTTGGTCCCAGGCCGCATATGTACAGGGACAGTTCACTGAGTGGCCGTTGCCTGGTTCCATGACCTTGGGGGTCGCTTGAGTGGGGTTTATGTACAGGGGATTAATAATAAAGTTTTTGTTGTGACGCCACTTGCGGGTGGCGGCTAGAGAGATGGAGCCGCCGCTGCACAGTTTCTCACCTCTGGGGCTGATGTTAATGGCAGACTGGATGTTGGGCCCTCCGCAAGTAGGGCCGAGGCTCCAGGGGGGTAGGTGATGGACTTAGATGCCGAAAGATGGTAGGCCACACAAGGGATTGCAGTGTAACTGGTTCTCTTTACTCACAGCAGTTGGATGGCTGGTACCCAGAGGAAGGCTGGTCCTCACCACTGGTCCCCTTAGTCCCAGTGCCAGTTTGGTGATCTGGTGGCTTCTTTCCCCTGCACCTGTCTCTAGTTGGTGTGTCCCCGTGGCTTGGAGCATCTGGGGGTCCCCTCCTGGTAGTCTGTCAGTCTTTAGTCCGTACGGCTGGCAGTTTCCACCCTCTGAGGTCGGGGTTCCGGTCCCTGGTTCTCTCGTCACTGCTGGTGCCCCTGGACTTTACGGTCAGTGAGGTCCAGGATGGTCCCCTCACTGTGCAGGTTTTATCAGGTCTGCCTGGAGCGTTTGCCTAACCTAGGGCTCTGTACCCCATCAGGGCTATGGTTCCGAGAATACTCCACTGTACCCCTTTGGCAACCACACACCACACACCTGCATCTGACAGGTCGCCGCTACACACTTCCGTCAGCATGGCCACGTCCGTCTCCTTCCACTTCCACTTACTGACTGTCTGACCCCTCCTCCCTGGTTGCCGTCTAGTGGACCAAGGTGGCCATACATTAGGTCCAACTCTAGTCTTTCACCAGTCCTTAGTGAAAGATAAAAACAGGGATTATATATATGTTTTGCTGTTACCGGCACTGGTCTTCCAGGTTCCCGGGGGTAGGCCCTGCATTTTTGACAGGATGCAGTACCTTGTAGCTCCTGATGGCTTCCCGGGTACTATACTGAACGTGCGGTGTATAAATCAGAGATACATTGCACTTCCATCTGTCTCCTTGATTTATATTCAGTGCAGAGCCTTGATTACATGGAGGCTACTTATAACAAAACATCCATGTTCCTTTATAGCTTCCTTTGCAGTGCGTTCATGGACAAAGTATACATGCACTGAAATAATTTGCTCTAGATTAAATAACATTACATCCTCAGTAACTGCAGCCAAATTAGCCCTATATCTAGACTTTGCATCCAAAAACTATGTTCTTGGTTATTCAAAGCGATTACACTAGAATTCTAAAGTCAAATTAGTGAAGTCACAAAATGCTTGTGCAATGCTAACCTTTGCAAAAAAAATTCCGCATTTGACATTTTTACACCAGTTTCTCCTAGCTTTGCCAAAGTGGACAAAACTGAGATGGGACAGGGGCGTAATGCTACAGCTTGTCTAATTCATGATGAACTTTGGCATTTCTGTCAGAAATCTTACTCTAGTCCCTGGTGCATGGAGGAGCATGCCGCTTGTCTAACACCCCTGATTCATTAAGAGGCATACACCGCTTAATTGATCAGGAGCATATGACTCCAACACACCACCTCATTAAAACCAATGATGTTCATGCCGGTTTTGGTGAATCGGGGGTTTTAATTTTTAAACCTTATGGGTACCTATAAGAGAAAAATATCAGCTACATTCATTAAAGAATTGAAGCAGATCTGTCACCAGATTTTACAATATTAGATAGATCTCTTAGACTAGCCTAGATGAAAATCGTGCATATATTTTGAAAAATGGTGATATAATCCTAAAATTAAAATTAATATTTTGCTAGTTGAGCAAAAGAATGAATGAGCTAATTTTTGTTTTTTTTTCACTGTGAGATTTCAACTGCAGATTGGGTAGGGACACTGAGCATGACAGACAGGGTAGGTATATGGAGATTCAGCTGTAGGGAGGAGAACCACTGAGGAGCATGACAAAAAGGGTAGGTAGGTGGAGATTCAGCAGCAGGGAGGAGAGACACTGAGGAGCATGACAGACAGGGTAGGTAGGTGGAGATTCAGAAGCAGGGAGGAGAGACACTGAGGAGCATGACAGACAGGGTAGGTATATGGAGATTCAGCTGTAGGGAGGAGAACCACTGAGGAGCATGACAAAAAGGGTAGGTAGGTGGGGATTCAGCAGCAGGGAGGAGAGACACTGAGGAGCATGACAGACAGGGTAGGTAGGTGGAGATTCAGAAGCAGCTGGGAGGAGAAACACTGAGGAGCATGACAGAGAGTAGGTAGGTGGAGATTCAGCAGCAGGGAGGAGAGACACTGAGAATCAGGGGCTTTAATTTTTAAACCTTATGGGTACCTATAAGAGAAAAATATCAGCTACATTGATTAAAGAATTCAAGCAGATCTGTCACCAGATTTTACAATATTAGATAGATCTCCTAGACAAGCCTAGATGACAATGGTGCATATATCAAGGAGTTTGTATGTTCTCCCCGTGTTTGCGTGGGTTTTCTCCCGGTACTCTGGTTTCCTCCCACACTCCAAAGACATACAAATAGGGAATTTAGATTGTGAGCCCCAATGGGGACAGCATTCCTGATGTATATGAAGCGCTGCGGAATATGTTAGCACTATTTAAAAATAAAGATTTTTTTTTTTTATATCTTGAAAAATGGTGATATAATCCTAAAATTAAAATTAACATTTTACTAGTTGAGCAAAAGAATGTAAGAGTTCATTTTTATTTTTTTTCAATGTGAGATTTCAACTGCAGATTGGGTAGGGACACTGAGGAGTATGACAGACAGAGTAGGTACATGGAGATTCAGCTCTAGGGAGGAGAAACACTGAGGAGCATGACAGATAGGGTACATACATGGAGATTCAGCAGCAGGGAGGACAGACAATGAGGAGCATGACAAACAGGGTAGGTGGAGATTCAGCAGCAGGGAGGACAGACACTGAGGAGCATGACAAACAGGGTAGCTGGAGATTCAGCAGCAGGGAGGACAGACACTGAGGAGCATGACAAACAGGGTAGCTGGAGATTCAGCAGCAGGAAGGAGAGACACAGAGGAGCAAGACAGAGAGTAGGTAGGTGGAGATTTAGCAGCAGGGAAGAGAGACACTGAGGAGCAAGACAGAGAGTAGGTGTCGCGGGCGGAGGAGGGGACGCTGCGCTCACCCACTGCTCGGGTCCGGCTACTGCTGCTGCTGATGCTCGGTTGTGGCTCGAGCAGTGGGCCGGATCCCGGGGACTCGAGCGGCGCTCCTCGCCCGTGAGTGAAAAGGGGAATGATTTTGGGGATTTATTGTCAGTGACGCCACCCACGGTTGTGGTGAAGTTGGGACACCACCGCTGCTCTGGACGGTGATCCCGGGAGCAATGACAGGGAGCAGCTTAAATGTTGGTTCTCCCCTCCGTGGGTAGGGGGGTTGGTTGTCCCGGGGCCCGGTGAGGGTTTGAGGATGGCAGGCGGGTTACGGGGCCTGGTGAGGTGCAGGGTCGCGGGGGCAGCGCTGTGCCGCATGGCACGGTGGTACTCACTCAGCCAGTAATCTCCACAGAGTCTCTGGTCAAACAAACGGCTGGATGGACGGGTCCCACAGGTGGCTGCGGTTGTTCTCCTCCCAGCAGGTTGCTGGTGACTGCCTTGCCCTGCACCTGTGTACTGTGTACAGTTCCAATGGGTCCCCACCGGTAACCCGCTCCCCAGCTTGGATGGGTGCTGAAGGAGCCCCTTTTGCCCGCAGGCTCTGGCCCTGGGAACTGTAGCCTTGGTGGTGACTGTGTTTCCCTCTACGGTTTGAGCTGTCGCCTTCAATCGGGACTTGAGTGCTGGGAAACCCCGGAGGTTCCCTTCGCTAACGGATTTGACAAATTCAACGGCGACTCCTAGCCTTGTCGGGGTCCGTAAGCCCTGCCGGATGGTGCTGGCTTCTCTTTGTTCACCGGTCCGGTACCACCGGGCCACCGCCCGTCCACGGTCCTTACGGCTCACTCTAATTGGCCTCTCCTGCAGACAGTCACCACCGTCTGCCAACCTTGCTGTTCCGTCCGGGCCACACACCCGGACCACCTTCAGACTGCTCCTCCACCACTTTACGTCCTCTCACTTTCACTACTCAACTCAGAACTCTCTCCTTTTCCCGCCTCCAGGACTGTGAACACCTCAGTGGGCGGGACCAACCACCTGGCCCACCCCCTGGTGTGGACATCAGCCCCTGGAGGAAGGCAACAAGGATTTTGTGTTTGGCTTTGGTGTGCCTAGCCGGGGTGTAGGGTGTGTTGGTGTTGTTCTGTGATGACCTGGCTTGTTCAGGGCGCCACATAGGTAGGTGGAGATTCAGTAGCAGGAAGGAGAGACACTGAGGAGCAAGACAGAGAGTAGGTAGGTGGAGATTTAGCAGCAGGGAGTAGAGACACTGAGGAGCATAACAGACAGAGTAGGTAGGTGGAGATTAGCAGCAGGGAGAAGAGACACTGAGGAGCATGACAGACAGGGTAGGTAGGTGGAGATTTTGCAGCAGGGAGAAGAGACACTGAGGAGCATGACAGACAGGGTAGGTAGGTGGAGATTTAGCAGCATGGAGCAGAGCCACTGAGGAACAGGACAGACAGGGTAGGTGGGTGGAGATTCAGCAGCAGGGAGGAAAGACACTGAGAAGCATGACAGACAGGGTAGGTAGGTGGAGATTCAGCAGCAGGGAGGAGAGACACTGAGGAGCATGACAGACAGGGTAGGTAGGTGGAGATTCAGCAGCAGGGAGGAGAGACACTGAGGAGCATGACAGACAGGGTAGGTAGGTGGAGATTCAGCAGCAGGGAGGAGAGACACTGAGAAGCATGATAGACAGGGTAGGTAGGTGGAGATTCAGCAGCAGCTGGGATGAGACACATTGAGGAGCTTGTTAGTCAGTTAGGGTGGTATAAATTTACCAGTAGCAAGAAAGAGGAAAACTGAGGAGTGAGTCAGTCAAGCTAGGTAAGTGGAGGTTCAGCAGCGGAAGCATGGAGAAGAGACACTGAAAAGCTTGTCAGTTAGTGTACGTGCATATGATTCAGCAGCAGCAGGAAGGAGAAGCATTGAAGATCTTCATAGTCAAGCTAGGTGAGGGAAGATTAGGTAGCAGAAAGGTGGGACACGGAGTAAGTTGTCAGGCTAGGTTAGTGGAAATTCAGCAGCAGCAAAAATTTGGGTTACTTATTTGCATGTCAGTAAGCAAGATGGGTGGAAATTCAACACAACAGGGAGAACGGACTCTGGGGAGTTGTCAGTAAGGGTAGATGCATGAAGATTGTAGATAAAAAATGATTATATAGACATTTTGATATGGATATTAGTGATGAGCGAGTATGCTTGTTACTACTCGGTACTCGCACGAGTATCACTGTACTCGGGCTACTCGGCGGGTACCGAGTAATTTTGCAATACTCGTGCTGTACTCGTGGTCTTCATCCCTGCATGTTGGCGCTCTTTTGAGAGCCAGCCCTCATGCAGGGATTGGCTGGCAGACCACTGCAATGCCACAGCCCTGTTAGTTGTGGAATTGCAGTGATTGGCCGGCCTGCACAGCGTGACCGAGCCTTTATACCGGCGGGGGCGCTGTGCTCTGTACACAGCCATCTCATATTCCCTGCTTTCCATGCCCACAGGCGCCTATGATTGGTTGCAGTGAGACACGCCCCCACGCTGAGTGACAGGTGTCTCACTGCACCCAATCACAGCAGCCGGTGGGCGGGTCTATACTGTGCAGTAAAATAAATAAATAAATAATTAAAAAAAACGGCGTGCGGTCCCCCCAATTTTAATACCAGCCAGATAAAGCCATACAGCTGAAGGCTGGTATTCTCAGGATGGGGAGCTCCACGTTATGGGGAGCCCCCCACCCTAACAATATCAGTCAGCAGCTGCCCAGAATTGCCGCATACATTATATGTGACAGTTCTGGGACTGTACCCGGCTCTTCCCGATTTACCCTAGTGCGTTGGCAAATCGGGGAAATAAGGAGTTAATGGCAGCCCATAGCTGCCACTAAATCCTAGATTAATCATGTCAGGCGTCTATGAGATACCTTCCATGATTAATCTGTAAATTACAGTTAAAAAACACACACACCCGAAAAAATCATTTATTAGAAATAAAAAACACTAACAAAGTCCCTCATTACCAATTTATTAACCCCGACAAACCCTCCATGTCCGGCGTAATCCACGGACCTCCAGCGTCGCGTCCAGCTCTGCTGCATGGAAGTGACAGGAGCTGCAGAAGACACCGCTGCTCCGGTCACCTCCACGCAGCTAATGAAGGGAATAGCGCGATCAGCTGCTGTCAGTCAGGTAACTCCCGGCCACCGCTGGATCCAGCGGTGGCCGCGATTAACCTCAGTGACAGCAGCTGATCGCTATACTCACCTCAGTTGGTGCATGGAGCTGACCGGAGCGGCGGTGAGTAGCGCGATCAGCTGAGCTGTCACTGAGGTTACCCGCGGCCACCGCTGGATCCAGGTAACCTCAGTGACAGCTCAGCTGATCGCTATACTCACCTCATTAGCTGCGTGGAGGTGACCGGAGCGGCGGTGTATTCTGCTGCTCCTGTCACCTGCATGCAGCAGAGCTGGACGCGATGCAGCAGAGCTGGACGCGATGCTGGAGGTCCGTGGATTACGCCGGATATGGAGGGTTTGTCGGGGTTAATAAATTGGTAATGAGGGACTTTGTTAGTGTTTTTTATTTCTAATAAAGGATTTTTCGGGTGTGTGTGTTTTTTAACTGTAATTTACAGATTAATCATGGAAGGAATCTCGGGGAGACGCCTGACATGATTAATCTAGGATTTAGTGGCAGCTATGGGCTGCCATTAACTCCTTATTACCCCGATTTGCCAACGCACTAGGGTAAATCGGGAAGAGCCGGGTACAGTCCAGGAACTGTCGCATATAATGTATGCGGCAATTCTGGGTGGCTGCTGACTGATATTGTTAGGGTGGGGGGCTCCCCATAACGTGGAGCTCCCCATCCTGAGAATACCAGCCTTCAGCCGTATGGCTTTATCTGGCTGGTATTTAAATTGGGGGGACCGCACGCCGTTTTTTTTAATTATTTATTTCACTGCACAGTATTCACACACACACCGGCTGCTGTGATTGGGTGCAGTGAGACAGCTGTCACTCAGTGTGGGGGCGTGTCTCACTGCAACCAATCATAGGCGCCGAAAAGCAGGAAAGCAGAGAATACGAGATGGTTTAATGAGCGGCCGGCTTTTTCAAAAGAGGAAAAGCCGCCGGAGTTTAGTGAACAGCAGTGCAGCGCCGCGCCGGTGATCGGGGAACGGTAAGTAAGAGAGAGGGGGGAGACTGACCGACAGACTGTGAGAGGGGGACAGACAAGACAGAGAGAGACAGACAGAGCGAGACCGACCGACGGGAGATAGAATGAAAAAAAAAATGACCGACATCGTTAGTAAAAAGCACAAAACGTGCGTTTTGGACATCGGAGTGCCACACAAGGTTTTCACGTAAAATGTTTCATGTATTAATCTCAAAAAGTAACCTACACCAGCTCTATCTCACTATTGGGTTTGTGCCCTTAACATTTCCGCCATGAAAATTCATTTTGGTGTCATTTTGGAAGGTTTTCTGGTGAGTCCGTAAAAATGGCGTAAAACTCGGACAAAATTGTTCACAGCTGTGACTTTTGAGTGATAAATGCTTCAAGCGGTCTTCCCCATGCTGTTGCCATGTCATTTGAGCACTCTTCTGAGACTTTTGTGACATTTTTAGGGTTTCTACATGCTGCCGGGGGGTCATTTCACAAAAATACTCGGGTCTCCCATAGGATAACATTGGGCTCGGTGCTCGGGCCGAGTACACGAGTATCTTGGGATGCTCGGCCCGAGCCTCGAGCACCCGAGCTTTTTAGTACTCGCTCATCACTAATGGATATCCATTTAATAAAGTATGCAGTTCATATTGTCAAAATTGGTGACACTATTGGTTTAAGTCCCACAATATGGACAGGCAGGTGCTCACCAATGATGCTTAAAATGCTGAGTAAAAGCAATAAGGATTTTTTTCTCCATATGGAAAATTAAGTTTTCATGTCTGTCTCAGAATCTCTTTACTCTGATGATGTACAAATGCTCCTGTTATACTGCAAGATTTGGAAAGAAAAGATTAATTATTTTTCCAAAAGATAATATAACACAATTGACAAGAAGTCAGACAGGAGGTTGGATACTGAAACTGTTATTTGAAGTTCTTGAGACTCTAGGATGTGGGGCATAACCAAGTACTATAACTCAACAAACTATGAAAAGGTGAAATTGAAACGAAAACAAGACATGGATAGGTAAATATTCTAGGCAATCCCTTTCTTTATGGTATGGGTTACACCTTTAAGAGTATGTGCATACAATCAGTATTGGCAGTGTTTTGGAAGCAGCATGTTTCTGCTGGACCACAATGCTGTGTTGTACAGTAGAAGCAGAGTAGATGGGAATTAAAGAAATCCCGTGCCCACTGTGCTTGTTTTCTCCACAGCATAAACTGACATGCAGCATGTCAATTTATGCTACGGAGACCCGAGTTTATGCAGATCCCTGAATCCCGATCATGAATCCAGGACTTTGCGCGTCCTGATCATATGCACCCACCCTTAAAGTGCTTTATTTGAACTATCGTGTTAAGGTTATGTTACTTGGAAGTCGCTAGGAAGGATATCTCCTTAAAGGGAACCACTCACCAGGATTTTCCTATACAACTTAAAGCCAGTGCTATACTGACGCTATCAGGCTGATTCTATACATACCTTTAGTGGTCACCTCGGATGTTAAGGAATTGAAATCCCAAAAAGTAAAGTTTATAAAATTAGCTGCTTGTTGAGTGGCAGTTGCACTGGAGTAGATAATATATCCATAGTTATCCACTCCCCCTTTTAGAATTAGCATAAGTATTATACAAACAATTCACTTTGTCTGTTACAGGACCTGTGTTAGGTCATACCCATGTGACCAGAATGGGCGGAGCCTCAGCCAACAAAGCTGCATACCAGGTCACATGGGTATTACCTCACACAGGTCCTGCAACAAAGTGAATCGTTTGTATAATACTTATACTAATTCTAACAGAGGGAGGGGACAACTGTGAATATATGATCTGCTCCAGTGCAACTGTCACTCAAGAAGCTGATGATTTTATAAACTTTACTTTCTTGGATTTCAAAACCTAAACATCCGAACTGACCACTACAGGTATGTAGAGAATATACCAACCAGAGAAAAATGGGAGTCAACTAGTGAGGCCAAAACATGGCCAAATAATCACAAAAAGTAGAAAACCTCTTATAATAACCACAAAAAATCTTTATTAATGGAAATTTACAGTCATAAGAGGAAAAAGTTAAATTCCGTACTAACAATACAATAAAGATCAGGTAAAACCGGAAAAAAACGATACCAATCACACCAAGCAGTCAGGGAATGGGACAGTGGAGCAATATTAATTATCTCACAAGGCCTAGATAGATAAATAGGGGGAGAGAATGATAATAATAGACCTGACAAAACCCATACAAATGCTGTGACTAGGAGTGCCGACAGAGAAGATAATATATATAAAAATATAAAGGGTTGCACAGAAAAGTCAAAAAGACATCAAATAGTTAATGCTATGCTTATATAAAGCGGGCAATATTCAGAGAGGCATACCCATTCAATTGTCAGCAATCCGGAACACACCATGGAGGGTTAAACAGGAGACCCATATAAGGGAAGACCTCAGATAACATAATATAGGTGATGCTATAAATAGTGCACCACAGTCTCCAGCCCAAATACGGGCAATATACAGGAAGCGAAAAAAAGCCCAAGTCACTTACCCATAAAACCTGACTACTCGGCGTGGCGTGCTCCGACGCGCACGTTTCGTGACCTTCCTCGGGGAGCTGTGCATGGTATGTATGTATGTAGGTATGTAGAGAATCAGCCTGATAGTGCCAGTATAGCACTGGCTTTAGGTTATATACAAACATCCTGGTGATTGGTTCCTTTTAAAGCTTGCAGGTGAAGACAGTTTTAGGTCTTTGTTCCTGAGTAGGCCTTTTCAATTCTTGTTATTTTACTTGTGCCCAACATTACACTAAGGGGTTCAAGAAAGCTTTAACATTGATTGATTGCCTATTTTATGAGTAAGGGGTGCTTCACACACAGCGAGCTCGCTGCCGAGATCGCTGCTGAGTCACGCTTTTTGTGATGCAGCAGTGACCTCATTAGCGATCTCGCTGTGTGTGACAATGAGCAGCGATCTGGCCCCTGCTGCGAGATCGCTGCTCGTTACACACAGCCCTGGTTCGTTTTCTTCAAAGGCGCTCTCCCGCTGTGACACACAGATCGCTGTGTGTGACAGCGAGAGAGCGACAAATGAAGCGAGCAGGGAGCAGGAGCCGGCGTCTGACAGCTGAGGTAAGCTTGTAACCAAGATAAACATCGGGTAACCAAGGTGGTTACCCGATATTTACCTTAGTTACCAGCCTCTGCAGCTCTCACGCTGCCTTTGCTGCCGGCTCCGGCTCTCTGCACATGTAGCTGCTGTACACATCGGGTTAATTAACCCGATGTGTACAGCAGCTAGGAGAGCAAGGAGCCAGCGCTCAGTGTGCGCGGCTCCCTGCTCCCTGCACACACAGCTAAGCGGTGTGCGCTGGTAACTAATGTAAACATCGGGTAACCATACCCGATGTTTACCTTAGTTACCAGTCTCCGCAGCTTCCAGACGGCGGCTCCGTGCAAGCGCAGCGTCGCTTGCACGTCGCTGCTGGCTGGGGGCTGTTCACTGGTCGCTGGTGAGATCTGCCTGTTTGACAGCTCACCAGCGACCATGTAGCGATGCAGCAGCGATCCTGACCAGGTCAGATCGCTGGTCGGATCGCTGCTGCATCGCTAAGTGTGAAGGTACCCTAAAGGCCCTGTCACACACACAGATAAATCTGTGGTTTCAGTGAAATTGTGGACAATCAGTGCCAGGTTTGTGGCTGTGTACAAATGGAAATATATGTCCATGATTTCACTGCAACCACAGATCTGCCAAAGATTTATCTATGTGTGTAAAGTGGCCTTAAGTCATTCATTTTTTATTTTTGGCGCCTGAATTCTAGCAACCTGAAGAAAAAGGGTTTGTGGTGCTAAAAGTTCAATCCTATTCAGTCATACACAATTTATTGGGATAAGCTAATAGAAGGATGTGATTCTTACAGAATTGCCACAGACTCTTCATTTTTCTGGTCAGAATCATAATACTTTCATCAATAAAACATTACAAGCATTGATGGACAATCTGAAGATTGAGACAATACTGTTTAACCCCAAGCCCATTTTCACATTTCTGACCAGGCCATTTTTTCAATTCTGGCCAGTGTCACTTTGAGGTAAAAACTCTAAAACAATTCAACGGATCCCAGTTTTTTTTGTGATATATTGTTCTTCATGATAGTGGTAAACTTAGGATGATATTTTTTGCTGTTAGTTGTGAAAAAAATCAGAAATTTGGTGAAAAATTTGAAGAAGTTCCAATTTCCTAACTTTGAATTTTTATGCCAGAGAGTTATGTCACACAAAAAAGTTAAAAAATAACATTTCCCACATGTCTACTTTACATCAGCGCAATTTTTGTTAGGTAAACAGAAGGGTTCCAAGTTTTTCAGCAATTTTTAATTTTTTCAACAAAATTTACAAAACCATATTTTTACAGACCACATCACATTTGAAGTGATTTTGAGAGGCTTACATGATAGAAAATACCCAATAGTGACACCCTTCTAAAAACTCAAACTGTTCAAAACCACGTGCAAGAAGTTTATTAACCATTCACGTGCTTCACAGGAACAAAAGCAATGTGGAAGGAAAAAAAATAGGAGGAAGGATTGCAATTTGACTTTTGGAACACAAAATCGCCTGGAATAGATAGTGAATGCTATATCGCATTTGCAGAGCCCTTGATCTGCCTAAACAGGGGAAACCCCCCACAATTGACCCCATTTTGGACATTAGATCCCCCAAGGAAATTATCGAGATGTGTGATGAGCACTTTGAACCCCCAAGTACTTCACAAAATTGTACGACATTGAGCCATGAAAATGAAAAAATCAATTTTTACCACAAACATGTTGCTTTAATCCCAAGTTTTTCATTTTCACAAAGGTAAAAGGAGAAAATGGACCCCAAAAATGTTTGTGCAATGTCTCCTGAATGCAATGATACCCCATATGTTGTGGAAAACTACTGTTAGGGTGCATGGCAGGGCTTGGAAGGGAAAAAGCCATTTTACTTTTTGAATGCAAAATTGGTTGCAATCTCCATGTCACAATAGGAGAGCCCCTGATGTGCCTAAACAGTGGAAACTCCCCACATGTGATCCTGTTTTGTAATCTAGACTTCTCAAGGAGTTTATCAAGATGTGTGGTGGGCACCTTGAGCCCCCAGGTGCTTCACAAAATTTTATCACGTTGAGCCATGAAAATGAAAAAAATAAAAGCCATTTTTATTACAAAAATGTTGCTTTAACCAGTTTTTCATTTTCACAATGATAACAGGAGAAAATGGACAACCAAAAATTGTTGTGCAATGTCTGCTGAATACAATGATGCCCCATATGTTGTGGAAAACTACTGTTAGGGTGCACGATAGCGCTCGGAAGGAAAGGAGCCTTTTTTTTGTATGCAAAATTGGCTGGAATCATGAGCATACTCCATGTCACAGCAGGAGAGCCCCGATGTGCCTAAGCAGTGGAAACTCCCCACAAGTGACCTCATTTTGGGATCTACACTTCTCACGCAAATTTATTGAGATGTGTAGTGAGCACATTGAATCCCCAGATGCTTCACAGAATTTTATCACGAGCCATGAAAATGAAAAAAATACATTTTTACCACAAAAATGTTGCTTTAACCATATTTTTTTCTTTTTCACAAGGAAGCAAAAGGAGAATATGTACCACAAAATGTGTTGTACAATTTTTCCTAAATACACTGATACCCTATATGTATGGGGAAACTGCCAAAAAACAAGCGGCCAAGTACTGGTAATCATTGATCAAGTACTGATCAGCACTTGGCGGTAGAAGGGGGATAGAGAAGGAGTTAGGAAGAGGGGGAAAGGGGGAAGAAGAGGAAATGAGATAAAAAGGAAACAGAGCAAGATTGGAGCTAAAAAAGAAAGAGGGGACAGGAACAGGAAAAGTAAAAAGATCTTTCTTCAGTCAGGAACAGCAGCAGTGGAAGCAGAGGCTTGAAAAAGCCAAAGGCACCACAAGCATTAGAAGATCAGCAGCAGACCAACACAGTGACTGTTCTACAAAGATCTCAAAGCTGGACTGTAGTGGAGCAGAGCAGTCAAAGACAGGTCAGACTGCAGAGCTGCTTACTGATTGGAGCGATCGCATATCTCAGGAAGAACACTCCAATCAGATCTGGGGCTGGGACACTGCTGTCTCCTAGCTCCAGCATATGATCGGTGCTGTTATGGCACCCATTATAGCTGGACTTCATTGTTTCAGGCAATTTCATTGCCTGATCCATTAAAATCACTGTGATTGGCTGTTCAAGATTGATCAGCCAATCACAACGATCATTGTTGTGGGGATTGGCAAAACCCCATTTTTCGATGTGTTGCGTTGTCCTGTTGATATGATCAGCTGGCACCTTCATGTGATCACCGTAACTTTAGTCACGGTGGCACATGAAAGCCATGATGTACCCCATACATCATAGGTCAAGAAGCCCTTCCCAACCATGATGTACGAGGTACGTCACAGGTTGGGAAGGGCTTAAAGGATATCTGTCATGTTAAAAGTGCACTTCAATCTACATGCAGCATGTTTAAGAGCAAAATGAGCTAAAAGATATTTTATTCTTTTCTTGGGGAAAAAAGTTCAGTAGAACTAGTAATTTATTCATTGAAATTTCTGCTCATTCTGAGCTTAAATGTCCACTGGGAGGTCCTAATTAGTGATTTCAGCCATATGTGTATATACTGTACAGTCATACAGGAAGGTTATCAGTCATTGAGTGAGACCGCCCTGTTGACTCCTAAAGCCAGAAAGTGCAGATGCTTAAAGAGCTTATCCACTACTTTTACACTGATGGCTTCTCTTTAGGATAGGTCATCAATGTCTAATCATCCGAGGTCCGACACTCAGCATCCCCACCGATCAGCTATGCTCAGTGCCAGCGGCATCAGCAGGCAGCTCGAAATGCTCAGTTCCGGAGTTGCTCTATCTTCTGATAGTGGCCGTGGCTGGGTACTGCACATACGCCTCCTATTCGAATTAATAGGAGGCATATGTACAATACCTGGCTACAGCCACTATGAGAAAATGGAGTAGCTCTGGAACTGAGCATTTCCGACCATCTGCTACTGTCACCAACACCAAGAAAAGCTGATTGGCAGGGGTGCCGGGTTTCGGACCCTGGACGATCAGAAATTGATGATCTATCCTAAGTATAGGTCATCAATGTTTAAGTAGTGAACAACATCTTTAAATAAATAAATTACTACTTGTGCCTATCCTGTATACATCTGCTCAACTCGTCCTTCTCTCTAACATGGTGCTCACAATTTGGCTGCATCTTCAGCTGAACGAGATCTTTTTAAATCCTAGGGGAAAAAAATAATTCCTAAAATACTCAGCATTATTTCCTACTAGTGCATTAGAGCTGATTTGTATAATAGTGTCCTTTCTGATATCTGCAAATAAAAGACAATCACTGCTATGCAATGTGTTAACAGTAGTTGCCATACTTGCTTATCCACATGTACAGGCTGATTCCAGTGTATAACTTGCAATCACTGAAGCACAACTGATCCACTCTGACATCTTATTGTAGACCTCCTTTTAAAAATTAATTTTGGACCGCATAAAGCGGAGGATACTCTAGACATATTAAATACTTCCAGTGACATAGTGAATGTTGCACTGTTTAATTATTCAGTCGTATTTAATTATATATGTGCGTTGTGCAACCACCTTTGAACTCTCTAGCAAGATACTTTAGTATTATAAGCAGACATAGCATTTATGTGCTAAAGGTCCTGATAAGTGCATTGTACACAGACCTAGGGAAACGGCTGCGTTTTACTCGCTCCGGCAGGGGTTTAGCAATAAGTGCTCACAAATGCATTGTCTTGGCCCAGCTCAGTTCTTCTGTTAATGTTTGTTTAGTACAGATGTGAATGATAGATTTCATGAAAAGACGTGTTCTTTCTTCAGCTGTCTAACCCTCTAGCTCTGCAATATTCAATAAGAAGCTGTCGTCTATTTACTTTTAACTGAGAGATTTTGAAATAGTTGAAGTGTTTCTCTCACTGACACATTATGGATTGACTCCTATGCCTAACGCATGCTATAGGCAAGGCCCGCAAAGTAGTAATGTATTCATCCCGAGACATCGAAAGTACAAATCTGCCTAACTCTCCAGACTCAGCTGGAAAAGGGAGCAGAAGTTTGCAATGTATCTTGAGTGAGTTCAAGTATGTTTTATATATCATGTACTACAACTTATTCCATGTAAAATATGGTACAGTTACATATTGTGTTTTTTATATATTATTTTTACATGTTTTTATTTATTTATGTATTTAATGTGACACATAGCCACAAGGTATTGATTTATTATGCAATGTAACTGCTAGAAAACCTTTTCCTTACCATACAGAATTACTGTTCTGAAGTTACTACATAGTTATGCTGCAATATAATCATGAATGAGTGTTGTTATAAACTTTCATTTCACAATTATTTTGCCGTGTAATGATGAAGGAGCTGAAAACAACTTAAAAACTTATTCTCGGCCATGCATTCTATGATGTAAACCCAACTCGTACTGCCGAGAACTACGGCAGCCTATGCGCACTCTACTACCGATCCCTGAGTGTGCATTTTTTACTTTAATCTGTCTGTGTAAACAGGCACTTAAACCCCGCCAGCGTCGGACTGGCTACCGGAGGAATCTCTAGTAATGCCAGGCCTGGATTCAGGTACCTGCATTGCACTCCGGAGCTCTAACCTGAGCTTCGGCGTGCAGCCGAGACTGTACCGCGAGCGCCGAGTGATTGATTCCCCGGCGCTTGCGGTTCAGTTCATGTCAGCTGCAGACAGGCCGGGATGTTCTCCGGTGCTCTCACCTGAACTCCGGAGATCACCCCGGCCTGTCTGCAGCTGACATGAACTGAACCGCAAGCGCCAGGGAATCAATCACTCGGCGCTCTCGGTACAGTCAAGGCTGCACGCCGGAGCTCAGGTGAGAGCTCCGGAGTGCAATGCAGGTACCTGAATCCAGGCCTGGCATTACTGGAGATTCCTCCGGTAGCCAGTCCGACACTGAACCTCGCTGATCAGTTTATAAAATACTGTATACGATATGTATCGTGCAGCCGATCGGTCCATGTAAACGAACCTTTACTAAAATCGAAAACAGGGGTAGAGATTTATTAAGTTAAATGTACCAAAATTTTACTGTAATTTGGGCCACAAACCTGTCTTTCATAACCCACACCATATTTATTATGTTTTAGATACGTTCTATGTCTTGGATGACACATAAAAGGGCCTCTCTGAAAATTGGTATGGCTTTTCAGAAAGGGGGCATAGCCTAGCATGCACATTTTTGGCTTTAAATTAGCCAATAAAAAAGTGTTTTAAACTTAGACGAGACAACATTAAAACTAGACATTGTTAACCAATGTGTACCACTGTGATACACTGACGTCAAAATGGGTAACAATGATTTGAACTTTTGACTTAACGGCTCCATATCTCACCATCTATTACATCTGTGAGTGTGAGGCTAACTTCATTTTATAGACAATCATCTTGGCTATCTCATACATAAATTTGACTTGCAACTGTTTAGCATACTTAGTTATGCAGATTCCTATGTCATTGCATTGTTACTGTTTTGCTCTTGATGTATGAAAAAATCTTTTTTTCCTTTATGCTACAAATTACAACCTGTTCACATTCCCTAATAGCTCAGTGTGTTATTAGGTTGATTGCCAAGCTAAAGGTCACTAGTGCGAATCGAGGCTCAGTCATGAAGATTTCCAAAGAAAACAGAAACAGCATCATCCAGCTCATAGATAGCGGTCTCTCAGCCAAGAAAATTGCCAAACTGCATATGAGTTCCATGACAGTTAGAAGAATATGAAATGAAGCCCATCCATTCAAAAGCTAAGAGGTAGATGTCCAGGCAAAATATCAGAGTCATCAAGTTGGCTCATCACAAGGTCTATCAGTTCTATGGTGACAAACTCAACAGTAGAGGTGGCTCATATGCTTTGTTATTGAGAGGTTACAAGCATCATGGGACACATGTTACACAATTATAGTGAAGAAGCCTCAACTTCAAATTAATCAAAAGAAGCATCAGCTCAAGTTTGCATAAAAGTGGATAGTAGAAAATTAGAAATAGGTGATTTGGAACAATGAGATGAAATTCAATAGACTAGGCTCTGATTGGTGCCAATGGGTCTGGAAGAAACAAGGGAAAAGGGGGCTAACAGATTAAGAAATTGAAGGAACTGTCAAGTTTGGTGGAGAAAGCCTAATGATAAAGGTTTGTTTCACATCCAAAGGTATTGGATACTTGACTAAGATCAATGCTATTGTCAATACTGAGCTATATGTGACTATCCAACAAGATGAGTTACTTCATACACCTGAGTACTATGTGTATGAAAAGGATGACATCGAGTTCCAGAAGGACAATGACCTGAATTACAGTGAAGTAGAGGTGAGGGATTAGCCCTAACAGTCCCCAGATTTCAACACAATCGAACACTTGTGACTAGAGTTGAGGAAAAAGCTGTATACATACCCGAGTGAAGCAACCAGTATGCACAAACATTGGGAATTTGGAGAAGAGACTCAGAGAGAATCAGATTTCAGTCCAGACATGCTTAGATCTGATCTAGAGCATGACCAGAAGGATGCAGGTAGTGTTGAAAGCAAAAGATGGATTTATAAAATAATAAAAATAAAAATTTAGATTTTTTTTTTATAGGCGCAAAACAATGCAGTGACAAGACAAGAATCTACACAACTAATCATATGCTAAATAGTTATAAGTGAAATTTATGTATGAGATAGCCAAGATGATTGTCTATAAAATAAAGAAAGTTTCACGCTGAAAGCTGTAGTGGATGGTGAGATATGAAGCCTGAAAGTCAAAAATTCAAAACATTGTTATCCTTGTTTGTCAGTGTATATCTGCTCTTTTTAATACTGGTTACTATAAGTTTGTATGGCCAAAGAATTAGACAGAATTAATAAATCATCTCCTATAGCTTTTAGCCTCTACCATTTATTGGATGAAAGTTGGATCTCTTAGGCCTCCTGTACTTGTATCGAGACCTGCACCATTGTTTCCATCAAGCATATAACTAAAACAACGTATGGAAATATAATAGTGGAATTAATATCAATTTTTGCAATGGAATTGTTTCTACTTGTCCGTGTCATCAGTATTTACTTTGGACAGGTGAAGGCTTCAATGGCCAAATCACAACCTTTCATGTAATGTTTTGTTCTGGCCCTGGACCAGCGTCTTTGAGTAAAATGGTGTCAAGGAAACATTTTGCATCAGTTTTCCAAACAGCTGTGATCCATTTGAATTTTGCAGGCTCAAAAACTGAGTGTGTACCCAAAATTACAATGGAATGGAGATCTGTACAAACGTTTATTAGGTGGACCATGGTTCCAACCAATGTAGCAAAACATTGCTCTAAAAAGAGTGAGCTGGTTTTACCCAAGGGCCAAATAGTATTATATCATAGTAATAATATTTAGAAATATTTTTATTGAAGTCTATTGTCTCTACAAGCTAGTCTTGGCTTATCCTTACCGAGTTGTTTGACAGCTCCACAAGCACACAACATTTAATTGACAGTGTAAACTGGTATATAACACATTCTTGTTAAACAATGTATATGCCCTATTCTGAATAAAATAGCCTAGAGGTAATTCAGTAAAATTAGCCATCTAGCTCAAACATTTTCATACTTGTGTAATTGGTCTCTCTGAGGGCTCGTGCAGATGACCGTATCTTAGGTCCGAATGCTATCGGTCAAAACATCGGATCGCACAAGGTGCGATGATATTTAATGAGACAGTGCACGTCCAATTTTTTCCATGGACTACAGCATGCAAGATTTGCCTCGGAAAATCGGATGTCTCTCCTCGAAAGAAATGAAATCAAACATGGAGTGCAGTCCAATTTTCCCGAGCTCCCAAAATGGAGAAGGTGGATAATTTTTTGTTAATTCTCCTCTGAAAAAAATCAGATCCCACTCTAGTCAAGAGCCTGGTTAGCATGATCTGCCATTTTTCTCTAGTGGAGAACTCAGCCTTAGTGTATATATACAATCACAAAATTTTGCACAGACACTCCATTTCACTCAGGGAGCGTCATACTATGTTTTGAGGGGAAATGTTAACCTTGCACTTTACAGTTGTCCGTCAAAAAACCTGCCTCCATTAAAGTGAATGGAGCTGCGAGCTACAGTGCAGCCAGAACTTCAGAAGAATGAGCAGCCACGCCCTTGAAAGAAATGTTGGCATGTTACAATGCAAGCAGGGAAAGAGACAGACAGACACAGGCAGACACAGGTAGATACAGGAAGAGACAGAAAGAGACAGGCAGAGACAGGGAAAGAGGGAAACAGACAAGGAAAAAGACAGACAGGCAGTAAAAGAGACAGGCAATGACAGACAGAAAGGGAAAGAGACAGACAGGAAGGGAAAGAGACAGACAAAAAAACAGATAGACACAGACAAAGAGAGACACAGACAGGGAAAGAGACAAACAGGGAAAGAGACAGACAGGGAAACAGAGAGAGATAGAGAGGGAGAAAGACAGAGACTGAGAGAGAAACAGAGAGACAGTTACTATCCCGGGCAATGCCGGGTGCTACAGCTAGTATATATCATAATTACCTATTTTTAGGAAGTCATTTCTTTTTGTGTTATATGTGGATAAGCAAACCTAGAAAACATCAGTATAGCCTCCTATAGATATAATGCCTTATAAATAAAGATACTTAGTCTGATACACACATTCTACAGCATTTTTACAATTTTACTCTATATTTTGGAAGATTTCACACTTTGGATTTTAAAGAAAAAGCAGTCTTTCAATTGAAGAGCAATTCTAATGATAACATTAGGAATTGGTCTTTAACAAATATTCATACATTGCCTCATTTATAGAAATAGACTGTAATACTAATACATTTCCCTAACCACTTTTTTTGCGATATTTATAGTTTTTTTCATACTGTTTCAGGCCTTGTTTTTTTGTAGCCTACTATTTCAGTCAATAAAGGTAATGAAGCTGTCAGTAAAAAAAAAATCTTGTACTAGATCTGGCAGCCAGGTCTAATGCTGAGTAAGCAAACTTATTCTTTTGGATAGTTAGATCTTCCGTTCTTGTTCCTGTTCGATTTAATTTCAGGCTTAAGACATGATTTCTAGAGGCACCTGTAACAGTTTTCTAGGAACTACACTTACTTGATAAAGCTAAAAAAAGCACCGTAACATTGATGAAGATATTTTTTTTGTGCAGTAAAAAACAATATGTAATTAAAAAGGTTATTTACAAAAGTCCAATTTCCATTAAAATTACCCTTGGTTGATGCAGATGAAGAAAAGAAAGTTCTGAAAGAAAACATACATTTTTTTAATGACAGTCAATACATTTGATAAAGTCGAGAATAAAAGGAGACTAAAGAAAAGATCATTGCTAAGATTGTGGTCACCTGAAACAGAATAAACTGATTTATTAAAGTTGCCATTACTTAAAGGAAACCTCTCACCAGATTTGGTGACTATAAGCTGTGGCCACCACAACTGGGCTCTTATCTATAGCATTCTAACATACTGTATATACAGTGCCTACAAGTAGTATTCAACCCCCTGCAGATTTAGCAGGTTTACACATTCTGAATTAACTTGGCATTGTGACATTTGGACTGTAGATCAGCCTGGAAGTGTGAAATGCACTGCAGCAAAAAAGAATGTTATTTCTTTTTTTTTTTTTTTTTTTTAAATTGTGAAAAGTTTATTCAGAGGGTCATTTATTATTCAACCCCTCAAACCACCAGAATTCTGTTTGGTTCCCCTAAAGTATTAAGAAGTATTTTAGGCACAAAGAACAATGGGCTCTACATGTTTGGATTAATTATCTCTTTTTCCAGCCTTTTCTGACTAATTAAGACCCTCCCCAAACTTGTGAACCGCACTCATACTTGGTCAACATGGGAAAGACAAATGAGCATTCCAAGGCCATCAGATACAAGATCGTGGAGGGTCACAAGGCTGGCAAGGGGTACAAAACCCTTTCCAAGGAGTTGGGCCTACCTGTCTCCACTGTTGGGAGCATCATCCGGAAGTGGAAGGCTTATGGAACTACTGTTAGGCTTCCACGGCCTGGACAGCCTTTGAAAGTTTCCACCCGTGCCGAGGCCAGGCTTGTCCGAAGAGTCAAGGCTAACCCAAGGACAACAAGGGAGGAGCTCCGGGAAGATCTCATGGCAGTGACGACATTGGTTTCAGTCAATACCATAAGTAACGTACTCCACCGCAATGGTCTCCGTTCCAGACGAGCCCGTAAGGTACCTTTACTTTCAAAGCGTCATGTCAAGGCTCATCTACAGTTTGCTCATGATCACTTGGAGGACTCTGAGACAGACTGGTTCAAGGTTCTCTGGTCTGATGAGACCAAGATCGAGATCTTTGGTGCCAACCACACACGTGACGTTTGGAGACTGGATGGCACTGCATACGACCCCAAGAATACCATCCCTACAGTCAAGCATGGTGGTAGCAGCATCATGCTGTGGGGCTGTTTCTCAGCCAAGGGGCCTGGCCATCTGGTCCGCATCCATGGGAAGATGGATAGCACGGCCTACCTGGAGATTTTGGCCGAGAACCTCCGCTCCTCCATCAAGGATCTTAAGATGGGTCGTCATTTCATCTTCCAACAAGACAACGACCCAAAGCACACAGCCAAGAAAACCAAGGCCTGGTTCAAGAGGGAAAAAATCAAGGTGTTGCCGTGGCCTAGTCAATCTCCTGACCTTAACCCAATTGAAAACTTGTGGAAGGAGCTCAAGATTAAAGTCCACATGAGACACCCAAAGAACCTAGATAACTTGGAGAAGATCTGCATGGAGGAGTGGGCCAAGATAACTCCAGAGACCTGTGCCGGCCTGATCAGGTCTTATAAAAGACGATTATTAGCTGTAATTGCAAACAAGGGTTATTCCACAAAATATTAAACCTAGGGGTTGAATAATAATTGACCCACACTTTTATGTTGAAAATTTATTTAAATTTAACTGAGCAACATAACTTGTTGGTCTGTAAGATTTATGCATCTGTTAATAAATCCTGCTCTTGTTTGAAGTTTGCAGGCTCTAACTTATTTGCATCTTATCAAACCTGCTAAATCTGCAGGGGGTTGAATACTACTTGTAGGCACTGTAAGAGCCCAGGTCACTGTGTAGAATGTAAAAATGACTTTATAATACTTACTTAAATGGTCGGATGGGTGCAGACTGGTTGAATGGGTGTCTTCGTTTACCAGGTCTGGCACCTCCTCTTTCGGCCATTTTTGTCCTCCTTCTTCTGAAGCCTGTGTGCATGGTGCATCCTACGTCATTCACACAGGCCAGAATTGAGGTCCTGTGTGAATGTTTAAGAGTATTTAAACAAATTAGATGAATAGAAAATCTCTCATCCGGTTGTTATATCTGTTCTAAATATCTGTGATTTATGTAAAAAAAACCCTAAAAAAAAAAGAATAGTTGGTGGCTTTTCTATTGTTATATTTCCAAACTTCCACCCTGATGAGTAGAGGTGCTGACTTAGAGGCTGCTGTACGTTTACATTTTGGATTTTTAGACAAATTAGACTCCGTAAGATTGTTATGTATTGCTGCAACATACATTGACAAAGCCAAGCAGGAATATGACATAGTGGGAATGACTTATAGTGTAAATATGGTGGGGCTTATTGTATTTACAAATTAGTAACCGATATTTTAGGAGGTGTTATAATTTCATTGTAAATAATTGTTCCAAAATGATGGCTGTTTATATACACTTACAGTACGTCTCCTATTATTTGAACTGATGGATATAAATTAGGTCTGAAGTTACCGTATGAACTAGTAGCGGAAAGTGCATCCAGCACAGAGACAAACGTCGCCAATTTGATCGTCCAAAATAAAACAACCAGTGGGGTTCTTGGAGAATGGCTTAGAGGATAAGTTGGCACATTCTAAGATAAAAAGAGGATGTGCACTACTTTAAGATGAATGTCCTATCCGTAGGATAGGTCAACATTGCCTGATTAGCTGGTATCTGATGCTCGGTACCCCCGCAGATCAGCTGTTCTTAGTCCAGGCAGCAGCAGGCAGCCGGAAATGTTCAGTTCTGGATCTTCCCCATCAACTGATAGCAGCCATGGCCGAGTACTGTACATCCGACTCCTACTGAGGTGATGGTGAGCGGATCTCCAGTACCTGGTTGCAACCACTATCAGTTGATGGTGCAACTCTGGAACTGAGTATTTCCAGCCATCTGTTGCCGTTGCTTGCACCAAAGACAGCTGATCAGCGGGGGGGTGTTGGGTGTCGGACCCCGGACAATTAGATATTAATTAACTATCCTAATGCGGGTGTCACACGGTATGATATATCTGGCGATATGTCATCGGGGTCACGTCGTTAGTGATGCACATCCGGCAACGTCAGAGATATCATACCGTGTGACACCTATGAATGAGCAGAAATACTAACCTTCTCGTTCATCGTTGACACATCGTTAATTTTCATAATACAGTCCCTCCTTCTGTGCTCCGGTTGTTCGTCGCTCCCGTGGCAGCACACATCGCTCTGCGTGACACCCCGGGAGCGACAAACACAGCTTACCTGCATCCCGCCACCAATGTGGAAGGAAGGAGGTGGGCGGGATGTTTACGTCCCGCTCATCTCCGCCCCTCCGCTTATTTTGGCCAGCTGCCGTGTGACGTCGCTGTGACGCCAAACATCCCTCCCCCTTCAGGAAGAGGATGTTTGCTGCCCACAGCGACGTCGCCCAGGAGGTAAGTACGTGTGACGGGGGTTAACGACTTTGTGCGACACGGGCAATGAATTGCCAGTGACGCAGAAATGACGGGGGCGGGTGCGATCGCTTATGCGATCGCACGGTTTATTGTCTCATGTGATGCCCGCATAAGGATGGACCAGCAATGTAAAAGTAGTGAACAACCTCTTTAATTTAAACTTCAAAAAGAAGAGCTGGTGATATGATGCCATAAATCCTGCTCTACCGTCTTAATGTTAGATGTGTCCTAAACATGTGGAAGGCGTCAGAGAACTTTATTCAGTTCTTAGTGGTGAAAGCAGATCAATCAGTATGCATTATTTCAATATAGGGCAACATTTCTTTGTCTTTTCAAGCTCAATGTGTTTTGCAAAAGTGAAATGAAATGTAAATGTTTTATTAAGCCTTATCTGCCCTTGATAATTGCATAACACTGCTCGAAGGCTAGTGCATCTCCTTTCAGAATAGATCGCCAGAAGCTTCCTTCCTTCAACGGTTCTCTGTTTCTGCCATTCTGGGTCATCTGAGTTGTCAGAGTTTGTACTAGTGGATGTAACAAGCACTTCTCAATACTAAGATTGGAGTTATTATCATTCATTAAGCTGCAGCAATACTTGGGTTAGGACCGTTAGATACTGTAGACACTTGAGCTGTGATTTAAATGTATCAGAAGCAATTCCAGATTGCATCTGCGTCCATATGAGCCGTGTCACAATATTGTCCTCACTTGTCTTTACCAACCGTATTCACTTAACCTAATGCGTGTGTGCTTACCACATGCACTTGAACTGAGTTATTCACTTGAATGACTGATAGGGCTATGTAAGTGCTACTGTGCTTTAGGGAGACACAGGCTTAGCTGCTACATTAAAACCTTTTTTATTTCAGACAGCAAAAAATAGTTGTACTTTGTGAACTTTGGGTCAGGGAGATGCTCACCTCCAGAAAAAGAAACTCATTATGTATTTGGATTTTTTAAGAAATGGGTATTTGCATAACAATTAAATGTTGAAAACTAGTAATTAGTTATCCAAACAATAAGATTATTCAGCTTTGATTCCATCATAATGTAAAAGATCAATAATTATTTCTGGCTAACACTTTTTTGCTAGGATTCTACAGATATCTGGATCACAAACACTTGTGTAAAAATGTTTAGACACCAACATTTTCCTATTTAACGGGAACAATTCATTTAAAACATTGATCACAGTCTGACAATGGGAGACCATTCATCCCAAGCTAATGACTAAAAAATACTCATGCATACAGGGCAATTAACACAATTAATTTCAATTATGGTGGCACTAATTAGTGTCATTTGTAAACAATTACCAGGTCATTTACATGCAGAACTTATCATTGGATGCTCTCAGAATTAATTAGATTGCACACAAAATCGTAGTGTGTATACCACCCCTCTGTAACCTTCAAATTCTGGATTCATATGTGTCTCCACCAGTTCCTCACTGTATGGGCTGTGTCAATGATTTCTATCATATTGAAGTCTAAATCTGCAGAGGGCAGGTTAGGCTAATGTAGTATGAAAGACCCGTGTGAAACTAATTGAAAGAAAAAGGAAGATGCTCTTACACTCTAATTTTCCATATGAAGCCACAAAATGTTGAATTGTTTCTTATTATTTTTTGGGGGGCTACACTAAAGCGGGCTTTACACGCTGCGATCGTACTCGCCCCCGTCGGTTGTGCGACACGGGCAAATCGCTGCCCGTTGCACACAACCTCGCTTACCCGCATCACACGGAGTTACATGTCCTGCAGCCGTCCAATAGAAGCGGAGGGGCAGAGATGAGCGGGACGTAAACATCCCGCCCACCCACCTCCTTTCTTCCGCATAGCCGGTGGACGCAGGTAAGGACATGTTCCTCGCTCCTGCGGTGTCACACATAGCGATGTGTGCTGCCGCAGGAACGAGGAACAATATCGCTAATTAGAAGAAAACGTTTTTTTGTTTCAGGACGACCTCTCCGCGGCAAACGATTTTTGCCGTTTTTGCGATCGTTTTAGGTCGCTCATAAGTGTTACACGCTGCGATATCGTTAATGACGCCGCATGTGCGTCACAAACAATGTGACCCCGACTCTAATTCATTAACGATATCGTAGCGTGTAAAGACCTCTTAATTGTTTTAAGAATATTGTCTTAGATGATGTTGCGGAACAGTTTTTTGTCCGCACGGCGTTAGTACCTGAGACTAGAGACATTCCTCACTAAAGCAAACCTTTAAGTTAATTCATGCTGCCAAAGCCACTGGCAGTGTCGCGGGCGGAGGAGGGGACGCCGCGCTCTCCCACTGCTCGGGTCCGGCTGCCGCGGCTGCTGCTGCCTACTGCTGCTCGGTGGCTCGAGCGATGGGCCGGATCCCGAGGACTCTAGCGGCGCTCCTCGCCCGTGAGTGAAAGGGGTTTGGCTGTGGGAATTGTTTATTGTCCGTGACGCCACCGAAGGCGTGGCGTGGCGCCATGCGAAACTGTGTCCAGATGCTGCTGTCTCCCCTCTGCTGCTATTTCCAAGGTGGCTATGTAGTGAATATGCATGAGCATAATTAGGCGGCCTAGAAGCAGAGACAACAGCGGCTGAAGACCGCATCGCTGGAGATGGGTGAGTTTAAAAAGCTTTTTATTTTAAATGTACGTGTTTTTCTGGTATGTGTTTCATGAATAACACCATAGTGTGGTCCATGGGACATCAGTAATGCCAGAGAAAAATGGACTTGTCTCTGTGCGGAGAACATAGAAACGCATGTACACCACACGGAAAGACGTCAGTCAGAAAACATAGAGGTGTATGCACAGACCCATTAATTTTAATGGGTCTGCATATGTCAGTGATTCTGGTACGTATAAAAACTGCTACATACGTACCAGAATCACTGACGTGTGAAGGGGGCCTTATTCAGAGCCTGGATGTAGCCAGGTAAATTTTAGTCTGAAACACTCTGGTGTTTAAGTGAAGACGTAGTTTCTCTCATGGGTGTACATTGGGAGACCCCTGTCAATTTCATCTGGCGGAGCTTGGAAACAGCTACACCGATGATGCTGTACTAGTCTGTTTCTGATTCCTGGATGTATCTGCAAACAACATATTTTCTGAAATGCTGGGGAATTTCTGGAACAAATATACCTGGATTAACTTGTGCAGCCAAGGTCTGATTTATACTGGTATGGGCAACATGAGTCAAGTGGTAAGTTTCCCTTAGATCAGGCCTGACATTAGTTTCCAATTTACAGACCTCTTCATTGTACTGACATCTCTGATTTTTAAGGATACTTATGTAAGCCGCTAAGGTTGAGCTAACCTCCTAAGTATTTGCCAGTCTGTCTTAAAAAGAAAAATAATTCCTTCCAGACCCAATGTTATTAAATACAATACATTTAAATATTCTTTTATTTTGTTTGCTTCTAGAAATGATGTGAGCTTTATGAAAGTGATCAACCATTTCAGTTAAAACCAGTTTCTGAAGTAACAGAGTACCACATTTTCACAGTAATTACCATTAAATGGTTTGTCTGGGACTTTAATCTCCTCTTCACCACCCGGAGATTTTCCGGTATTCATTTTCATTTTTTCTTCCCCTTCTTCCAAGAGTCATAACTTTTTTTATTTTTTGAACAATATAGCCATATGAGGGCAAATTTTACTTTTGAATTAAACCATTCACTTTGCCATATAGTACGCTAGAAAATTGCCAAAAAATTTCATGTGCTGTAAAACTGTAAAAAAAAGGTCAATTCCACAATTGTTTTCTTTTATTTATCATGTCCACTACATGGTAAAATTCACATGGAAATATCATTTTCCAGATCAGAGTGAGCACATAGATATCAATCATGTACCATTTTTCTTTTATTTAATTAATATGAAAAAATTCAGAAGTTCGAATAAAAAAATTTCGCTTTTGACTCCATTTTCCAAGACATATGAAGTTGTCATTTTCCAGGATCTAGGGCTGTATGAAGGCTTATTTTTTGCACCATGAGCTGTTATTTTTATTCATACCATTTTTGGGTCGATTCAATGTTTTGATCACCTCTTATTGCATTTTGCATGGTTTTGATTTCATTTTTGCTACACTATTTACCGATCTGATTACTTTACTTTATATTTTCAAAGATAGAACATTTCTGAGTGCGGTGATACCAAATATGTGTCTATCCTTTTTTCAATGGGGCAAAAGGTGGATGTTTTGAATTTTTGTGTTTTTATATTTTTTCCATATTTTTTAAAACTTTTTCTCTGACTTTTTTTGCATTTACTAGTTCCCATAGGGAACTTGAAGCTGCAATCATCTGATCGCTTGTGCTGTAGAGAGCAGTGCATCAGCACTGGTCTATGCAGCAAAAATCATGATATCCTGTGAATGCCGACTTGCTGCCGGTGCTCATATTAAGTTCATCATGACTGACACAGGGATCATCAGCTGACCCCTGGTTGTTATAATAACCCATCAGCATACTGGGTCCTGCACATCTGCTCCTTATTGATTTGAATAAAGAAGATATGCAGTACTTGGCTATGGCCATTATATGGTTGATGGAGCTGTGCTGTGCACCTCTATAACTGACTAGTTCTGACCACCACCGGTAATGGGAACAGCTGATCGACGGTGTTGTTGGGTATCGCAATCACACTCCTACCAATCAGACAATAATTATCTATCCCAAGGATAGACCATCAATGTTAAAGTCTCCGACAACCCCATTAAGAAGGTATGTGTATGCTTTGATACATAAGGATGATCCTTGTTCTCAAATTGCCAATGAAAATACTCAGCACTCCAGAGATTAAATTATAAATCCATCTAATCTCTGAATCTACTGTCAATTCATGTATCTTCTTTTGATAATGGCAGAAGCAAGTGATTTTGGTGGAATAGGCTGTCTTCTTAATGTGTATTGGGGAGCCTCCCAAAAAACATCTAAAACGCATATGTCAGTTGTATTTCAATATGCCCAATTCTTTTGTTCTCAGGGTGGATGAGCCACTGCCAAAGATGTCTAGCAGCACCTTTCTTCAGAATACCTGTACGCTCAGCTGAACATTTGTATGTATAGGAGGTTAAGCTGTCAGTCAAACAAATATTTGGCTGACAGCTATCTGATGGAATCTCTTAAGCTGGTGTCACACTAAACGACAGCGACAACGACGTCGCTGTTACGTCACCATTTTCGGTGACGTAACAGCGACCTTGTAAGTCGCTGTTATGATCGCTGCTTAGCTGTCAAACACAGCAGAAGCAGCGATCATAAGGTCGCTGTGCTACATGTTCAGAGAGCAGGGAGCCGCGCTTAGCGCTGGCTCCTTGCTCTCCTGCAGCACACATCGGGTTAATTAACCCGATGTGTGCTGCAGCTACATGTCACAGTTCAGAGAGCAGGGAGCCGCGCTTAGCGCTGGCTCCTTGCTCTCCTGCAGCACACATCGGGTTAATTAACCCGATGTGTGCTGCAGCTACATGTCACAGTGCAGAGAGCAGGGAGCCGCGCGCACTGCTTAGCGCTGGCTCCTTGCTCTCCTTGCTACAGTATGCATCGGGTTAATTACCCGATGCATACTGCAGCCACATGTCACAGTGCAGGAGCCAGCGCTGGCAGCAAGAGCGGAGGCTGGTAACCAGCGTAAACATCGGGTAACCAGGGAAAGGTCTTCCCTTGGTTACCCGATGTTTACGCTGGTTACAGCTTACCGCAGCTGCCAGTGCCGGCTCCTGATCGCTTCATTTCGTCGCTCTCTCGCTGTCACACACAGCGATGTGTGTGTCACAGCGGGAGAGTGACGACCAAAAAATGAAGCTGGACATTCAGCAACGACCGGCGACCTCACAGCAGGGGCCAGGTCGTTGCTGGATGTCACACACAGCGACAGCGACGGGACGTCGCTGCAACGTCACAGAAAATGGTGACGTAGCAGCGACGTCGTTGTCGTCGTCGTTATGTGTGACACCAGCTTTAAAAGCTTATTCTTCTATGTATACAGACTTACCCCATCAACCAGTACATTCATTTGATAGATGTTTTTCCCCTTGCAAAAATACAATTTGTATTAGTAGTGGAATCTACAGAAAAAAAATCTGACACTGATCCTTGTATTTTTGACACAGGTTTACAGTTTCAACTACTGCAGCTCCTTTCTTTGGTTTCTGCACAGCTTCTGAAAGAAAACTGCTTCAATGAGTGGCATGTCTCTTATTTTTGTTCTACAATATTGATTAGTCATATGAACAGTAAGGCCTCATTCACACATCAGTATTTCATCAGTATTTGTTGCCAAATCCAGGAATGTCTCCAAAACACCAGAATATTGTCAATCTTTCAATTATAGTTTTTCTCTGTAAGTTGCACTCCTGGCTTTGGCATATCAACAGTGATGCAAAAATACTGACATGTAAATGAGGCTTAACACAGATTTCCCAATAAAGAAAATAAAAAAATGTTTATTGGGAGGATCTCATGTGGATTATGCTGCGCTGCTGATTCCACACTAAAATCTGCATGAAAATTCTAGAAGTTTTGTTAGATTGGCTTTAAAATGTATTCAGACACGTGTAATCTCTGTACGTGTTCTATCTGTGTTTTTTTGTGTTTCTACAGATAGAATAGTATTATATATACAGTGCATATATATATATATATACTATTATAATATTAATTATATATATTAATTATATATAATATTATTATTTTTATATATATATATATATATATATATATATATATATATATATATATATATATACATATATATAAATATATATATATATATATGTAAAAATATATATGTATGTATATATGTATATCTATGTATAAATAAATATATAATGTTATTGCCTATGTGGCTGTTTACATGCTGTTTTTTGATGACTGAATATTATGCTAATAATCCTAGAGACGAGTCCTTTTTCAACCAGAAAAAAAATGACGGCACTCCCAACATGGAGTCTGAACATGTGCGAAACTAATCATGACCTATAATAAAAAAAGGCAGTTGCACTCTGTAATGCTAAAGCATGCAAACCATGAATGTAAGAATATAGATATGCATTACTGCCTAAGGATATTGCAAAGGATTGTTAAAAATCCACTTGTGACTTTTAGGATCGCTACTTCCAATAGGTGGCGCTGTGCTAGAGTTTGTCTCCTTTACTGGAGAGACAATTTGAATATTTCTTAGAGGGGCGTGGCAGCTATAAGTCCCCTTACCTGGCAGCCAGACTGGCTTGGAAAGTCTCCTTAAGGAGAATAGTGTCCCCCCGTGGTCCCCACATAGCTTTCTCATGAGCCAGATTAGACACCCCCATACTTTGCACTGACGAGGGGCAAGCACCCCGAAACACCGTGTCTGCAAATTGGGATTCTGATCTGGCTTATATATCCTGAGTCATATTGCAAAGGATTGTTAAAAATCCACTTGTGACTTTTAGGATCGCTACTTCCAATAGGTGGCGCTGTGCTAGAGTTTGTCTCCTTTACTGGAGAGACAATTTAAGGAAATCTAAGAAAAATGTACATAGTAAGCATAAAAAATGAGCATTTCTATATCTACCCAGTAGCCGCGTCAGAGGTCATGACTCCATAATCTTGACAAAAAAAACTGACTGCACTCCCAACATGCCTTCTGAATAGGTGCAAAACTGAACATGTTCAGGCAGCATGTTGGGAGTGCCGTTAGTTAGGCATTACAGTAGATACCCAGTAGACGCGATATGAATTGATGGCTATTGGGCAGATATAGAAATGGCCATTTTAATATGCTAAACATCTTACATTTTACTAGATTTCATTAAGCAGTAATGCATGTCTATATTCTTAATTCATAGTTTGCAAGCTTATTGTCTAGATTATGATTACTAGATTACGGACTCATGCCCTCTCACTGTGCACTCCTTCCCCATTGGCCACAGGTGATTTTATACTCTAGTAGCAGGTTCCTACAGAAAGAGGTGTTAAGGTTGCTTTACACGCTGCGATATCGGTACCGATATCACTAGCGTGGGTACCTGCCCCCATCGGTTGTGCGACATGGGCAAATCGCTGCCCGTGGTGCACAACATCGCCCAGACCCGTCACACTACTTACCTGCTTAGCGACGTCGCTGTGACCGGCAAACCACCTCCTTTCTAAGGGGGGCGGTCCATGCGGCGTCACAGCGACGTCACTAAGTGGCCGCCCAATCAAAGCAGAGGGGCGGAGATGAGCGGGACGTAACATCCCGCTCACCTCCTTCCTTCCGCATCGCGGGCAGCGGCAGGTAAGGTGAGGTTCCTCGTTCCTGCAGCATCACACGGAGCGATGTGTGCTGCCGCAGGAACGACGAACTACATCGTACACACTGCAGTAGCGATAATTGAGAAGGGACCCCCATGCCACCGGTGAGCGATTTTGAATGTTTTTGCGATGATTCAAAATCGCTCATAGGTGTCACACGTAACGACATCGCTAATGCGGCCAGATGTGCGTCACAAAATCCGTGACCCCAACAACATCGCATTAGCGATGTCATAGCGTGTAAGGCGGTCTTTAGAGCAGGTACCCAGTATATGGGATATGCCTTTATGCAGCTACTCCTCGGATATATTTGTATGCTAACTATCTAAATTTTTACAAGATTTCCTTAAGCAGTAATACATGTCTATATTTTTACATTCATGGCTTGCATGCTGTAACATTTCAGTGTACAACTGTCTTTTTTTGCTTTTTTAACCTGAGACATGGATCAATTCTGTGGGTCATTTTATGGATGGCATCCTATTTCAATCTGTGCTGTTTTGATTAACATTGCAAATGAGAAGCGATTTAATGTTTGTATTTATTTTTTCTTATCAGAAAATCACTGATGAAACACTTATGGTATTAACTGATCAAACACTGATGAAACTCGAATGAAAAATTACTGATAAAACTCGCACTGATTTTTGTGTAACAAAAAATCACTAACGACTGCATGAGACCTCCATATAGACATTTGTTCTGCTGGAAGCTTGAGTTTCAGGAGTGTGTTTTTGTGTAGGAATGCTCAACATTTCTAGTATATAGTTTTCTTTCCATAAAGATTTTCAGAACAGGTCAAAGTTTTTCCACATTGGGTCAAGGTTCTGCTCCACTTGTATTTGGTGAAGTGGGACCTTAGTGTAAATTTTTCCACACAGTGTTTTCCCAATCCACTTCTCCACCAACATTTGTAGCACCTTCTCAATTTGATGAGGTCTGACTATTGTCAAACATATATTTGAGAATGCTTACACAGGCTGTCTGGAATTGTAAAATTCACAATGTTAGACAGCAACAAGAAAAATTGTTCTGACAAGTAGCATAGCAGAGACGTGCGCTGGTGACTAAAGTTAATTAAATTTAGCAGCGGTAATTTTTCAGTCTTTCTCTTGTTTAGATTAATAAACGCTCATTCTGCATGTAGGTTTTTTTGTTAAATCCATCCCATATGCTGATTTTGATTAGATCTGTGTTAAGCAATAGACCATCATAGAGTCGGCTGTGATTAAGGATTCAGTTGCAGGAAATTCCTTCTCAGAATTCTGTGTTGTTTTAACGGTTTCTAGTTTGGGGCAGTAGCAGACCTGGCATAGTTCATTTTCATGGAAGAGATAACTCAAGAAATGAATCTGATATCAGTGGATGTGCACACTCCTAGTCATACACCCATATCACCCTTTCAAATTGCAGTTATATAAGGATACAAGATATTATATATATATATATATATATATATATATATATATATATATATATATATATATAGTAGATAGATATATGTATATATATATATATATATATATATATAATTTCCACCAGAGCAATGTATGGAATTACATTGATTGCTTTATCAGCAGATAAAGAAATAAAGAAATATACTGTATATATGTATTTGTCACTCTTTTTATATATATATATATATATATATATATATATATATATATATATATATATATATATATATATACATATATACAAACAAAAAAAAGGAAGCACAATGTAGCCAGACTAAAGGGAATGTTACAGTTTTGTAAAGCAATGTTACTGTAAATGAAAAATAAATTAAGTTGTAAATGGATAGTTCTTTAGAACTGAAACATTGCCACTGGGTTCACTGAAGCCTTTCTTTTTTCACTGAAATAACTAGAGTGCTGCCTATGCTTCTTTTTGTCTGGCTATTTAAACAACTCCCTGAAGTTTGTGGTAAGGCCTGGCACCCGGGATCTTTAATAGTGGTGCTGCTCAGATATTTTATATATATATACATATATATATATATATATATATATATATAATATTTGGGAATGAGGTACTCGTTGGCTTGATTAACCCTATGTGCTCATAATCCAGCCTGCAGGGAACAGTAAAGGCCCCGTCACACTAAGCAACATCGCTAGGAACATCGCTGCTAACGAACAACTTTTGTGACGTTGCTAGCGATGTTGCTGTGTGTGACATCCAGCAACAACCTGGCCCCTGCTGTGAGGTCGTTGGTTGTTGCTGAATGTCCTGGGCCATTTTTTAGTTGTTGCTGTCCTGCTGTGAAGCACAGATCGCTGTGTGTGACAGCGAGACAGCAACAACTAAATGTGCAGGCAGCAGGAGCCGGCTTCTGCAGAGGCTGGTAACCAATGTAAACATCGGGTAACCAAGAAGCCCTGTCCTTGGTTACCCGATATTTATCTTTGATACCAGCCTCCCCCGCTCTCACTGCCTGTGCTGCCGGCTCCTGCTCTGTGCACATGTAGCTGCAGGACACATCGGGTTAATTAACCTGATGTGTGCTGTAAGTAGGAGAGCAGGGAGCCAGCGCTAAGCATTGTGCGCTGCTCCCTGCTCTGTGCACATGTAGCTGCAGCACACATCGGGTAATTAACCCGATGTGTGCTGTACTAGGAGAGCAGGGAGCCAGTGCTCAGTGTGCGCTGCTCCCTGCTCTCTGCACGTATGGCTGGTCACTGGTTGCTGGTGAGCTCACCAGCAACTCGTGTAGCCACGCTCCAGCGATCCCTGCCAGGTCAGGTTGCTGGTGGGATCGCTGGAGCGTCGCAGTGTGACAGCTCACCAGCAACCTCCTAGCAACTTACCAGCGATCCCTATCGTTGTTGGGATCGCTGGTAAGTTGCTTAGTGTGACGGTACCTTTAGGCTATGTTCAGACAAGACTTTTTTGGTAAGTTTTTTTCCTGACCAAAACCTAATCTTGTGGCAGGAAATCTTCTTTGAGTCATCTCCATTTTTGGTGCGTTTTTCATGCGTTTTTTAGTGACATTTTTGCTGCAGATTTGGTGCAGATTTGCTTCTTTTTTTCTACAAAATCTATTGTATCAATGAAAAAACGCAGCAAATCTGCAGCAAAGAATTGACATGCTCATTCTTTAAAAACCTGACCAAAAACACAGGTATTTGACAAAACAGTCAGGAAAAAACCCTGATGCGTTTGTGTGTGTATGAGATTTCAGAAATCTCATTGGCTTTGCTGGGACTATAAAAAGCAGCTTTTTATTAGCATGGATTTGCATAAAAGCAAGGCAAATCTGCAGCTAAAAAATGCAGCAAAAAATACCAAAAAAGCCTTGTGTGAACATAGCCTAACAATTGTGATGACTATTTATTGAATTAAAACAAATCATTTTGAAGCTCTCTATTCTTCCAGTTGGCAGATGGTTATCAGTACTTGATGTATTGACGCCATGTTAGGATTCCCCTCCTTCCACTACAAGTCTCTTTGCTATTTCCTTCTTTCCTCTCTCTAACTTTTTACTTTTTGTGGGGCTTAATGCTTGATTATTCAGGTTGAGCACATATTTACATTTTCTGTAAAACTTTTCTTAATATCATTAATTACTATACTGTTTATGCCATTTTTGAACTAGCAATGTCTCTTACTCCGACATTACCTTTGTAATTTCTTGCAATGCTATTGGGTATTTCTTCTTTCCTATACAAAAATATAGAAGCATTTTACTATACCAACAAAGTAAATGAGATTTCTGAAATCTCACGCACACGCTGCTTTTTCCAGTGGATTTAAACCATCAAAGTAATTTTTTCAAATCTTCAACATGTCAAGTATTTCAGCATGTTTGCAGCCATACAAATAAATGGAAAAAATAACACAAGTAAAAACGCAACCAAAATGTATCACAATGCATGTATTTCCTGCAAAAAGTCTGTTTTTTCTCTGCCAAAAAATCTTCTGCCAATACTCAATGTGTGCACATAGCTTTTCACAATTTTTTTTATTAATTTATCTATTTTAGTTTTCATCTATAATATGTTGTAGAATTAAATTACAATTTACTATATCATTTAACAGTTTATGTGAACGTCAGGGAACTTTGTTATATTGGAATTTGCTTTGAAATTTCTCTGGAGAGCCATTCCAACCCGAGGCTGATGTGTAAACTAAATAATGAAGCTTTGGCTAATCAGCAGAGTCTCCGGTAACCTATGACCTTTCTGAGCTACCTCCAAAGACACAAGCAAATAAAAAGTAAGACCATACAGGCAGAATTCAAGTCACTTGTTAATATTAACGTTTTAAAGACGCAACCTATTTTGACCTTAAAGACTTGATAGAATAGTTTGTTTTTTGGTTCTCACCATTTCAATAGTCATTTTTTTCTATCTCTCCATCAACATTTTTTGCATAATTTTTTGTTTAGTAGTTATAGGAGCATTATAATCATAGTTGCTTGGACCATACTAGACTTAGATGTACATTCTAATGTCAAACTGCCTCCTCCTACATTTACCTTCAGAATCTTGTTAAACTAGTTGTCTAAGATATATCCAAAAGTTTTGCATACCTAATGATCATTTACTCCTAAAGGAAAAATACAAGTCAATATAAGTCTTAAGCGGGCTTTACACGCAACGACATCGCTAACGAGATGTCGTTGGGGTCACGGAATTCTTGACACACATTATGCCTCGTTAGTGACGTTGTTGCATATGAAACTCACGAATGACAGTTAACGATCAAAATTACTCACCTAATCGTTGATCGTTGACACGTCGTTCTGATCCCGATTATTGTTGCTGTTGCAGGACGCAGATTGTTCATCGTTCCTGCGGCAGCACACATCGCTCATCCCCGCCCCTCCGCTTCTATTGGGCGGCCGCTTAGTGATGCCGCTGTGACGCCGCTAGGCAGGTAAGTCCATGTGATGGCTGTTAACGATATTGTGCACCACGGGCAGCGATTTGCCCGTGATGCACAACCTGACGGGGGTGGGTGCTTTCACCAGCGATATCGCTAGCGATATTTCTGCGTGTAAAGCCACCTTTAGAGTCTTCTGTTTAGTTGTATAAATACAAGTAGTGTATTTCTTGATTAGATATGTTTTTTGGAAATCTAGGTCGCAACCGTTATGGTCACTTTAATACTACCTTGATGACCTCTCATCAAACTTTTCTAGAGTTCTGAATAACAAATCTATTTAGTAGTTCTGCAAAACAAACAAGCCCCCCTAAAAATGTACTGATAATACTTACAATTCTATTTGTTTTTATAACTTCTAGCAATAAAATGGGGAGGCTAAATCAGGGTGAGCCTAGCATATTTTTCGATATAGACTCTAATACATCAAACAATTCTGTTCTAAAACTGTATGAAATATATAGGGTTTTTTTTCGCAATTTAAAATGTTGCAATTTTTGATAATTTTACACCACCTCCATCTTGCTCTTCAAATACTTGATAAGAGGGCATGGGTGATCAAGGTCAAGAAATTCATCTAAATTTACTCCACAAAAGTGGTATAAATTATAACAGATATGTTCTCCAGTGCTGGGTTAGAATAAAAATTTTTGTGATAGTGTACGACAGCTGTCCCTGTCTGGGAAAAATGCTAATAACCTGCAGATATGGGGTTAATCGTCAGGTTAATTGCATTCTTAATCTGCCTGATGCTCAGCATTAGAGCCAGCCGTCAGTCAATGCCGGACGTGTGGTTACAGCTGCCACTCACTATGTACAGAACGGTGACTGAAGCTTCTCCATCACATCTCTGTGACTGAAATCCCAAGGCTGCCGAGAGGAATAAAGTTAATTTCCCCCTGGCAGTGGAACTCTCAGTGAGGGTGCTGGGGAGCTCCAGAACACTATTAGGGCTCATGCGCATGTTGCGTAATAGCATGCATTTACGCTGCGTATTGCACTGCAGCGTAAATGCATGTGTCCATCATCTCCTGCACAATCTATGTAGATTGTGCATGAGAAGTGCGTACGTTGCTTTTATGAACGCAGCGATTTGGGTGCTAAAATTTTTACCCAAATCTGTGCGTTCATAAAAGCAGCATGTCAATTATTTCTGCGTTCTGGATGCAGCTCCCACTCTGTCTATGGTGGGGGCAGCATCCCAAGCACATGAAATCGGCTTTTTTTTTTAAAAAAAAAAAGAAAAATGCATTCATTATGCAGTCTTTCTGCAGCGATTTGACGCGCACATGTGCTGTCAAATCGCTGCAGAATATTCTGCAGTTACATGCGCATGAGCCCTTAACCTGCAGATTAACTCCAAATCTGAACGTTAAGGGCTCATGCGCACGTAACTTCAGAATATTCTGCAGCGATTCAACAGCACATGTGCGTGTCAAATCGCTGCAGAAAGACTGCATAATGAATGCAGTTATTTTGTTAAAAAAAGCCGATTTCATGCACTATGGCTGCTGCCCCCACCATAGACAGAGTGGGAACTGCATCCAGAACGCAGAAATAATTGACATGCTGCTTTTATGAACGCACGGATTTGAGTCAAAATTTTAGCATCCAAATCGCTGCGTTCATAAAAGCGACGTGCTCATGTCTCATGCACAATCTTCATAGATGCTGCAGTGCAATACGCAGCGTAAATGCATGCTATTATGCAACGTGCGCATGAGCCCTTATAGTGTTTTTTCACTTTCAAGTTTTCCATTAGGAGGTAAATGCCTTTCAATAAACTTGGCACATCTTACTCCAGCACACCCTATATCAAAACTGAAGTGTAAAACACCGTGCCTAAATTTGTACATGCACAGCCAGCTTTGTTGTTAGCTTAAACCTGGTTAAACTGATGACCTCTCAGGTTGCACACTTTAAGTTGGTAATTATAAAAGTGCTAAATTACATTTTAATTTTTATTTTCTTAAAATATTTTATATGCAATGGGATTTTAATTACTTTCCATGGTGTGAAGTATCAAACACACAGTTTAATTATTACCTATGTTGCACAATGATTTTTTGGTCTCTTGAGAGGGAGCAATTGTATTTCATATCATTTTTTAATTTTCTTTGGGATAAGGAATGGCTAGTGCGTGCCACAACTAATTTAGCCTCAATTATTTTTAAGTTACGTGCGTTTTTATTTTTTTTTTTACATATTGGATTATAGTAAGTTATTTGTATTTCTGTTAGAGATTTATCATTTTGGAAACTGACAGTTTTAGTGGGTTTTTTTCTGCAAAATAAGAATATTTGCTACTAAAAATCTGAATACGGTCAGATGTATGTGTGTACAAAATTGCAGCAAAGACTCTAGAAGACCATGATCTGTTTGTCATTACATGCATTGTCAGTAAGGCAGTCTTATATCATCTTTTCAACAAGCCCATGAAAATAAATAAGAAATCATATCGCCTGTAGCTTGTTTATGCTGGAGTTCACAAGTGCAGAACGTGAGAATCTAAAACCGGTCATGGCCTGGGATGTGCTGTACAATCAGGCAGGTGGAAACAATGTGTCCATATTTGGCTTACAACAATGTAAGAAATTATTTGAATGAAAATTGTATTTTTAAAGGGAGCGTGTCTCCTAAGGCTATGTGCGCACACTGCGTTTTTTTGACGCTGCGTTTTTGTGCGTTTTTGGCCGCTAAAAACGCACAAAAACGCACCTGCGTCGAAAAATCGCGGCAAAAAACGCACGCGTTTTGCCGCGATTTGGTGCGTTTTTTTGCTGCGTTTTGCTGCGTTTTTGCTCACTGCGTCCTTATGCGTTTTTTTATCAGTGAACAAAAAAAAAAGGTCTGATGTCATTTCCTTCTTCAATGTGTTCTTCATTCTCTACTAGTGTATGCAGAAGAGCAGACAGCTGCAGAACTACAAGGCTCAGCATCCTCCATCCAATAGTGTATGCAGGAGAGCAGACAGCAGCTGCAGAACTACAAGGCTCAGCATGCTCCATCCAGGACTGTATACTTGAGGGAGAGTCAGGGGGAGCAGACCTACAAGGCTCAGCATCCTCCATCCAATAGTGTATGCAGGAGAGCAGACAGCAGCTGTCGAACTACAAGGCTCAGCATTCTCCTTCCAGGACTGTAGGATTTCTTTGCCCCCCAAACAAAAAAATGACGTGGGCTTCGCCATATTTTTGTATGCTAGCCGGGTACAGCAGGCAGGTACGGGCTGCCCCCAACCCCCAGCTGCCTATTTGTACCCGGCTGGGAACCAAAAATATAGGGAAGCCCTTTTTTTTTAAATTATTTCATGAATTTCATGAAATAATTTAAAAAAAAAAATGATGTGAGCTTCGCCCAATTTTTGAGTCCAGCCGGGTACAACTAGGCAGCTGGGGATTGGAATCCACAGTGCAGGGTGCCCATGCTTTCTGGGCACCCCCGCTGTGAATTGCAGTCCCGCAGCCACCCCAGAAAATGGCGCTTTCATAGAAGCGCCATCTTCTGGCGCTGTATCCAACTCTTCCAGCTGCCCTGAAGCCGGGTGGCTCACCGGGTAATAATGGGGTTAAGGCTAGCTGTATAGCTGGCCCTAAGCCCGAAATTCATGGTGTCACGCCAATATTAGACATGGCCACCATGAATTTCTAGTAAAGATAAAAAAAAAAACACAACACACAGAAAAATATTTTTATTAGAAATAAAACACAACACAATTAGTGACTCCATCTTTATTTAAATAAAGAACTCCTCCGCAGTAATCCTGGGTCAGGGTCCCGCGCCGTCCAATCCGGATCCAATATCATCTGATCGGTTTGCTGGAAGGCAAAGCGATCAGATGATGTGTCAGGATCAAGTGCCTGAATCCCATCACACATCAGCTGATTGTATAAAAGCCGTTTATACAATCAGCAGATGCATCGGTGCAAAAAAAAAAAAATAAATAATACTCACTTATGTGCTGATTACCGGCAGCTCCTGCAGCGATGGGGCGGGAGTCTGATCCCGTCTGATCGCTGCAGCAGCTGCCGGTAATCAGGGATGAAGTCTCCTGATGCATCCGCTGATACCGGCCGGGCGCCCGCGTCACCGCGATACTTACGATCACCTGATGCGTCAGGTGACTGCATCAGGTGATCCATCGCCAGGTCCTGCATCCATCGGAGGTTTCCCGGCCATCTGCACACAGCCGGAGCGGGGGTGGCGATACCGTGAGAGGAGCTGGGAGCGGGCATGGCACCGGGAGTCTTCACACAGGTGAGTATAACTTTTTTTTTTTTTCTACTGTTCACTTTTGTTTTTGCAGCCGCTTCCACCTCCCGCCCAGACATGGCGCCGCACGGCAGCATACATGCACAGGACGGGAGGTGGAAGCGACGTTGACGGTACCGGGAGGATTCACGCTTCTGTATATACTGACAGAAGGAATCCTCTTCCTGTACACGTCACTTTACTACCCACCTCCTGCGTTTATAGCTGCGTTTTTGGTCTTAGAAACGCACCAAAACGCACCAAAACGCAGCTATTTGCGTTTCTCATTGCGTCTTTCAACATCCCATTGAACTCAATGGATGAAAAGCGCAGTGAAAAACGCGGGAATAATTGACATGCTGCGTTTTTGTGGCACCACAAAAACGCAGCTGAAAAAAAACAGATGTGTGCGGACAGCAAAAATGAAAACTCATAGACTTTGCTGGGGAAGCAAAGTCCTGCAGTTTTGAGGCCAAAAACGCACCCGAAAAACGCGCAAAAACGCCGCGAAAAACGCACTGTGCGCACATAGCCTTATTCTATTTACTTGCATATACTACAAGTTAATAGCCTGAGAAAGGTGCTAGGCCGTCATACTGAAAGTGCGGCTCCAGGGAGAAAATAACCTTTATTTCTGCCAGGAGCCGCCAGCTCTAAAGCCTGCTTTACACCTTACAATTAGGTGTGCAATCTCGTATGCGATGTGACATGCCCAGGTTGCATATGGGATCTTATGAGATTGCACGTAGGTCGTTCATTTGCTGTCACACGTGCGTTAGTAGTCTATGTTAAATTGATCAATTTTGTGTGCGATCCTTTAGATCATGTGTTCTGTAACGTATGCATTGGGCACCCTTTTTTTTAATTTATTTATTGACTTGCCAAGCGTGTGTAATGTGTAGGGATGCGTTTTTACTATGTCATCTGCCATTCAGCTCTGCTACATGGCTGCTGACAGCAGACACAGACAGCCATGTAGCAGAGTTGAATGGCAGATGACAGCAGACACAGACAGAGCCGCACGATCAGAATGAACTCGGGTTAACTTCACCCGACTTCATTGTCATGCTGCGGCTCTGTCTGTGTCGTGTTCTGATTAGCGGTCACCCGTGAAAGACTCACCGGTGACCGCTAATCTCTTGAGTAACTGAATTGAGCAGCCCTCTCTCATACTCACCGATCCCCGATCTCCGGCGCGGCGCAGCACGGCTTTCTCACTGCTCCGGCGGCTTTTACAATTTTGAAAAAGCCGGCCGCTCATTAAACAATCTCGTATTCCCTGCTTTCCCCGCCCACCGGCGCCTATGATTGGTTGCAGTGAGACACGCCCCCACGCTGAGTGACAGGTGTCTCACTGCACCCAATCACAGCAGCTGGTGGGCGTGTCTATACTGTGCAGTGAAATAAATAATTAAATAATTAAAAAAAACGGCGTGCGGTCCCCCCAATTTTAAAACAGCTAGATAAAGCCATACGGCTGAAGGCTGGTATTCTCAGGATGGGGAGCTCCACGTTATGGGGAGCCCCCCAACCTAACAATATCACTCAGCAGCCGCCCAGAATTGCCGCATACATTAGATGCGACAGTTCTGGGACTGTACCCGGCTCTTCCCGATTTGCCCTGGTGCGTTGGCAAATCGGGGTAATAAGGAGTTATTGGCAGCCCATAGCAGCCCATAGCATAGTTATTGGCAGCCCATAGCTGCCAATAAGTCCTAGATTAGTCATGTCAGGCGTCTCCCCGAGTGACAGTAAATAAACACACACACCTGAAAAAATCCTTTATTAGAAATAAAAAACACAAACATATACCCTGGTTCACCACTTTAATATGCCCGAAAAAGCCCTCCATGTCCGGCGTATTCCAGGATGCTCAAGCGTCGCTTCCAGCTCTGCTGCATGGAGGTGACTGGAGCTGCAGCAGACACCGCCGTTCCTGTCACCTCCACGCACAGCTGAAAGCACAGCTGATCATGTGGCTCACTGCAGTCACTCAGGAGATTTGCGATCACAGGTGAGTCCTTCACGTGTGACCGCAAATCAAGCCGCGGCAGACGCACAGAGCCGCACGATCACAATGAAGTCGGGTGAAGTTCATCCGAGTTCATTTTGATCGCGCAGCACTGTCTCGCAGCCAGCCATGCTCTTTTTGACAATGCGGTCCCACTTGGCTCTGCTGCAAGTCTATGGGGATACTGCAGAGCCGAGTGGGACCGCACTGTGAAAAATGTTCGTTCTGGATGCTTTTCCCACTCTGTCTATGGCAGAGCAAGTATTCAGAATGCATGAATTCTGCAGGAATGTGTGCACATTGCGTTTTGCCGAATGGGTCTAAGAACTCAGCTTTTTCGGCTGCGTTCTGAGACGCACAGGTAGTGACTTAAACGCTGTGGAATTGAACGCAAAGTGCGCACATAGCATAAAGACACTATTATTCTGGAGATTAACCTTATATCTGCAAGTTAATGACTTTAGCCAAGGTGACAGGTTTCGTTAAAATTATTTTTAGGGTATTATCCCCCATAATGATGCAATGCAGAATCACCCACCATGTTTTTGGATAGAAATTTGTTTTGGTTAAACCTTTCCTGTCTTCTATCGCCAAGCCTAGGATTCAAACTAGAGCACACATTTCTATTTATTTGTTTCCACTGCAATGTTCACATTCCTCTGCATTATTTGTAAGACATTCTCCATGGTGTTTAGGTTACTCTTTGTCTTATTTAATTGATGAAAGTAGTGAAAAGTAGTTAGAAGGGCAAAAGCTGTTTTTGGACTTTTTCTGCCTTCTGTGTAATATGAAGCCAATGACCCATCTAGATGACAGTTGCTTATTCCAACTGTCTGCCCATCTATACAGATAGTCAATGACCTGTTGAATGAGAAAAATGCTCACTTATTGGGGACAATGACCATCATTATTGGAAGAACATCGCTTGGTGTAAACAGGAAATGTGCTGCCGATAGCATGATCTTCTATGGACACAGAATGATTATATGAATGATCATTCAATGCCCATATTTTAATATTCCAATAAACAACCATTGATCAGCTGGCATAGTCGTTCAGTCATTCTACAGCCTGAATAAGTCCATAAGGAGGGGTTGTAAGATGGAGACAACTGAAAAGTAGCTGTTTGTACAAGTTAACTGATTAAACTAGTCTTATAAATTAATGATGTATCTTTAGAAAATGCCATCACTTTACAATCTGAATGTTTTTGACCTCTGGGACACCTACTAAGGCTGGATTCAAATGATCGTATAACTACCGATGCGAATGCATCAGATACAATATGCTAATCACCCTTGGCTCCTGCTGCACTGCGAGCGTGAGCCGAGTGTCATGCAACTGGGATTCAATCCTGCGATCAGATCACAGCTGTGGAGGAGAGGGCAGGAGCTGTGGAGGAGAGGGAAGAATTAATCTCCCTATCTCCTCCATTGTCAGCTGATGCGATTATCGCACTGCACTTAGATGTCATCCGAGTGTAGTCCGGTGTTTCACTTGCACCTATAGACTTGTATGGGTGGGGCTCACACGTCTCTTGCTGACAATCGCAACATGCTGTGACTTTTCACTCATCCAGAATCTGGATGAGAAAAAAGCTGACCATCTGCTTGTCCTCTTTGAAAAATATTGGTCCAAGTGCAATGCAAGATTTTCTCACATTGAACTCGTCCAAATCATACACTTGTGTGAGCGTACCCTTATCCTGAGAATGGTGTATCACAATGACACTCCACTTTGCTCTGTAAAAAAGTGCTGGATGTCCTATATCCTGGAGTAGAGTGAATATCCAGTTCCTGGACAGCTGGGTGGCCAGAGGTGCTGCGGGTTACCAAAATTCTATTTATTGTCTCTGCCCTGGCTGATTGCTGTTTGAAGGAGTAACAGGCAAGATTTGAGATCCTCACAATTAGGTACTACTTTACTACAAAGAGAACCACTGTGTTGAAGTTTGTACAACATTTCTGATTTATGTTGACCTTCTTTTGTCCATAGAGTAGTACACTAGATACACCTCAGATATTGAAATAGCAATATGTCACAGTGTCAATGCTCCCAATGTAATTGCAGCTGTAACCTTCTTATCAGTATAGCCTAATTATATACTTTTATTGGATCTAAGGCATTCTAAGGACAAATGTTAAAACACTCTGAAATGGCATATAGGAATTTTATACAAGAATTGATCTTCCAAAAATCAATCACTGAGGAGGCGGAGTGCAGTCGTAACCTGCAAAACTATCAAATAAAGGTTTCAGTAAGTATGACAGGTGTTTGCACTTTATTTTCCACCATAATTATCAAAGCAAAATATACTCCTCTGGCAAAAAAATAAGTGACAAATTGCAAAATAAATGAAATGTTGCAAATCGTACATTGCTACTGAGTGACATTTCAACTCTTAGAAAAATACTTCTAAAAAATTACCAGTATTTTGGAATACAAACTTCTGAAAGCATGATATAAACTTTTGCCTACATCATTCGCCATAAGTAAAAGAGGCAAATATGAAATTGAAGAAGTGGTTCACCCATATTTCTTATTGGCCACAACGATATTATGTTGAGAAAAAGTTTCTCTTAAATACCTTGTGTTGCCAATAGTGCCTGTGAGCAGCGCTATTGCAGTCCACTCTTCCCCATCGCCTGACCCCAGGGGCTCGATGACCTCAGGGATCTGGTGATGTCACGTCAACTTCCTGCTCACCTGACATCACCGCGGCCTGTCCCAGTCTCTATGAGTGACTGGGCTGTGGGCAGAGTTTCTTTGCTCATCACAGCCCAGCATCCCTCCTGCTTGCTTGCTCTGCAAGCAAGGGAGAAGTGAGCAGGGGGACGCTGGGCTCTAACGAGCGATGAAACTCCACCCACAGCCCAGTGACTCACGGAGACTGGAGCCGGCCACGGTGAGGTCAGGTGAGCAGGAAGTTGACAGCACATCACCTGATCCCTTAGGTCACGGTGCCCCTGGGGTCCAGGCGATGGGGGAGAGCGGACTGTAATAGCACCTCTCACAGGCACTATTGGCAACACAAGGTATGTGAGAGAAACCTTGTTTCTCAACATAATATCGTTGTGGCCAATAATGAATATGGGTGAACAAGCCCTTTAAGCTTCTGCATAAGTAACCAAATTTATTCCCCAAGGTCAATTTGTCATGGTGTGGGATATTTTTTATAATCATTTTATTATAATTTTGGTATCTTAAATTTAATTCTTCCTATTACACTCTAACAGCAATGACTTGGATTGGGTTAAGAGACGAGATAGAATTAAGACATGCTCTACAGAATGCTTTAATTTTTGGACTTCTTACAGTCTGAAATGTGGATGTGTAATAGTCCTATAATGGAAGCTGAACACTAAAGTAATGACAGTGAATTTATTGTGGCGGAGAGTCACTAGCTTGAAATGCAGCCTTTATTCCATCAGCCCAAAAAGCTATTTACCACACTTAGCATTGCTATGATTTATCTCGTTATTAATATTAAATATTTTCTGTCTGCAAATGTTCTGTTTATGTATTAAAGCCAGCTTCCTCCCTATAATTAAGCGTGTTCAGCATCCAGCGTTGTTCTCTCGTCAAAACCTTCTACCTCATTGCCGAGCGGAGTCTATTAACAAGCCGTTAGCTCTGAACACAAATTGATGTTTTAATTGGTTCATTCTACTTCCTTAACCTTCTAAATACTTAACAGGTAGGTTTTTTTTTCAATGATCCATAGTAACAGACTCTTGGAAAAAAAAAAGAGCCACAGTCCATCGGAAAAAAAAAGTGATTTTCTATATTTGTTTACTTGAAATCGTATATTTGCAGCCTTTGCTTTGATTCCTAGAAAATCAGGACTGCAGATCATTTCGCGCACCTTCTTGCAAAGTGTCATTTTTCCGGCTCGGTTAACTTCTGATATGTCTCACTTCATCAGTCGCTGGCTTGGAAATTCTATCACTTCTCCAGTTTATTTTTAATGTTTATTTTTTAATATGTGTGTACAACAAATTTTATGGGTGATTGTTGTTCATTGTGAAGTCTTATGTGAATTGATTCAATGCCATTAGCTTTGTTTTGCATGTAAAAGGCTATAATTACTTGTTTTTGCAAAATTTTCATCTTGATGAAATTATCGCTCTTGGGACTATACAAGCAGAAAGGTGTGTAGCGTTGAAGCGCGCAAAATGTATAACCACGGAATTGTGCGTACTTAATTCTCGCTTCTTTAACATCTGGAGGAAGCAAGGCATTGCCAGTCTATTGAGAAACATTGGAGTTAACAATCACCAACGCAAATTACTTTTCTTTCTGGTTCAACAGCTGGACAATAAATCTACATTATTCATAATTAGCATTAGTTACATTTTGAATTATTGCATTAATTAATTTTTAATTAGAAGCAATAGGAGAAGGTCTGAAAGCTCGACAGGATTGCTCTGTCTGTAAGGTCAATTTTATGGCACGGAATCATTTGAAGAAGATTTAACGAAGCGTTCTTCTGTAACAAGAGCAATAAAAAAAGAATTTTAGAGGCGTTATTGTAAATATTATGACAAGAGACACAATTTTAGGCAGGGATAATTCTTTACATTGTATGATTCTAACACATAAATTAAAATCTGTTCAATTTACAGTCGTACAGGCTTACAGGGATAAAACCATTGTCATGTTTTACGCAGATGCCGTCTCGTAAAATCTTCATAACACCATATTCTGTCTTCCATTTTTATTTTCCTAGAGATCCTTCATCTTTTTTTTACAGAAATAGAAAAATAAAATTAATAGCATATTTTCCCCTATGTAAACATGTCCTTTATTGAGTAATGAACAGGTCTTGTCCTTCCTCACTAGATACTAGAATAGACTATGCCCAGATTTGTTGCTTCCATTCAGCTTTCATGCCGGCAGTGAATTAACAGTGAAATAAACCAAGGTAACACTGTTCAGAGTGCGTAATAAATTGGGTTGTCACTTATCTGCTTTTGTTTGGCGCCACATTGCCCTTATAGTTAGCACCTGGAAAGCTTGATAAATTACATGGCTGGCAGGATGTTGACTCCTATTTTACATTGAAGCAGGAAACTTTCATAGTAAAATGATTATGCTGGATCTCGTATGGCAGGCCGTGAAATAGATGGGAAGAAGGATCCTGTATATTACTTATCTATCTATGTAGATGTATGGCTTAGATGTGCATCTACTACAATTTGTTGCCTAGCCTATATCTATACAGGAGATAGCAGCAACATTTTTTCCAGCCATACTTCCCAAGGTTTATGATGAAACCACTACACCCTTACCTGCCATATCTTATGTCTCTTTTCAAATTGTTATATCTCAGCCTGATACCTTTCATATTAAGCAAAAAATGCTGGAAAGCATAGTTCTCCTTTGAATTGAAAGTGATGGGACCCTCAAAATTGTTCCAAGAAATGAAGTATTTCTCCCAGAAAATTATTGCAATTACACATGTTTTGTTATACTTATGTTTAATTCCTTTGTGTGTATTGGAACTATAAAAAAAAACACGGAAAAAAAGGCAAATTGGACATAATTTCACACAAAGCTCCAAAAATGGTCCAAATAAAAATATTGCTACCTTTCCAAAATTGAGGGTAAACAACTTTATTTGAAGCATGCCATCCTTGCTCTAACTCACTTGTAGTAAGCAATAGATTTGGGTTATATATTTGGGTGTGAAAATCACACCTGAAACCAGCTAAAAAGGGGAGAAGTTGACTCAATCTCTGGACAATGTGTCTGTTTTGTGCCTTACACTAAGCATGGAAAACAGAAAGAGTAGACAACTGTTTGAGAACTTGAGAACCATAAATGATGAGAAATATAAAGAATCTGAAGGTTACAAGGCCATTTCCAGTGATCTTGATATTCCTTCTTCCATGGTGCACAACAAAATCAACAAATTTAAAACCCATGGCATTGTAACTAATGTCCCTGAACATGGATGGCAAAGAAAAAAGGTTCAGATCTTGCAACACAGGATAATATGGGGGGTGGATAAGCATCCCCAATCAAGTTCCAAAGAAATTCAAACTGTCCTGCAGGCTCAGGGGGCATCAGTGTTAGTGTGAAATATCCGTCAAAATTAAAAAATAAAATAAAGCTAGATTGCAGTTTGCCAAAATATACATGAGTAAGCCAAAATCCTTCTGGGAAAGCATCTTGTGGACAGATGACACCAAGTTAGAGAATGTTGTAAAAGCACATCATTATATTATTTAATGAAAACAGAATTAGGCCTGCAAAGAAAAGAACACAGTACCTACAGTCAAACATGGTGGAAGTTCAAAGATTTTTTTAGGTTGTTTTGTTCCATCTAGCACTAAGTGTCTTGAATGTGTGCAAGGCATCATGAAATCTGAAGACTACCAAAGGATTTGGGATTGGAATGTAGTGTAGTTTAAAGTGACAGAAAGCTGAGTTTGCATCCTAAGTTATAGATCTTCCAGCAGGACAATTATCCTATCCATACTTCAAAAAAGCATCTAGAAATTAATGGAAACAAAGAGGGGAGAGTTCTGAAGTGGCCAGCAATAAGTTGAAATGTAAATCCTATTGAATACCTATGGAAAAATCTTAAAATTGTTGTTGGGAGAAGGCGCCTTAAAATATGATCTGGAGCAGTTTGCAATAGTAGAGTTGTCTAAAATTCCAGTTGAGAGGGGTAAGAAGTTTGTTAATAGCTATAAGAAGCAATTGATTGTTGTTATTCATTCCAAAGGATGTGCAACCAAATATTAAGTTGAGGGTGCCAACAATTTTGTCTGGCCCATTTTGACGGTTATATGTGAAATTATCTCCAATTTGCATATTTTTCTCAGTTTTTTTGCATTGTTCCAATACACACAAAGGAAATAAATATGTGTATAACAAAACATGTGTAATTGCAATAATTTTCTAGTAGAAATACTTTACTTTCTGGAGCAAATTCAAGGGTGCCAACACTTATGGTCATGCCTGTATATGTATTTCATATGTATGGTCATATGGCATACATTTCTGGGGGTAGTGCACACTGGGTACCAGATGCCCCTGATTTTCTAGGTAGTGATCACTGCTTGATGGCTGTACTCCAGCACTTCAATAAGCCTGGTGTGCACAGTGGCCTAACGGCTCTTTTATATCTTTGCTTATAAACTTATCTGAGATGTGCAGAACAGGTGCCTCCGCAAGTTAAGTTTTTTCTAATTTCCCAAACTACTAGGGAATATAAACTTTATTTCTTAATACAGTGTTCATAACATTATCCATATTAGTTAAAGTCGACATCAGATTGCCCAGCTGCAATAAGCCTAAGGGGAGCTCAGTGTAAAAGTTACTGAATTGAATGCAGCTACAGTATTTTCATCACAATTCGAGGGCCTGCAGGCATGCTAAAGTCATTGCTAGATGTTACATTTAACAGTCTGCAACGTGACCCCGAGTCCTCATTTACATTTCTGCAATGAAAATATTTTCAGGCGCGAGCGGTTACTGACATACAGCCATGTTATTGCTCTGAATTCTGATAAAGAAAACCTCATTTGGCCTGTATCTTTTTATTTCGGAGGCAGTTTGGTAGACCTTGCAGGTACTGCAATGATTGACTATTACAAAATTACTGAAGTAAAATTTTTTCAATTTAGACCTGTTCATTTTAATAGGAACTTTACTTTGACATATACAGCAATAGACGGATGCTTCCAGCTCTTAAATATTGCAATATATGCACTCTCTATGCTACTCACACAGCGAAATATTTTAGATACTGGCCAACTCAGAGGTTGTATATTGCTGTAAAATAGCCATGTGCACAAGGATTAGTAAGGAGCAATAACTGGAAGAAGGAAGATTGTATATAAGAAGCTCTAAGGAGAGTTTGTTTTTGTGTGGCTGTTCTTAGTCAAGTCTTAAAGATGGCTTTTCAACAGTTTGTGCATGTTAACTGGTTACATCATGGAATAGTGGCTGCAAAGCTAATGAAAATGTATTTTAGCTTATAAAGATTAAGTTATAATGTTTTTAAGTCCAAAGGGTATTAGCAAATAATTTTCTCTGGGGTGTGTTGTTTCTCCACTCTATGATGTTGATGAATCAGTAGAAGGCAGCAATATAAAGGATAAGACCAGTAAAGGCCGCTTTACATGCAACGACATCGCTAACGAGACGGGATCGCTAACGGGGTCACGGAATTCGTGATGCACATCCAGCCTTGTTAGAGACGTCGTTGCGTGTGAAACATACGAACGACCACTAACGATCAAAATGACTCACCTTATCGTTGATCATTGACATGTCGTTCTAATCCCAAATATCGTTGATGGTGCTGGATGCAGGTTGTTCGTCGTTTCTGAGGCAGCACACATCGCTACATGTGACACTCCAGGAACGACGAACAACACCTTACCTGCATCCTTCGGCAATGAGGTGGCATCCCTTTCTTTCGGCTGCTCTCCGCCCCTCCGCTTCTATTGCACAGCTACCGTGTGACATCGTTGTGACGCCGCACGAACCCCCCCTTAGAAAGGAGGCGATTCGCCGGCCACAGCGACGTCGCTAGGCAGGTAAGTCCGTGTGACAGGGACTAACGATATTGTGTGCCACAGGCAGCGATTTGCCTGTGACGCACAACCGACCGGGGCGGGTGCTTTCATGAGCGACATCGCTAGCGATGTCGCTGCATGTAAAGCCCTATTAAGAAGAGCAGACTGCCTGTCTTTACATGTCTCACACAGGAGAAAACCTGCTTTAACTATTGAGGGGATGTATTATTTTTTTCCCTGTATGTTGCTTTCTGCTTAGGATTTGTCATTGTCATACATGTGAACAAGTACATGCTCACCAAGAAAAATGTCTGCTAATTCCCTATTGGAAATAAAATAAATTATAACCTAAAGTTTACAAGCTAATACCTCTGGAACATAGAGGGGAAATTAAAAATCTACACCTTACTCAGCTCTGCAGCCACTATTCCATGATATGGCCTCATTAACTTTCTCCAACTGGTGAAAGGTCCTCTTTAACTTGTAAAGTATTAAGAGTGCAATGCTTGAAATTTTTTAATAAATGTGCAGTGTCTAATAACTTAGATCTTGGACTTTTGTATGAGTATATCTTAACCACCAAATTATGCTAGTTTGCAAAGTACCGTATTTTTCGTTTTCTAAGACGCACCAGATTATAAGACGCACCCCAAATTCAGAGCAAAAAAAGATGGAAAAAGGGTCCATCTTGTAATCCGGTGGTGTCTTACCGGAGGGGGCAGTAGCGGTGGTGAAGGAGTCACTGGAGGCAGGGGCAGTGAGTGTCCCAAAAACTGTAGGCTGTGCTGGGGCCACGGCGGAGGCTCGGGCTGCCGTGCTGGGACAGCTTCTGGGCGGCAGCGGCTGTGCATGGTAAGGGCTTTAAAGAAATTACGCCAGGAGTCAGTGCAGATTGAGCTCTAGGGTCAATGGCAAGCCGAGATCTCATCTGCGCAAGGGCCACCTCCAGGCCCCATTTTCTTGAAGTCCACTGGAGGGAGATCAACAGGCCAGAGGAGGCGCTTGCGCAGATGAGAGCTTGAGCTGAGCGCTCTATCTGCTCCCATGTTGACTCCAGGCAGCATTATTTGAAGTCAGGGCCAGACCCGCAGCACCAGTCTAGCCACCGGTGACCCTCCGCAGAAACTGCCCAGCCGCTGCAGATACTGCACAGCCTCCCCAGCAGCAGCCACTGGAGACCCGGCACAGTGGCTGTATACACAGCACAGCTGCCGCAGCCCCTGCACAGCCGCCTCAGCATCTCTCTGGCCTCTTCCAACCCCTCTCAACAACCCTGTTAAGCTACATTCAGATTATAAGATGCACCCCACACTTTCCTCCCAAATTTTCAGGCGGAAAAGTGCGTCTTATAATCTGAAAAATACAGTATGTGATAGTATGAAAAATGTAACAACAGCTGTTTACAAAGCAATGATTCCTTGTTTATCCACATTTTATATGACTGTACTAGTTGAATGTGTCTCACAAGTACAAAAGGTAGCTTAGTTTATGGATATTTGTACTAAAGGGCCATGTAAGAGGTCAGTAACTTCTTTAGTGATGGTGAAGGTGATTACTTAAGGTTGCAACTCAGTGCCGGCAGAATTAAATTTTAGTATTATTTATTTCATATATATATGACCATGACCATAAGGGCAATGGTGAAATGTTTCTTTATTATTCTCTGATTTACTTGATTTTCCACTTCAAAAGGCTTTGAAAATAAAAAATGTTTTTGCCATTGTCCTAATATTATTCATGGTCTGTAAAGTATAAATAGGCTCAATAAAGTATAATCCATTTTATCTCTGGAATCATAGAGTTACATAAAGTTATTATGTAGTACTGCATACACAGCACTGTGCCCACATTTCTATTACTTATTTTACAAATTACAGTGTGAGCGCAGACCTCAATCATAATCTTAATCACAACGTGGGGTTCTGACATGTTAATTAAATTGGGCTCATTTTATTCAAATATTAGGCTATTTAAATTTTTACTTTCAAATATGTTCATTACTGAATATTACTGCCAATTTTTTGCCAGTTTTGAAAAGGGGACATAGTGGAATCGTACACCTCTTTATAAATCAGCAGCATCTAAGAAGGGATGAGCAACTCTCTGTTCTTAAGCACAAATTTATTGTCCAGTCCATGATCAGAGTAAGATTTCTGACGTAGGAAAAGCCACAGCTTATCATAAATTAAAGGGAACCTGTCAGGTGCAATATGCACACAGCACCACAAGCAGTTCTGGGTGCATATTGCTAATTCCTGCCTAACTGTCCCAGCATCTAGTAGAATAGATAAAAAGATCTTTAAAAAAGTTATTTGTAAAAATCCTTTATAATATGCTAATGAGGTCAGCGACTAGTTACAAGGGGTGTTAGTTACCTTGGCTTGTCGGCCCCCTTAGCATGTTAGCACGCCCCTGTAGGCGTGCTAACATGCTAGTGAATGCACAACATCAGAGGCATGGTTGCTCTAACCTCTGCAGCCACGGCTGGTTTTCGGCTCAGTGCACATGATCAGAATGTCCTATTAGCCAAGGGGACGACTACCCAAAGGAACTAACGCCCTTGTGACTAGTCGCTGGCCTCATTAGCATATAATGAAGGATCTTTAGAAATACTTTTTCTAAAGATCTCTTTATCTATGCTGCTAGATACAGGGAGTGATAGGCAGGGTTAGCAATATGCAGCCAGAACTGCTCGTAGTTCTGGGTGCATATTGCACCTGACAGGTTCACTTTAAATAAGCTATGGCATTACACTCCTGTCCCTCCTCAGCTCTGCCCAATTAGGCAGAGCAGGGAGAAACTAGCATGAAAATACTAAAAATACTAAAATTTTTGCACAACTCCAAGTTCCGACATATTTTTAAAGCAATTTAAGCCAAAATTCTGGTAAATTTGCTCTGATGAATTGAGGCCATTATGTTTGCATCTCTTAACCACCGCTTCTAATACTTTTCCTATAATTTGATCCCAGAGTTTCATACTATGAAACCATTTGTTGCAGTGGGCAAGATTGGTGACATTTTCTACTCACAGGATGCTAAACTATTGCTGCTTCTTCTAATTATTATTATTATTATTATTATTATTATTATTATTATTATTATTATTACTATTAATAATGGTCGCCATCATTTTTTCAATTTGTCTAGTTGATAGTGTGAAATATAATCTCAGGACTACACAAAACATAAAGCAATTTACCTATAAATTAAACGGATATTGCTGTCTGAAGCTTAACTGCACTGTGGTTGGTTGCTATATGCAATAAGATTATTTTTTTTTATTTTGTATCCTGATACTAGGAGCACTAACACATTTTATTTAATAGATATTTAGATCACACATAAATGTTCTTGTAATTGCATGCAAATGTTAACTTAATACTTTTTTTATAGAGTAGTGGGAAAAAGCTAAACCTATTAATAAAGGTAAAAAAAAATAATGCAAAAGACATTGAATTCACTGAGAATACTCTCTATGTAAATTGAATTTCCAAGGAAAAAAGTGCAAACAGGAGAATTTGAATTTTGCCTGATCTGCACATCGCTACCAATCAGCCATACTGTACCACTAAACCACTAAATAGAGAAGTACAGTAAATAAGGTTGACTATATTGATGTAATCACACTTGTGATTTATTATAAGTTATATATAGTGATATATGTCCCTCCTGTCTTGCTAGTTGGTGCGCAATTTGGAAACCACTCCATCAAAGGCATAAGCAAAAACTTGGCACTCCAATGTTGATGCAAGGTAAACAGAACATTTTTTTGAAACTGCAGAATTGGATAATATACCTTTTTTGACGTTTAACTCTATATGGCCTTTATCAGACTTAGCTGTGTATCAAAATGAGAGGGAACTCATGTGACTTTTTTAAAAAAAAAAATATTTATATAATTACTTTAAAAAACGACATGTAGTGCCCCCCAATTTTAATACACAGTTATGATAAAGCCCGATAGCTGGGGGCTGTATTCTCAGGCTCGGGAGACTCATGCTTATTTGGCCTCCCCAGCCTAAAAATAGCAGCCTGCCTCCACCAAGAATTGTCACATCCATTAGATGCCACATTCCCAGAACTTTACACTGCTCACCTCAATTGACACTGCACCAGGGGCTAATGAGAGCTCACAGCTGCCACTAAGCTCTAGAGGTGTCTATAAGCCCCCTCCATTACTAATCTGTATGTGAAAAGAAATAAGCACCAACGCTGAAAAAATCTTTTATTTGAAATAAAATACAAACAAAAATCACCCTCTTTCCCCCATTTAGTAATCCCCAAAATACCCAAGTCCAACGTACTTCACACAACGATTCCAGCTCTGCTACATCTGAAGTGACTATTTTCTGTGTCGAGACTCCTAAGAGAGGCTCCACGGACCTTTTTTGATTTGCATACATCTGAAGTGACAGCACATGGTCATAGAACATGACTGCCAGCTGTGAGCTTCAGGCAGAGAATGAGCCACACAATGAGCGGTGATGTCACTCACGATATTTGCGGTCACATCTGGAGGTTTCCACGGTGTGTGGCATCCTGTCATGTTTTAAAAGCCACTGGCATGAAGCTGTTGTGCTGTGAACACAGCTAAAGCATTGGGTATGACATCACAGGAAGTAATGTATTGCTTAAAGAGGGGGGGAGGAGATGATGCCGGCACTGGAGGAGACACTGCACTGAAGAGAATATCAGCCTAATATTTCTGATGCATACCTTCTGGTATTAGACATAAAAAAGGGATGGGGGCATGGTGAGCTGGCACTTAAGGAGCCATCAGCCAGGGTCTACTGATGAACATTTGCTGACATAGGAGGGGAAAGGGAGAGGTGAACTTGCACTAGTGGAGCAGTCAACCAGAGCTTACTATTGCATCCTTGCTGACATAACAGAGGAAGGGGGGGTGGTAAGCTGGTACTTGTAGAGAAATTAGCTAGAACTTGCTGATGTATCTCCACTATCATAGCAAGGAAGAGAAAACATGGAAGGGAGAAATGTGTGAAAGGAAGAGAAAGTGACAGGACAGGTGGAACAGTGGATTGGGATATCTGTCTAAGGTTGAAGATTAGTGATGAGCGAACTCGCAGATAACTGGCGGGTCCATGTTATCTGTTCTTTCAAAGCCAATTCCGGTCCGGATTCTGTACCCCATATAAGTCTATGGAGACCAGAATCCAGTGATTAAAAATGTTGGTAGAAAGGATAGGGGGATGGGAGCAAGCGCGCTGTACTTACCAAGCATCCATCATGGTGGTACAGTTTCCAGGCCAAGCATTCACTTCAATTTACCCTCATTGAATATTCACTGTTTTTCCCGCCCACCAGAGCCTGTGATTTGTTGCAGTCAGACGAGCCCCCACCCTAAGTGTCAGCGTGTCAGCTGACTGCTGCCTATCACAGGCATTGTGTGCATCTATATCACACAGTAAAAATAAAAAAATAAATTGGCGTAGAATCCCCCGTATTATAATACCTAGCGCAGATAAAGCATACAGCTACAGGCTATAACCCCCAGCCATGTGCTCATCTTGGCTGTGTATCAAAATAAGAGGAACCGCATGCGTCTTTTTTCTTTTTAATTATTCAAATCAATAATTTAAAAATAAACAATGTGTGGTCCCCCAATTTTGATACTCAGTCAAGATAATGCTCAACAGCTGGAGGCTGATATTCTCAGACTGGGGATGCCTATGGTTATTAGGCCAAACTCAAAGCTAAAAATAGCAGCCTGCAGCTGTCTGGGATTGTCGCATCCATTAGATGCGGCAAGTCAGGCGCTTTACCAGGCTCTTCCCTATTGCCCCAGTGCGGTGGCCATTGGCGTAGTAGCAGGGGTTAATAACAGCCCACAGTTGCCACTAAGCCCTAGATTAGTAATGGGGAGGGTCTATGAGCCCCCCATCACTAATCTGTAAGTGAAAGAAAGAAACACAAAGAAGGAAAAATACTTTATTTGAAATAAAATAAAAAAACCTCTTTCACCACTTTATTATCCCCCAAAACACCCCTGCAGGTCTGATGTAATCCACACGAGGTCCCACGATGATTCAGCTCTGCTACATCTGAGTCACAGCACATGCAGACAGTGCCTGTGATTGACTGCAGTCAAATACTGTCACATAGGCTGGGAGTGTGTCTGACTGCAACCAATCAAAGACGCCAGGCCGGTCGGCGGGGAAAGCACTGCATATGGATTAGCCTAATGAGTGACCCAGGAAGTAAAGGAGATGCCACGGGAGCATTGTACAGCTGCAACGCAGCCTCGATAAGCTTGAAGAGCTCACTTCATTCTTATTTTCTTTATTTTTCCTTTATTTTTTTTAATTTCTCAAGTGCCGGATATGGATCAAATACTTTTACAGTCTGGGTTCGCCCATCACTATTGAAGATATAAAAGTTACTGAGATGGCAAAGGACTACAGACAAATAGAGGAATTCTTCAAGGAAAACTTTAAATTGGGGGATCCATGTTAGCCAGCTGAAAGAGGTCCTTAAAGGAAAAAGTTAGTGCCTAGTTAAGTACACTAAGAAAAAAGGTTTCAACCCTAAGAGCGGCCCCAAGAAAGAAGCATAGCAAACATAGTCATAGCGACATAACACATGGACTAGTGTCAAGAAAGTGAGAACAGGCTTGGAGGTGAAGGCATTAATGTCTTGGTGCCATAGGACCTTCAGAGATCTTGTGGAGTCCATACCTGATCAGATAAAACCTGTGGTTTTAATGTTGTGGCTGATTGATTTGTAATATAATTAGATTTTTCAGTCACAATAATTCAACCTGCAAAGATTTATTCTGCTTATTATTTTCTAAACATCAAACAGGTAAAATGTACCAGTACAAAGTGACATGATACAAGTACTTGTAACAGTGGCCTTGATGACCTTGCTATTGTGCTTACAACACATTATTAAATGAGTTTTTCTCTGCCTTCTAAAGATTGGATGATTTTATGAATTGATATTGTGCAACATTCTTCTGTCTTACAGTGTAAAGACCTAAAGCAATAAAACAGGCTATTATTTATTAGAATTGTGTAGAAAGGGTTATAAGAGGGAAAGGTTCCCACAGAAGATTTATTGCTACATATATCCCTAGGTAACTCCTAAATTAAGACATCTTTTATATGTTTTGCTATTCTTTTTACATGATTTGTGATTTAATGTTTAAGTTTTTACGTAAGGTTTTACATAGGATTTTATGAAGAATGAAAAACTTTTTACTTATTATTTCTTTCCAGAGTTCTTGCAGGTATATTATTTTTTACTATGTTTTTCATTATTTTTTATTTACTTTTTAGTTTACATACATTCAAACTTTCAAATCAAGGCGATCCACAAATTTATTTTCTTTTACCCACATAAGCATGTAACGTGCTTAAATGTGTATTAGTGAAATATATCAAAATCCCTAATATTGAGATCTTTGCAACTTATTATTTCACCCACATGATAATAATATTAGATATTAACCAATTTGCTTCAGATTTATCAAAAAAGTTGAATTCTGCTGAATCCTTTTTTTGTGATTCTTTTCAACCAATTCAGCAAATTAACCATCATTTTACTGAATTTAATGAGACCTTGGAAATGGTTAAAAAATACCTTACAATGTACCTGACTTGCTACAGACCATAGTATGGTCTTCCACACTGTTTGGTCTCTTTCTACTGGCACATGTTGTCCTGTTCATGCATCTTCACTCTGTTCCACGAGTTTTCTATAATTAATGCCCCTGTTGTGGTAAAACTTCCACATTCACACATTCATGTGTGGGCAACATTATGTAAAAAAGTATAGCTACTAAAAAAAAAATAATGACATATTCTGATTTATAGGACTGAATATACCTACAATCAAATCTTATACCTGAGGCACCAAAAATATCTTTTCATTTGTTGCCCAGTGTTATTTTATTGTATGGTAGACTCCTTTTTTTCATGGAGATGCACAAGGAGTGTAAGAATAGGACAATAGCACCAGACAAGAAAAGAATTACTTAAAGAAGTATTGCCATGAATATCTGTTTTTCATTAAATGTGTATGTATATGTGTATAGTGTAGTGAGTATATTAATGCCATGGTCTCCAGGATCCAGCTCCTTTGTGCTCTGCTTCGCATTTGTGAAGCGATGACCAAGGGACCACCGCAGTGCAGAGTAAAGGTCCAGTCACACTAAGCAACTTACCAGCGATCCCAACAACAATCGGGATCGCTGGTAAGTTGCTAGGAGGTTGCTGGTGAGATGTCACACTGCAACGCTCCAGCGATCCCACAAGCAACCTGACCTGGCAGGGATCGCTGGAGCGTCGCTACACGAGTTGCTGGTGAGCTCACAGCAACCAGTGACCAGCCCCCAGCGCCGCGTGGAAGATGCTGCGCTTGGTAACTAAGGTAAATATCGGGTAACCAACCCGATATTTACCTTGTTTACCAGCGCACGCAGCTACACGTGCAGAGAGCAGGGAGCAGCGCACACTGAGCGCTGGCTCCCTGCTCTCCTAGTTACAGCACACATCGGGTTAATTACCCGATGTGTGCTGCAGCTACATGTGCACAGAGCAGGGAGCAGCGCACACCTCTTAGCGCTGGCTCCTTGCTCTCCTAGCTACAGCACACATCGGGTTAATTAACCCGATGTGTCCTGCAGCTACATGTGCACAGAGCAGGAGCCGGCACTGACAGTGAGAGCGGCGGAGGCTGGTAACAAAGGTAAATATCGGGTAACCAAGGACAGGGCTTCTTGGCTACCCGATGTTTACTGTGGTTACCAGAGTCCGCAGAAGCCGGCTCCTGCTCACTGCACATTCAGTTGTTGCTCTCTCGCTGTCATACACAGCAATGTGTGCTTTACAGCAGGACAGCAACAACTAAAAAATGGCCCAGGACATTCAGCAACAACCAACAACCTCACAGCAGGGGCCAGGTTGTTGCTGGATGTCACACACAGGACATCACTAGCAACATCGCTGCTACGTCACAAAAGTTGTTCGTTAGCAGCGATGTTGCTAGCGATGTTGCTTAGTATGACGGGGCCTTTATTTATGGTACCAGACAACTTTACAGACAAAACAGGGCATTTTATTGCAGGTAGATAACACATAAAGGCTGATGGGCAAAAGGGAAAAGGGAATTTTGAAACAGGGGGATAATAAACAATTGAGCTATTTAGTTGGAGCGAACTACAACTTTTGCCTCAACTATTACAATGAACATCTGCAGATAATATATTTGTACTTCACTATGCTGTGTTCTCAGCTAACTGGCCTCCAGTGGGTCCTATAATGGGACCATGCGGACATCACACTCTAACTACGGAGGCCTACACTAAACCTTAACCAGTGTGCACGGGTACAAACTCACAGTACGGTCCGGAGAATCAGTCCTCTTTCTGGGTACAAAGTCCATTGGTGCACACTTCTCTGGGGTCGAACAGAGGCAGCTTTTCTTCTCTTGGGTCACAGAGCAGTGTGGCTCATCCGAGCGACGTCTTCTCCTGGGTCGGGTACCGGCTGAGCAATACTCAGTGTTGTCTCACGGTTCGGTTCACTGAACTCTTGTGGCAAGCACTGTATTTCTCCCACATCCTGAGCTCAATGGATTGTCTTCAGGCAACTGTTTTGCCAAGTATTTAAAGAGATCGGATAAGGCAATTTATTTTATTATAATGATTAAATGATTGCAGAAAATAGGAAATAGTGTGATATTGCGTACACTTTTGCATAATATAAATCACAAAGGTAAAGTACTTACATTGCACACTACATAAGAAAAAATTACAACCAGGAGCTACACGCAACATCTGTCCAAAAACATAAGCTGTGAGAAGAAAAAACAGTGAAGGCAGAAAAACTCCTGGGATCCACACTGTGGTGTAATGGGCAACCCCTCCACAGGTAAAGGCTTCTGACTTCTCCGTAATCTTCACCAGTTTACTTGAAAACAATTTACTTGAGTAACCAAATGTTACACAAACTCTAATAGGCTCCATTTGTTTAATATAGTATCCCTCTTCTGAGTGGCCAAGTCTTCAGATGTCCATCTACACCGGACAAATACGTCTCCAGATGAGACATGCTAAAAGCTCCTGGTTTCAGATCTTTTACCATACTATAAACATGTACATTCTCAGTAAACATTGATGAGAGAACTATGTGGTACCGAGTGATACTACAAACATGTATTTTCTCACTAGAACTATAACTCCAAGGGTCTGAGAAAATTACAGAAAACAAGCTAGTATAAACTAAACTTTTACAGTTTACAGGGTTTCTTAAAGACATACTACTAATATGGATTCCTGTTGGCCACTAACATGTTAGCACTACAGCAGTGTCCCGGCTGTTCTCTCCCATCTGTGTGGCACAACTACTTCTTCCACTGTTCCCTCAGACAGTCTCCTTCTTCACAGACACTTTCCCACACTTTTTTACTCCAGGGCCAAACCACACACGCCAACCAGCAAAGGAGGCGTGGGCAAGTCGAGTACACACAACACGGGAGCTCTGTTCCCTTGAAGACACAGTATATTGAAATCTCTCATAAGGGTTACACCTCCTACATTTGCGTCACCACAATTCAGAATAGCCAGCTCACTCTATTCTCTAGATGTGAGTCGGAAGTCTCTTTTTCAATATGAGTCAATATGGGGCTTTGTTCTGATGCTTCACAGATTTATATTGTAAAAGCCACCTGTGGGTAACGCAGAGCGTAGAGGCACCTGTAGAGTCTGTAAACTGTTGAAATCACTGAGAAGAGGAACCAAACGGTGCTGGATCCTAAACGAAATGGCCGTGGGGGACTATATTAATACACTCACCCTATACTCCATACACATATACACACATTTAATGGAAAAAAAATAAATTCTGGAAGGGCTTATTTAAATAAATATGTTAGAATGTTTGTGGTATTTTTATGATTGGCTTCAATTTTCTATTATTCTCAGAAAACCCACATTTGCCATTAAAATGGTAGAATTCATACTGAATTTGTATTACCTGACTGCTTCACTGACAATAGAACTGACAATAAATGAAATTGTGAATCAACTTTATTTATGCAAACCACGTTTTATTGTTTCAGGAAAAATGTGAAAGATGTATAGAGAAATAATGAGCGTAATTAACAAAAGTAGAAAGGCTGGAGCAGAGATTGATGGGAGGAGGGCTGGACTAAGGTCGGCCGGTGTGGTAAATCAAGGAGCAACAAATTATACAGAATAAAAATCACTGCCAATCTTGGAATTTATAATGACCACATCAGGTACCTGTTAAGAAGTAATTATGTTGAAAACCATAAGGAGAGATGAACTGAGTTTGACAGCAACATTAATACCCTCCCCCAGTCTTCTAATCTCCAATTTCTATACGTAGAGATTAAAAAAAAACTACAAAAGAAAAATGTCTGACTTCACATGTTTTGTCTACAAGGGATGAGAATAGGTGGAAAAATGTTTGCACATTTAAATGGGCAGTGCTATGTAACATAAAAAGATTTTTCTTTTCTTACTATTATTGAATATTTGTGATCCATTACTCTATTAATGGAGGAATTAAAAGTAGATGAAAAAAACTATTTTTTTATTTAAAGATCTTTATTTTTCAAAAAAGTGTGTAGTTTGTACTAAAAACTATACAAACGATACTAAAAGAATAACAATTTAAACATACAAGGCCATGGTATGGCAGTAGACAATCTTGAACTCTGAAGGGCCAGATATGATGAGTGTCATTTTAGCGATGACAAATACAGTCTCTTGAAAAAGTATTCATACCCCGTGAGCTTTTCCACATTTTTTCACATTACATCCACAATATTAAATGTATTTTATTAAAAACCAGATTAGAGGAACTAGGTGTATGTCGCGCTGTCACCAGAAAGTCCAGATCAAGAAAAAATCAACAGTCTTTCTTGAATGTCCTAATGAAGAAGACTGAGCTCTCTGAAACGCGTTGACCTGAATAAAAGAAATTTAAAAATTAATCAACATCTGGACTTTCTGATGACAGCGCGGCATACACCTGGTTCCTCTACTCTGGTTATTGGTTTTCTATATATCTGGGGCTGTGGTGGGTGCCATTTCTAAAGCGTGATTAGGAGTTGTGACTGGCACAAAACTATTAGGTGAGTTTATTTCACCCCTATTTTCTTCCTCATTTTTCTGGTAAGACCCTACCCTGTGCTTTTATCCATAGTTTCATATAAATGTATTTTATTGGCATTCTATGTGATATACCAACACTAAGTAGCAAGTGTTATATATTACACCATAATAATAATAATAATTTTATTCATTTATATAGCGCTATAAATTCCACAGTGCTTTACATACATTGGCAACACTGTCCCCATTGGGGCTCACAATCTAGAGTCCCTATCTGTATGTCTTTGGAGTGTGGGAGGAAACCGGAGGAAACTCACGCAAACACGGGGAGAACATACAAACTCCTTGCAGATGGTGTCCTTGGTGGGATTTGAACCCAGGACCCCAGCGCTGCAAGGCTGCAGTGCTAACCACTGAGCCACCGTGCCGCCAGAGCTGGTTTATATCAAAGCAAATTCATGAATTGGAATGGCTCAGTTGGTAGACATACCCCAAAAGACTTGCAGCAGTAATTGCAGCAAAAAGTGGACCCACAAAGTATTGATTTTGGGTATGCTGAATATAAATCCATGTCACAATTTTCAGATTAACATTTTTTAAATATTTAGAAAACCATGTTTCCATTCCCTTATACTTCACAAATACTTGCTAGTATATAGTGTTGCTATATCCCATAAAATTCACAAAACATACATGTAACTTTGTAGGTATAATGTGAACGAAAATATGGAAAGGTTCATACGGTATGAATACTTTTTTAAGGCACTGTATATGCTATCTAGGTATCTTTACTAGACTGGATTTTACAACATGTTTCACCATTTAGTTAATTAGAAGTAAAAAGATATATTGTCATCAATTTGATTGATTGATTGATTAACTTAAAGATTTGTAACGTTCCTTCTATATTAAGCAAAATGTTCTAGTACTATCACCAAAGAGTAAGACGAAAATAAAAGGCTAAAAATACAAGAGTAAATGTGGCTCTAGACCTGCTAGATATACTTAAAGTCATCTCTTAATGGATACTATATTTTTGCACTATTATACAATATTCACTGGCGGATACAGACAGTAAAGGATCCCTGTGCAAGAAGAGTATATGGGCACTTTGCAGGACAAAAGTTCATAAAAATGAACCATTGCATCTAGTTTGGAGGTAGAACTTGGCCCCCTTAACTGTCGGGCCCATGTACGGCCACACAGAGCCCCCAAATGGTCTGTCCAGCCCTGACAATATTCTTAAATCTATGTGAATTTGTATCCCGGTGATAACAGAGAACAGAGAATGTGCACTTTTTTTTGTGTTTGATATATGGAGGGAGCAGTGACCAGTGTTGCAGATTGAAATGAAATGTGATGTCTCTCGTACTCAGACTAAACCTTTCAAGTTCTTCGCGACTGTAAAGAGGTCAGTAACAAAATTATTGTCTAAAGCTGTGAATACATTTTGCTTTAGATCCCTGCTTGAGGATACATTACCTTTAAACTGCTCCATCAATCACAATTGTTACGCTCTGGATCCCCAATCCTTCTTAAATCAAACTCCATTTCGGCAATGATGACAATATCTTCCACAAAGGGCTGAAGACTTTATTGTGCAGGTGGTTTTACATATTCCGAGATGCAGACGACAGTTTCAGCATTCTTAGAAGCTCTTTTGGGTAAAAATGTTTATGTAATATTGCATTAAAGGTTCTAATTCTATTATGTGTAAATGTTTTATGTGATTTGTCAGGGAAGCTACTCATGTGTCAAATGAGTCACTACTTTCCCTCTGGGCTTTTGTGTTGTACTTGTTATTTCGTGTGAGCTTTTACAAGGCGTAGTGAAGGGAAAAGGACACTCTGTGTTCATCGTTGCCCTCTGGTAACTCCCTCTGGGACGTTGCTCTCATGTTAAGGAATAAAATTTGGAGGAAATGTAAAACACTTTGGAAATTGGGTGACCGAGAGGTCATTTGGACGTGCTGAGGATTTCAAAAGTTGAAAGGATTCATTGGCAATGTAACCTACTGCACTAACAGCATTGAGGAAAGATGTGCTAAATTGCTTCCTTTTTTAGAATAGAAACCCCCACAGTGCATACGTATGTTCATAGTTCATTGGTTCTCTTTGATGTTTCTTTGGGCTGACCCGCTCTGTTGAGTACTGAATGTGTTAATTATAGATTGTACAGAGCAATTATTCTCAAATGGGATGACAAAAGGTATTCTCTCGGACATTGGAAATGCTAGAAATGGTTAGGTTGAACCAAAAGTCAATGGAATAATCAGTGAAACATTTTCATAGGTTTATTAAGTGTCTAAAATTAATCTGTTCATACTTTATACTAATTAACATTCATAGACTTTTTGAGCGTACACTGCTTTTTTTGCTGCATTTTTGGTGCAGTTTTGGGTGCAGTTTATGGTCCTAAACTGCATGTATGACCTTCCCCAGCAAAGTCTATGAGAAATCCGAAAGGCTGTGCGCACGTTGCTTTTTTTTGCCTGCAGTTTCGGTTACAGAAAAAAGAAGCAGCATGGCACTTCTTTTCTGCATTTTTCCCTGCGTTTTGCCATTGACAATACTAAAAAAATGCAGAGGAAAAAATGCAAGTGTAAACACAAGCAAAAACGCACCCAAAACACGGCAAAAATGCATGAGTTTTTTAATGCGTTGTTTTCTGCTCGGGGTGTGGTTTGTGCTGGAGAATCAAAACTGCAGTGTGCACAAATAGTCTTAACATTAAGTTCATGTGCGCACGTTGCGTTTTTTCTGCGTTTTGGCTGCGTTTACAACTGCACTGTGTCATTGACAAAATACATGCGTTCTGGTTCCCCTGCAAAGTCTATTAGAATCATGAAAAATCTGTGCACACTATGGTTTTTGAAACGCAGCGTTTTGATTGCCAAAAATTTGTCAAAATCTCTATGTTTGAAGAAGCAACATGTCAATTGTTTTTGCCATTTTGTCTGCGTTCTACACCCATTGAAATCAATGAGTTGTAGAAAAACACTGCTAAAATGTTAAGCAGTGCGTTTGCATTGCATTATTGTTGCGATCCGCATGTTTTTTTAACATAACAAAGGCAGGTCTTTTGTCTTTCTCTCTCTGACGGTTGGTCTGTCGGTCAGTCTCTCTCTCTATGTCTCTATCTCTCTCTCTGTCCTTGTCGGTCTCTCCCTCCCACCCCCTCTGTCATACAATCCACGATCACCAGCGCGGCGCTGAACGGCGTTCACACTGTGGTGGCTTCTCCTCTTTTGAAAATGCCGGCCGCTCATTAATCCATCACGTATTCCCTGCTTCCCCAACCCACCGGTGCCTATGATTGGTTGCAGTCAGACACTCCCCCACGCTGAGTGACAGCTGTCTCACTGCAACCAATGACAGCCGCCGGTGGGCGTGTCTATATCAAGCAGTGAAAAAAAAAATTGAAAAAAAAACCAAACTGCGTGCGGTCCCCCCAATTTAGATACCGGCCAGGGTAAAGCGACACGGCTGAAGGCTGGTATTCTCAGGATGGGGAGCTACACATTATGGGGAGCCCCCCAGCCTAACAATATGAGCCAGCAGCCGCCCGGAATTGCCGCATCCATTAGATGCGACAGTCCCAGGACTTTACCTGGCTCATCCCGAATTGCCATAGTGCGGTGGCAAACGGAGTAATAAGGAGTTAATAGCAGCAGCTTATAGCCGCCACTAAGTCCAAGGTTAATAATGGCAGGCGTCTCCCTGAGATACCTTCCATGATTAACCTGTAAGTTAAAGAAAATAAACACACACATCCAAAAAATCCTTTATTTGGAATTAAAGACAAAAAAACACCCTCTTTCACCACTTTATTAACCCCTCAAAAACAACTCCAGGTCTGACATAATCCACGCAAGGTCCCACGACGCTTTCAGCTCTGCTACATCAGAAGCTGACAGGAGCGGCAGTAGAACACCGCCACTCCTGTGAGCTCCATACAGCAACTGAAGTGAATCGCATGATCAGTTGTGCTGTCACTGAGGTTACTCGCGGCCACCGTGCTCAGGTGGAGGACTGCAGCTGTGGCCGCGAGTAACCTGAGTAAAAACACAGCTGATCGCGCGGTTCACTGCAGTCACTCAGGGGATTTGTGATCACAGGTGAGTCCTTCACGTGTGACCGCAAATCAAGCCACGGCACACGCACAGAGCCGCGTGATCACAATGAAGTCGGGTGAAGTTCATCAGAGTTTATTCTGATGACTCGGCACTGTCTCGCAGCCAGCCATGCTCTTTTTGACAGTGAGGTCCCACTTGGCTCTGCTGCAAGTCTATGAGGATTTTGCAGAGCCGAGTGGGACCGCACTGGGAAAAATGTGTGTTCTGGATGCTTTTCCCACTCTGTCTATGGCAGAGAAAGCATCCAGAACGCATGAATTCTCCAGGAATGTGTGCACGTTGCGTTCTGCCGAATGCGTCTGAGAACGCAGCTTTTTCGGCTGCGTTCTGAGACGCACAGGCAGTGACTTACACGCTGCGGAATAGAATACAACGTGCGCACATTGCCTAAATCTGACTATCAAAGTGCTCTCTGACAGGTAGGGATTGTCCAAAAAGAAAATTCCTATCAGAAGTATGTTTTGGGATCTTATTTTGTCCATTTAGGCTCTTCCTTTGTGGTTTCACATCTTTGAATAGATTTTCATTTAAATCTCTATACACTTTTACAAGAGATGTAGACATTCACCTGGATTAAAGGGAATCTATCAGCAGGTTTTTGCTATGTAATCTAAAGAGAACATTTTGCAAGGGTTGTTATTCAGATTGCAGCCAGGTGTCTCTTATCACAAAGTGTATTTGTGTTTAGCTGCAGTCTTTCCTTAAGCTTCAGAAGCTCTATAATTAGTGGACTGAAAAGAGCGTGAGCTCAAGTTGAACTCTGCCTCCTCTGTGATTAGTAGCTTCTGTCTATTGAAATGTGCCCTGAAAGCCTGGTGTGGGCGGGGGCAGCTTGTTAATCTCTGCTACATACTAAAACTAAAATATTTGATAGTGTCAAAATGGCTGCTCCCACTAATCTAAGTGATACATCATTGGATTCAGGATCTATTTTGCTTACAGTCACAGTCATCTCTCTATTTTTGGGAGACTAGTGACGGATTTAGGGTTGGTATTCCTCATTTCCATCTTAGACTCTATAATTAAACATGTTTTCAATACTTTCAGTACTTCATGAGTTAATGTCAGTTTTGTTTCCAGCAGTTCCTAGCTGAGTGTTTTCAGCTGAAGCTGCTTTGTAGCCACGCCCTCTCAGGTTTAAATAGAAGTGTTACGCAACAATCATTGCTGAAGACACAAGTTCATTTGTTCTCTGGACTGTTGGTGGAAGGACCTGTGAAGAAGTTTTCCAGAAGCTGGACTTTATATTTCTGTGTTGCTGTTTATCCTCAGTTTGTGTCCCTGACCCTCTTGTCTTATTAGTGCAGCTTTGGGCTTAGTGAACCTCACCTACCTCTCACTAGCCAGGGCATCTATAGGGTTTCCCAGGTTCTCAGGGTGCTGCCCAGTGACAGTTGTGGAGACTGTATAGGGACTGGTTAGGATAGAAGGGAGATCTGCAGCTGAGGATAGGAAATGTCCCATCTACCCACCATTGTTATTGTGTCCCCGGCATCTCCCCCCTTCTTTGTGGTGTTGGTTTGGTGTTTTTTTCATTGTGGGTCAGACTCCTTTTGGTCTGAATGCACTCACCATGCTAGTAGCTTGACACCTACATTATGGTGCTTTCAGAAGAGGTAAGAAAAACCTGCTGACAGATTCCCTTTAAGGAAAGAGCTCAGCACTCAATTATCATTTGTGAATTAGATGAGTTTATTTTTACACACTCCAAAGGTATAACATGTAATTTGGTCATCTGACATAGTCTTTATCAAACGGTCTTTATCATGTGCCCTTCTATTTTTCATCCACTTTTTCTTCGGAGTCAGGACTTTTCTCCTTCAGAAAACCTTTTTTCCTTTTGGATGACAGAGATGAAAGCTTTTACAGTGCCACTCTCATGCAAAATGGAGTTAAATCCTTGTCAGTTATAATGAGGCACCAGCTATTAAATCCTCACTACATAAGAGGACATGACCCAAGGTCATAATGTTTTTGCCCACCTTTTCACCCTATCCCTCTGTTCCCAGATCTAAAGTGATTGTTTTTACTCTCAGTCTCAAGGTATTTAATGTCTTTATAATATTAAGCCTACAACAATGATCAGGTCATGGTGTCATATACTTACTAAATGATACATTGCAGAGTATATTCTCTGCATAGAAGTTAAGAAAGCTGCAATCCCATTGCTCTTTTTTTGGAACAATGTCACCTGCAAACAGGCCAAGGACAGATTACACTTTGCAATCAATTAATAAAAGACAAAGCAAGATGAATAGAAAAGGGAAGAGATGCATTCCGGAATAAATAGGACACATATAGCAGTTATTAGGCTAGAACTGGGTGGAAATTATTTTATTTTGGTTTATTTAAATTGAGAACATTTTATCGTGCCTGACTTTTCAGTGGAAATCGTTAGTTTGCAAAAATAACATCAAGGCACACCCCATCATCAGGCTTGAAACTTACTAGATAAATAATATTTTCAAAAACTTGAGCAAGACAAAATTAGAATTTAAAAACAGATAACCAGGCTGGCAAGACATTTAGCTCCTCCAAAATTATCTTTTTCTAGGCTATTATTAAAAAACACTTGCAACAATTAGCAACCATTTTAGGGACCTCTAATAATAATGCCACTTTTAAAAGTAAAGGGTGCTTTACATGCTGTGACATCACTAGGGATTGCTAGCAATGTTGCGATTTATAGCACCCGCCCCGTTGTTCGTGCGACATTTGGTGATCGCTGCCGTAGCGAACAATATCACTACGGCAGCATCACACATACATACCTGTTCAGCGACGTTGCTATGACCTCCGAACAATCAGTCCTTCAAGGGTGAGGTGCGTTCGGTGTCACAGCGACGTCACTAAGTGGCCGCCCAATAGCAGAGGAGGGGCGGAGATGAGCGGCTGGAGCCTGCTACCCACCTCCTTCCTTCCTCCTTGCCGGTGGACGCATGTAAGGAGGTGTTCGTCGTTCCTGTGGTGTCACATATAGCGATGTGTGATGCCGCAGGAACGACGAACAACCAGCGGCATGCACCACCAACGATATTATTAAAAGGAGTGACGTGTCAACAATCAACGTTTTTTGACGTTTTTGGCGATCGTTGATCGTCGCTTCTAGCTGTCACATGCTGCGATGTCGCTAACGTCACCGGATGTGCGTCACAAACACCGTAACACCGACGATATATCGTTAGCAATGTCGCAGCGTGTAAAGCACCCTTAAAACTCTGGAGTCTGGCTTTACTTTCTTCTTCAATACCTAAATCTGTTTTTTAATTACTTAAATGGTTTTCTCATGTTGACAGCATATTGTTATATGAAGTTAGACCATAAATGATCACCAGAATCACATGGCTTTTGGTATTAAAAAGTTGCAACAAAGCTAAGATTTTTACTATTTTGGCCATTCAACATGAATAGAAATGCATGTTACACATAGACAGACCAAATCCAACAAAGTGAGAACTTCAGATATGTAGCTGGTTTCTGATCTTTCTGATAAAGATGGGGGGCTTGAGCTGAAACTACTAACTGACATCCTTATGGCCTACCAAGTAGGATGAAAGGGGATTGTCTAAATAAAGCTACTACTTTAATTGCAGTTATGACGGTCTTTAATATAAACAATCTAGAAATATGACCTGAAGACCTAAATATGTAGCCCCATGTAAAAGCTATATGTGTAAAGGACAGGATGGCTCTTCTCTTAGCCCAAAATGGACAACTAATTATTGTGCCAAGTAGCCTATAGGAGAGATCAGCAAATCACAGTGATCTATGGTTAGCTGCTGTGTATGCCAGTAATCATTAAGATGAGGGTAGAAGGAGGTATAGGGTCCATTTCCTTAAAAAACACAGCAGTCTCGTAATTGTGAGTCAGTTTCATGCTTTGATCCAAAGATGTAACTAGAAAAATTGCAGGGATTGCAATAGCATCTGGACCCTGGATCCTAAAGAGCCCAAAAAAAATCCTATGGCCTATATCAAAAGGCCAATGCTATTAAAGACTTGCAATAATTGGGAGCTCCATTGAAGCTCTTGCATAGGGGTCCATGAGCTGCCTCAATCACTCCGAATATATTTTTTGGTCTCTATTAGCTGATAGTTCAGCAGTCCTTTCCACATAATTTTGTGCCCTTACATATCCAATGTTTTTGAGATAACAGACCCTTTTTCAGAGCTTTAATCTATGACTTTCAGAAAGCCATATAAGTTGTAATGTCTTCATTAGATTAACAGAACAGGGCACATTTATCTCTGATTCAGCACTTTTATGCCTGTTAAAATGGAGCAGCAGTGAACATGTCCACATTGTTTTGTTTCTTTTATTCTCTATGGGGTTACCATTGTCTTTTTCTGGCAGTGCCATAGGAATGAATGGTGTGTTGATTGAGCATGTGCATTGCTGCTCCTTTTTAGCTGTTCTTTTGATTGACGTAGGAGTCAGTAGTCAGAACCACACTGATCTATACGTTATCACTTTTTCTTTGGGATAAATGATAAATAGTTTTCATAGTCAACCCCTTTAAAAGAGTGTTTTCATGTTCTTTCTTTAGGGTCAAATTTCCCCTATGCCATCAGTCTTTTTGTTGCTGGGTGTAGTGCTGCACTGAAGATTGACATTTCGGCATGGTCGAGCCACCAGGCAGAATCCAATCTGGATAGCTCCCAATCTAAACTGGCAGGCTCTAAAGCAGTATTCCCCAACTCCAGTCCTCAAGGCACACCAACAGTGCATGTTTTAAAGATTTCCTTAGTATTGCACAGGTAATAATTCTAACACATGAGCACTGCTATGGAAATCCTGAAAACATGCACTGTTGGTGGGTCTTAGTGGAGTGAGTAGAGATGAGCGGTTCCATGGAGGTTCGGTTCCCAGCAGCAAACGAGTTGGCCTCCACTGGATTGAGCTTGACCTAAACACTGGAGCAAGCCACTGATTGGACGTTTGAGTCTCTGCCCACATACAGTCAGCCATAAGCAGATCACTTCCGGGGGAGAGTGGGCGGACTTTTCCCAACAATTTTTTGGATCGCACACTACATGTAATCATGCTGATGCTACCCCCTGTGCGAGCTGTTCAAACACTGCAAGCGGTCACACAGGGCTGAGCACCAAGCTTACCTGAGCACAGTGTTGTTCGTGTGAGTAAAGTTCTAACGTAAAGCATCCAAACTCCGAACCTTGATTTTTTAAGTTAGTGTTCGGTTTGAAAACCAAACCTCAGGTTCGCTCAACTCTAGTCTTGAGGACTTGAGTTGGGGAACTCTGCTTCAAAGCATAGAACTTGGAAGTGGCCTGCTCCAAATAAGAAAACCGTACACTGTGAGACTGCAGGGGTGGCCGGTAACCTAGACAATTAGCAGTAAACTATGAAATTAATAATCCCCCTTTGCTTTTTAACCAATTAATAAGATAAAACAAACTTGCTAAAGAGTCAGCCCCTTGGTATCAAATCCTAATTTTACTTACTATTGCCTAATCGACTTTACTGAAGTTAGATTTATAGCCTTTTTATTATTACATTCAACGATAACTTACAATCTCATGGCAGAATTTACAATGGTTCTTTCAATTCCTGAAAATTAATCCAAATTATCATTACAACTTAATTAATTCTTTACGGGCCACACTATGAAATAGGAATACAGTAAATAGAGTGCGAGTTAATCAGTGCTTTCCCTAGGTTGTTACTGTCAGGTAGCAGCTGGCATTAAAATCAGGGCAAACTGCTAATTTTATTAGAATCCACAATGAGAGCTCGGCTTGATGCATATGAAAGGACCCACTTTAGGGAGAAAGGGGGTATATTTTCTTCTAGTCCATGTGCAAATCCCTCTCCCTGGAGCTCTGTGGCAATGTGTTTATTGAAACTCAGCCACTATTGCCATTTACTGTATTCTCTAAACAGATAGGTTTGTGCTGACTCCGTATTGCTTGTGCACACCTGCTCCAACTAATCATCCAGCCAAAGCGCGCTGGGGGAACAAAGACAAGGAATCACAAGACGCTAAGGTCACAGCAGTGTTTAACCCATTGGTTTAAGCAGCAGGGTGGAGGGAAGCTGTATTCAGCCCTTAACATAAGCTATCCATTTTTCTGCTACATCTTTCTTAGAAAGCAAAGTAAGCACACAGATGGTTTAATCATTCGCTATCATTGCATATTGTACTGTACACCTGCTTTAAAAAAGTGTATAATTGCTCAATGATTTCTGTTTCTGTACCACAAAATCCTCATAAATAAATCAAAATTCAAAAATCTATCAGATGACCTTCAAACATTAAACATAATGGTCATACATTTCTAAAATGTGATTGGGACCAAAATTATGATAATTATTGGACTAAACTTTCTGTATTAGACTTAGAAAACTTCAGACAAAATCACTGGAGAATACATAAACTTACATATCTACTATATAAAGCTGAGTGTACGTGTGTGTGTATGTGTGTATGTGTGTGTGTATGTATGTGTGTCTGTGTGTGTCTGTATGTGTATGTGTGTGTATGTATGTGTGTATGTGTGTGTGTATGTATGTGTGTCTGTGTGTGTGTATGTGTGTGTCTGTATGTGTGTGTATGTATGTGTGTTTGTGTGTGTTTGTGTGTGTGTGTGTGTGTGTGTGTTTGTGTGTGTGTGTCCGCTAAAGGAATCAGCACTATCGCATGTACAATTACAAAATTTTGCACAGACACCTCCTTTGACTCAGGGAACGTCATAGACTATGTTTTGAGGGGAAATTTTCACCTCTCGCTTTACAGTTATTTGCCAAAAAAAATACAAAATGCTTACTTACTGTTTAGATGTGAGGTAATATATTGGTTTTGACAAAACAGATAGTCTGGATAGTTATCGGGTGGCCTATAGCAACCAATCACAGCTTTGCTTCTGTTTTGCTACAGGTCATTAATAGGAGCTCTAATTGGTTGCTATAGGCAACGAAGGACATCTTAGTATGTGTCAGTTAATAGGATTTTGGTGGTGAGAGGGAGAGAGGGATAGTGGGAGTGTGAGGGAGAGACAGAGAGAGAAGGAGAGAGAGGGAGAGACAGAGAGAGAGAAAGCGGGAGAGTGGAAGGGAGGGAGTGAGGGAGAAAGACAGAGAGAGGAGAGACAGAGAGGGAGAGACAGTGGGTGAGAGGGAGAAAGCGGGTGATAGAGGGAAAGTGGAAGAGAGGGAGTGTGGGAGAGAGGGAGAGTGGGAGAGAGGGAGAGTGGGTGAGAGGGAGAGTGGGAGAGAGGGAGAGTGGGAGAGAGACTTGATTACTATCCTGGGCAACGCCCGGGTACTACAGCTAGCATATAATAATTGTTAATAGTAGGATCAGGAAGTTCATTCAATGCTTAATGCATATACATTAATTATACATTTTATGTAGCTAAAATGGATAACAATACAAAATTAAAATAATAAAGTTATAATTTCTGTGCTGAAAATTCAAATATATACTGGAAATCATGAGTAGAAATATTATATTAGTCTCTAAACTTTTTCAACATTTTGTTCATTCTAATGTAAATTTTAATGAGATTCTAACCACTTTCATTTATTATACCAATTCTTTTAGCAGATAGTTTGTATTTTCTGCTCTGATTTTAAGTGAACTGTATGTAAAATCCATTGTATGGATCAAAATATGAAGTTGATCTCACTTGGTAATCCCCTTCACAGTGTTCTCATTTATGCTGTTCAGAGTTAGCTTGTATTGGGAAGACTCTTAGGGTCACTTTGCACACTACGACATCGCAGGTGCGATGTCGGTGGGGTCAAATTGAAAGTGACACACATCCGGCATTGCAGGCGATATCGTAGTGTGTAAAGCATTTTTGATACGATTAACGAGCGCAAAAGCGTCGTAATCATATCATCGGTGTAGCCTCGGTCATTTCCATGAATTGGGAATGACCGATGTTATGATGTTGTTCCTCGTTCCTGCGGCAGCACACATCACTGTGTATGAAGCCGCAGGAGCGAGGAACATCTCCTACCTGCATCCTGGCCGCAATGCGAAGGAAGAAGGTGGGCGGGATGTTTACTTACCGCTCATCTCCGCCCCTCCACTGCTATTGGCCGCCTGCCGTGTGACGTCGCAATGACACCACACGACCCACCCCATTAATAAGGAGGCGGGTCACCGGCCAAAGCAACGTCGCAGGGCAGGTGAGTGCATGTGAAGCTGGCGTAGCGATAATGTTCACTACGCCAGCTATCACCATGATATCGCAGCTGCGACGGGGGTGGGGACTATCGCGCTCGGCATCGCAGCATCGGTTTGAGATGTCGTAGTGTGCAAAGTGCCCCTTAAGGCCCATTTACACACTGAGACTTACTAGCGATCCCACCAGCGATCCCAACCTGGCCAGGATCGCTGGAATGTCGCTGGTGAGCTGTCAAACAGGCAAACTTGGCCAACAACGCAGCAGTGATACGGACCTGCAGAACGACCTAGCTGGTCGTTGGGGACATGTCAAAGCAGCTATTTGAGAGGTAATTCGCTAACAAAGTCATTGTAACGGTGTCAAACACAACAATGCTTGCTGCGAAGCAGGAAACAAAGGACCAAAAAATGTTCTTGAGAGATGTGTAGCGATCAGCAACCTCACAGTGGGGGCCAGGTCGCTGCTGCGTGTCACACACTGCAATGTCACTGGGGAGGTCGCTATTATGTCACAAAACCGATGATGTTACAGCAATATTGCTAGCGATGTTGCAGTGTGTAAAGGGTCCTTTAGGCGCTGTGTCCACGCTGTGTAGTTTTGATGCATATTTTCAGAAATCTGCAGCAAAATTTGCATGTCCATTGTAAAGCCAGCAAAGAAAAAAGAAATCTGCACCAAATACGCAAGAGAAAAATACTGAACGTGGGCACAACACTTCTGAATTCTCATAGACTTTGCTGGCTTCACAATGGACATGCAGATTTTGCTGCAGATTTCTGAAAATATGCATCAAAATCTACGTCAAAATACGCAGTGTGGGCACAGGGCCTTAGGGTGTGAGCTTTCTGGTGTGTTTTGCAAGTAAAATGAAAATTATTTAACAAAAAGGGCATCTTTTCAGCACTTCTATGGCAAAAAATGCTTGGTTTTTTTTTTATAGATACATAAAACATCCAGAAAACACTTATAAAACTGCCATAAAAAATATTGCAAACATACGCTCAGGCAACAACAAACACTAGCAAAAGATGCTTACAAAAATCCAGAAAAAAGCTGAGTTTACTGAAGCATATACTTGAAAAATATTTTTTTTTACAACAGGAATTGTGTTCCCATGATGAGTTTTTTATGCTGCATATTTTCAGACCAAAACCACAGCATTTTACAATTCAAGTAAAGTGAATTGAATTTAAAGAAATCTCATGACCACTGTGCTTTCTATAATACTGACCAAACCCATCTGCGTTGTGTCATTTTTCTTGCGGTCACACTGAGTTTTTCTATGTAGATTTTCCCTATACAGTCATGGATGAAAGCTTTGGCACCTTTGAAATTGTTTCAGAAAATAGTTGCAATTACACATCATCACGTACACACTTCTCAGAACATAAAGTGACATGCCCCTGCAAGAGTTAATTTGTCTCCTCTCAGTCAATTCAGGACCCAACTACTGTTACAGACTAGCAAGTGAGCATAGATCACACCCCAATACTGTCCACACACCCCGGCTACACAGCATGCTGCCACCACCAATCAAACACACAGGTGATGAGTCCCCAAAATACACTACTGTCTGACAATCAACAGGGTCACACACTCTGTGTAAACATATGGATTCTGTAGAGTATAGAAAGATTGCATTTCTTAAAGTTTTAAGTTTTAATAATAACAATGACAGTTGACACCCAAGGGCATCAGCCCCGTTTGGTTTTGTAACCAATCTCGACTGACTAACCCCCTTAAATACTGCTGTCATTCATGACAGCAGTATCTAAGAGTTTAAATGGGGGTTAAAAGCACCCTTTTGGCAGGATCAGCCACCCGGTGATCGTATTCTCGAGTGCCAATTATTGCCATGGTAACTTGAATATATCTGATGACCCCAGGGTGCGATGGTCAGTTGGATCCTGCTTATGAGCAGGGTCCAACAGGCTCTGTCACTGAACAACTGACAGGTCTAATGTGCTGCAGTGGGAAAAAGAAAAAAAAGTAAATTAAAAATTTTGAAAAACAGAAAGAAAGCAACAAAAATCACACGAAGCTGTAAATGGTCTTGGGTTCAAATCCCACCAAAGACAACATCTGCAAGGAGTTTGTAAATTCTCCAGTGTTTTTGTAGGTTTCCTCTGGGTTCTCTCATTTCGTCCCACACTCCAAAGACATACTGATAGGGAATTTAGATTGTGAGCCCCAATGGGGCGCTTTCCCAAAATTAAATAGCGTTACTCCCTTTCTGAGTTTCGCCATGTGGCCAAACATTAGGGGTTTTTTTTACCATATATGGGGTACTATTGTGTCCATGAGAAATTACATAACAAATTATGAGGTCTATTTTGTCTTTTTATCCACTATTTAAATTACAAATTTGGGGCTAAAATAACAATTTTGCAGAAAAAAACTTAACGATCATTTTCATATCCACATTCGAAAAAGTTCTGTGAAGCATCATATGTGTTAAAAATGCTCAACACACCCCTACATAAATTCCAAATGCAACATGGTACCTGCAATCTATTTCAGCCAAATTTGTGTTGCAAAATTCAAATAGTCCTTCTTCTCCAAGCTTGTCCATTTGTCCAAACAGACCTTTTTGACTACATATCTGGTATCACTGTGTGCAAAAGAAAGTTGGTAACAAATGGTGGAGTAAACATTTTTGGGTTACCTCTTGCAAAAGTGAAATATTTTGGGGCTAAAATTATATTTTTTGTGAAAAAAATAAAAATGTTCCATGTGATGACTTCATGTTATCAAATACTGTGTAGTGCTTCTGGATGCTCACTATACCCCTGCATTAAATCCTTGAGTGATGTAGTTTCCAACATTGAATATTTTGTGGGGAGTTCTCCTGTTTAGGCACCTAAGAGACCCTGAAAATGCAACATGGTGCCCACAATCTAATCCAGACAAATTTGTGTTCCAAAATTTGAATTCCTTTCCAAGTCTTGCCATTTGTCCAGAGGTTTCTGGTCACGTGCGATATCAGCAGAACCCTCGAAAGAAACTGAGTAACAAATTGTGGAGTAGATTTTGTCATGCTATCTCTTGTAAAAGTAAAAAAAATTTGGGTTAAATCAAAATTTTAGAATAAAAATGACAATTTATGTGTTGCTAATTCCACTTTGCGTTAATTAATGTATAGCACCCGAAGGATTAAAACTTTTCCTAATAGTAGTTTTGAAGTATTTGAGAGGTGCAGTTTTTAATGTGGTATCTCTTTTTGGAGTTTCCAATATATAGGCCCCTCATCAGCTATTAAAATCTGAATAGGTCCTTAAAGAAATAGGTTTTGTAAATTTCTGGAAAAAATTATAAATTGCTGCTAAACTTTTAACTTTTAATATCGTAACAAAATAAAATGATATTTGATAATTGAGGCAGATATAAAGTCTATATGTCTATATGGAAAATGTTATTTATTGATTATTTTGTACAGCATGACAAAATGGTTAACAGGTATAAAAATTACCATGTGTCACAAAAAACAGTCTCAGAATCATTGGAATATGTTTAAGTATTAGATTATTACCTCATAAACTGAAATTGATCAGATTTAAAAAATTTAGACTGGTCATTAAGATAAAAAATGGATTAGGTATATGCCCACAGGATCTCTTCATGAGGGTTGTAGGTACTTAATAAACATTAAAAACAATGAACATATGCAAAATACTATCTTGCAGCATTCTTTTTCAAACTACCACTACTTAATATTTTTTATTTTTCTTAAAAGCTGAGAGATGGCAATGCTGTCACAAAAACAACAAAAAAGATGACAAAGAAGATGCTTTGGGAAAAACACCGCCAGTGTTTTCATGAAGTGTTTTACTATTGTAAAATTTCAGCCGGTATGTCGGTGTCTATGACATACATGCCTTCAGACAACTCTTCCAATTCATTTTTTCACATTAGAGTATGTGCACATGATGTCTTTATTCCATTGGCAGAGCCACTGAGGTCTTCCTAGGTGAAACCACTTCAGTAAAAAAAATAGCAGTCTTATTTATGAAGCGGCTTTACTGGAAGTGTTGCCATTGTCTTTTATGATACTGATGTCTTTTTTCCTGTGCTTCAACTGAACAAACAAAGCCATCCAAATAAAGATTATGTTATTTCTTTTAACCTATTCAAGATTTTTGACCCCTTACGAAGACTGAACATGTGCACAGTAATGTCTTTTTGACATGGCTGTGCATAATGTTCATTTCTTACAGTGGTTTTTTGATGCCTCTTCAGGTGGAATCCAGGCAGAATCCACCTGGAAAAGACTTTGGGACAGATACATTTAGACTGGGATTTACCATGTCAGTCTGGATGAGAAGATTTGCTGGATTCAGAAGCTTCTGCTTCATGCATAGGCACATAACTCATAATGAATCCAGAGAACAGGATGAGTGACATACGCTTCTGTGTGCCCCACACTGGAGATGAGTCAACCTCAGGCTCAATACTCTGGGTTCTGGCTCAGAAAAGGATGTATAAATCCCTGTGGTGAGAATCGTGTTGTGCTTGTGTCTGAGTGATTAGCTGCACTGTCCACGCTGCTGGAAGTGTTTGTTCAGCGCAAATTAGGCTTTTATTCAGCGTACTGAAATGGATTGTTCACGAAGAATTAAAATAAACAAATTAAAAAAAAAAACAAAACACCGCCTACTTTGCTCCGGAAATGTTTTGCTATGGGCCTAAAGCAAAACATTTCTGGAGGTGGGTGAGCTGTGTTTTTTTTATTAATTCTTTGTGAACAAAATAGCTCAGTGCACTGAATGAAAGCCTAATTTCACTTCCAGCAGCGTGGACAAGGCAAATAATCACTCAGACACAAGCACAGTGCGATACTCAACATGTTGATTTATACGTAATTTTCCAAGCTTAAACCTCAAGCCTGAGGTTTGCTCATCTCTACACTCACCACAAATCCTACTCTAGTCTCTGGTAGCATAAGATTTGTGGCACAGTGAACACCGCTGCTCATCATAAATTTGATGCGTTGCAGTCATCACGCCTCTGTGCCTCCCTAGCTCTGCCCACTTTATTGGAGCTGAGTGAAAATGGTGTGAGAACAGCAAAAGTTGCATAATTTAAATGCAGTCAACAGTTGCACCAAAATGATGTGATTTTTCAAAGCTTTTTACTGAAGAATAGTGGCGTAAAAGCTTTGATTAATTGACCCTATATTGTTCTCATAACCTAATATTTACTTTTTTAAGTTTTTTTTAGCTTTTTCCCCAGCTACTTAGCTTATCCAGATGCTTTACAGTTACTTGAAATGTATTTTTGGTGCACCTGACTCAACCCTTGTATGGAGCAAGGTTATCGGAAGTTTTTAATTTGATATATTTTTAGACAAACATCTTGTCACGTCTTGACTTGACACATCAAAACAGTTGCAGAAAAACCCTGAAAAATGTTATGATACCTAAAGTCTTCCATAGTAGAGACAAGAGGACCCGTGCATTTTCGGGCTCACCGGGTTCGGCTGAACTTTAAAAAATATTTGGAACCAGACTTGACCTCGAATAACGAATCCCATACAATTCCTTTGGGACCCGAAGTTCTGTGCTGTAAAATGGTTGTATAACAGCTGTAGTGAGGGCTAGGGGATGCAAAAGGAAGCAAAATGGTAGTAAGAGCATGACAATTATTCATACTGTGTTTCCCCAAAGATAAGGCAAGTCAGACTCTTTTCTGATCCACTCAATAAGCTACATGAATAGTCCCTGCTTCCTACATCAACCCTCTGTGTAAGCAGGTCTCTGATTGGCTGCAGTCAGACTGCTATACACAACATCCACCGATCACCCTCCTTGCCAGCAGCTGTGATTAGATGCAGTCAGTCAGCTATATTCTGAATTGTAAAGCGCTGCGGAATATATTGGCACTATATAACTAAAAAATATTATTCTATTATTATTAGTGTAAAAATTAATTATAAAATTATGTGGGATCCTTCCCTATTTGTGATAATAAGCACCAGTAAAACAAACAGCTATGGGTTGCAACCCCTAGTGGTCTGCTTTACCTTGGCTGGTAATCAAAAATAGAGGGATCCCAAACATTTTTTTAATTATTTTAAATAAATAATTTAAAAAATGGCATGAGGTCCCCCTAGTTTTGATAACAGCTAAGGTAAAAACAAAACTCATGGGGCCTGGCATTATCAGGGCCATAGTTATTTGGATCTTTCCTTTCCAACCTTTAAACAGGAGCCAGCAGTTGCCCTAAAAATGGTACATCCATTAATATACCAAATCTGGTGCTTTACCCGACTCTTTCCGATTGCCCTGGTGTGGTGGCAATCATGGTAATCTTTAATGGGGTTGATGTCAGATGTGAATTGACAGCTGAAATGAAGCTCAAGGGTTAGTAATGAATAAGGGTCTATCAATTACCCCCATTACTAACCCTGCAAGTGAACAGTTAAAAAAACACACAGGAAAAAAATACTTTATTTTAATAAAGTCACACACCCTTGTTCACCAATTTATTAAATAAAAAAACCCTGGAAGTTCTGATGATAATCCAACAGGTAATGTCCCATGACACCCATCAATTCCTTTGGAGTCTCGTTCTAAGAAAGTTCTCAGACAGGTTACTGCTAGTCAGAGCCAACCCTGGATTTTCCTAAGGGCGCTGACGTCAATAATCTTACATGACCTCACTGCTCATTGGGAACTCCGGATCTGGCGCTGCCCTCTCTGTCCATGATATCCAACGAGAGTGATGAGATCATGTAAGGTTACTGATGACATCACTGCTCTCACAGAGTATTGCAGTCGTGGCAGCACTGGACCCACGTCATTTTTTTAATTTATTTTTTATTTATGTTTTTTCAATTGGTGTGCTAGCCAATCAGTCATGTGAATACTTGACATGTCTGTGATGGGTCCAGAATTGCACACAAAGGAAAACCTTGCTGATTGACCTTTCATCATGCTTTATTCAGATGACCAACTTGAACAAGAACCGGACGTACAGTTAGAAGTGTTCGGGTAAGAGATACCCAGTGTTCAGTACAAAGCCTGAACATTACAGTTCGGGTTCTTTCATTCCTATTTCATACACATTAGAAAAAGAAGCTTCAGGCGATCCTTTGGCCAACAGCCATACTGTCCCAAAAACCCATAAACATGTTTGTTCAGCCGATCATTTCTGAGTTCTCTATGTAAAAGCTGAGGCAAGACAATTTTGGCTGGGCTTATCCCTGGAAGATAATATGATCGGCAGTTTGATATCAAACATTCCTAGTTAATTTCTACGACTATCAATTGCCCAGGACTCACATAAACTTTAGATTGTTGGCCAAACTTGTCGATACCAGTGGGCTCAACCACGATTAATGTCTATGAGGCATTAACACTAGAACTACTGGACTCGTGACACCTATATAGAAATACATGGTGCAAAGTAGTCAAAATGACTACCTCAGTAGTTCTAGTGTTAAAGGAAAGTTCCTTATACTTATACACTTATACAGATGAATTACCCATTAATAAGTGGCAATAAACATAGTTAATTGCAACTCATTAACTTCATTTTACAACAAAATCATTATTTAGGTAAGCATAAAAGATTCAACGAAACATCAAATGTTCACTGCTCATTCTCTTGTTGACCATGATTACATCGAGAATTTATCTAGAATTAAAATTTTGGGCAATCATCCTGCCATGTGAAAGGCCTTTAAGACATAAAACATAATGGTGTTCCTAGCAAGAACTCAGATTACAGTTTTTACTGCTTAGTCAGCCTTTTCTATACACACTTCTTGGGTCTTTTAATAACGTTGCTCTATAATTCTCCCAGCACCGTCCGACAGCCTACAGTATGCTGGGAGTTGTAATTTCTCAATAGCTGGAGGCTATTGGTTTATATTAAAGGGATTTAAGAATACGTTTTTTAATTTAAAGGCTTGCACATGGTCTAAATAAACACACCCCTCCACCCTGTTTTTATTGATAGTCGATATCAGTGACTTTGTGTAACGCCTGCCTGGATCCACAGACTCAGACGTGCTGTAATGGACAGGCTAGAGGGAAGCCACTCACCAAGCAGGACCCCTAGAACCCTTAAATCCTTTAATCCCTATACAGGAATTTGGTATTACACAGGGCCCAAGGTGATCACTACCTGTGGAGGGCTGCAGCCCGGAAAGTACTCGTCAGGCAGGCTCAAACCAGGAATTGCGGAACAGGGACAGAATCGGCAGGCAAGGACGTAATAAAAAAAAAGCAGAGGTCAAAACTGGATCGGGCAGCGAGGTACAAAAACAGTAGGCAGGAGACGTAGTCAGGAAACAAGCGGTAATCAGCACACAAAATCACAGAACAGGACAGAACAGGAACCAGAATTCTCAGAACTATCTCTGGCAGAGGTCAGCAGACAGGAGGGGCATTAAAAAGGGTGTGGTGTCTTCCCATCGGCTATAGCTGAATGATGGTACTTCAGCTGGAAGACACCCGCCACCTACAGTCAGCAAGTGTTACTGCAGATCTCCAGGAAACCCAGATCAGTGGATGAGTGGAGCCTGAGCCCACTGGCGCCGCTGGCTTCGACTCCTCTCCCATCACCAGAACTATCCACAGCAGGAATACGGTGTCGCCTGGCGATCAGAGTAGAAGTTGATGGAGCGGACTCCGGTGGTGACATAACACTTTGTCTACAGGTAACATCAATGCAGCCAATCACTGACAGAACAGAAGCAGGGAAATAGCGCTGGACCTGGAGAGTGTGAGTATTGATCTGTTCTTTTTTTTTTTTTAGAATGAGCACATTTTTAATAAAAAGATTGTGTTTCTGGAAAACTCTTTAAAAGACCATAAAATGTTTATCTAATTTCATAAAAAAATCATTGCTAAAATTTGACATAGGATTAAAGGGATTGTCAAGGCTCTTCACAAAAGTCTGCAGTAACTCTATGTGACTGCAAGCTCATAAATCGTCAGATTCCATGCAGCACATGCTGTGAGGATTCAAGGTGTTGGCGGCGAGACAAAGCAGTGATTTGACCGAAAGTATACGATATCCATACTTCCTGCCCATTCCAACTAGACTTGAGCAGCCTTGCTCATTGTAAGTGAGTTGAGCGTGGACATGCAAGTCTCGTTGGAATATGGCCCTGGTTATGTACAGTATATCTCATGACCATTTGGTCTCACTGCCAGCTCAAGAGGATTCTCACAGTACGAGAGACATGCGATGTGAGGATTCATGAATCTACAATCACAGAGTGAAAAGCCGGGATAGCCCCTTTAAAGGGGATGGGTTAATGTTTCACTACATGTACTAAATCATACTAAAATGGATTCCTACATATATATATAAAAACAAGAATATACAAATTAGCAATGTCCTTTGGCACCTGTGCCCCTACAGATCAACATTTATTAGTCACGTACATACTAACAGGGTGCATAGTGCAAAGTTCGTGCATTACTAACAAGGTTAATCTCTTAAAATATAAAGCCCAACTAATTATTTGCACTGAGACTTCATCACAACCAGCAATGTATAACACAACCCTATGTATATATGAAAGCAACCAATTTCCTTAATGCTGTTTTCTTTAAAGTACTACCCAGCTCTTTGTGAATAAATGAGGTAAAATGCAGGGGATTAAAATAAATAAACTAATTTAAAGACCCTCTGCATTATTTAGCAAAGCAGCAGTGATGAATCAGAGCACGTAAAATGAGATGTATAATTGTGCTATAATTTTCCTATATGAATGGAATTTGTCTCTGCAGAGATATGCGTATAAAACCAATTAGTTTAATGTAGCTTTCTTACAGCAATAATGGTAAATATGATAACATAAAATGCAGTATTGCATTTCAAAACTACGAGAACTCCACGAGAAAAACAGGCTAAATGAGGTATCAAGGTATACATAAAAGTATGTGAGGTGGTCGGGGCAGAAAAATCGGAAAATGTACAAATGAACTAGAAATCTGTATGCCATGAATATTGAATATTCTCTATATTGCAACCCTACTTATCTATATATCACATGTTCACTGTAATTTTTGAAAAAAAAACTGCTAGTAAAATCTACGAAGTTGAGCCATCAAAAGTAACAATTTAATTCTAAAATGAATTTTTGGTGAAGTCTTTCATGTTGTGGCTTTTTCTACTGTTATTGATCCTTATGTTTTTGAGGCTGTCTAAAAAACCTATTGAACAAATGATTATTTTCTTCAAGTGGAAAGGAATCAGCGGCACTTGCCAGTAAAAAACATCCTTTATTTCATATAGTTAAAAAAGTCTCACCAAAAAGACTGCAGTATCGAGGGAGAGAGTACATAAAGTGCTGAGGTGCAGAAGATGTCAGACAACGGCCGTTTCGTGCATGTGTGCACTTTTACGGGTCTGAGGTTGCATTATTAATCTTGTTTATCCAAAAAACGATGTTATTGACCCCAAAAATGACATTAAAGTGTAAAAACAAATGATATATTTGAACATGTGGAAATAGATCTCAGAAAAATGTTGTAAAAAAATTGAGAACGGTCATTTCTGATCAGAAGGTTTGCACACTTTTTGAACCATAACCTCTAGTCTATGTTCAATCAAGTTTTTTCTGGAGAATTGTGACCTGTGTCACTGAGGAATGTAATCTCACTAAAAAGGGGTGTAACTTATCGAAAAAGGCTCATGCCTGTATGAGCAACACAATACACTAAAAAGATGCACCAAAATCGTGGTGCACATTTCTGGCACAGGATGAGCTAACTAAAAAGTGGTATAAACTTAGACTAGACAATATTAATTAAAACTAAACAGATATATCAAGCAGCATAAACCACTTTAATAGTTTGGCAAGTGCGGCGCTGACCTAAGCGCAGTAAATTATGAAAAAGCTTGGATATAAATAAATTCAATGCTCACCTTTTTGAAGGTATAATTCACCTTGAAGGTAGCTGTATTGAGCCACGGCAACTGGCCCCTCTTGGCTTGCAGCAATCCCTGGACACTATGAGAGAATCCTCCCTTGCATTCACATAGGCACCATGAATCAGAACCATAAAAAATCCAGGCTGTGTGTGATTGCGCTTTTGTAGAAGGACAGAGTGGGGTGATCCTTTTTAAAAATTATTTATTTATGTCCATATACAATGCATTTCGGCTAGCAAGCCTTCTTGCTTATATTATACCTGAAGAAGGCTTGCTAGCTGAAATGCATTGTATGTGGATATCAATAAATAATTTTTAAAAAGGATCACCCCGCTCTGGCCTCCTATGGAAGCACAATCACACACAGCCTGGATTTTTTCCATGGTTCTAAATCTTTTTTATAAAAAATTGAAACAAGTAAGAATTAAACAGTTTTGATAAATATGCCTCTTTGTGCAAATTGTTTCAAAGACCTCATAACACACAAAAAGGCTATGTGCCCACAAAGTCTGAGCTTTCTCAGCAGAAAGGATTTGAAAAATTCCCAGTTCAAAAACGTCTTGAAAACTCTGTGTCAACATAGTCAACAGAAGGAAAAATTTTGCAGTCCTTTAATTTGCACTTGACCTCCAGTCAATACTTTTTACTCCGTTATAATAGATTTAAAATATTTCAATATTTATATGCATACAGAGTCACAGAAGATGGGATGTAGAGTAGAATATGTTTGCATTTAGATAAGTATGGAATAATTTGTACTACTTCATCTTCCATGATCAAAGTGGATCAAAACTTAAATTATTTAATTATTAGTTGGGTTTTATGATTCATGTGTTAAGCCCCCATAAATAAATGAAATGCAGCAACTTGTAGGGAACTCTTCTTGTAAGTAAATAAAATGTGAAGTTTCAGTAGCTTTTGCCAATTGTACATTCCAACATTCCCAGCGATCCTCTTAACATTTAAGTGGTAAACTATCAAAAACAAATTATTAAATGAATGAATTAGCTTCACCGACACTGTAGAGTACAAAAAGATCCTCCATGGTCCCATACACTCTAAGGGTGGTGTCACACACAGCGACGACGACAACGACGTCGCTGCTACGTCACCATTTTCTGTGACGTTGCAGCGACATCCCGTTGCTGTGTGTGACATCCAGCATCGACCTAACCCCTGCTGTGAGGTCACCGGTCGTTGCTGAATGTCCAGCTTCATTTTTTGGTCATCGCTCTCCCACTGTGACGCACACATCGCTGTGTGTGACAGCGAGAGAGCGACGAAATGAAGCTAGTAGGGAGCAGGAGCCGGCATCTGGCAGCTGCGGTAAGCTGTAACCAGGGTAAACATCGGGTAACCAAGGGAAGACATTTCCCTGGTTACCCGATATTTACCTTCGTTACCAGCGTCCGCCGCTCTCATGCTGCCAGTGCTGGCTCCCTGCTCTCTGCACATGTAGCTGCAGTACACATCGGGTAATTAACCCGATGTGTACTGTAGCTAGGAGTGCAGGGAGCCAGTGCTAAGCAGTGTGCGCGGCTCCCTGCTCTCTGCACATGTAGCTGCAATACACATCGGGTAATTAACCCGATGTGTACTGTAGCTAGGAGTGCAGGGAGCCAGCGCTAAGCAGTGTGCGCGGCTCCCTGCTCTCTGCACATGTAGCACAGTGATGCGTGTCGTTATGATCACTGCTGCGTCTGCTGTGTTTGACAGCTAAGCAGCGATCATAACAGCGACTTACAAGGTCGCTGTTGCGTCACAGAAAATGGTGACGTAACAGCGACGTCATTGTTGCTGTCGCTATGTGTGAACCCAGCTTAACTCTATGAAGATTAACCCTAGGTGTAGCTAATGTTATAGCCGATCACTTGTCACAATTGTCTGCCATAGGTTATTTTACAGATAATCTGCTAGACCATATTGATGTGCCTAATGCATGCAATGATAAGTGTATGACACTATTAAAATTGAAAGTGTATATATTCGGTGTAAGTGGAGGTTGGGAACACAAAATCATTTCAGTTGGCCCATTTATGTAGTGTATTAAAATAAACTGTTTAGTTTAGTATTAGTATTTAGTATTAGTGATGAGCGAACACTACCCATGCTCAGATGCTTGGGACTAATAACAAGCAGTTGGATGCTCAGATGGGCGCGACTCGAGTACCAACTATAATTGTCATGGAAAGGGATGGAGGTAACTGGGGAATAAGGGCTCCTGGACTGACCCTCAGGCTATCCCCAGCCCTGATCTAGTTTCCCCTCTTCCCCACAGAAAATAGACAAACGGGGAAATCAAAACTCAGACATACTGCACCCAAACACAGAGGTATAAGACAACAAAATGGTAAAGGGGAAAACCAAAGCAGGGACAAAAATAGAAGACAAGGGGTACTCCACCACAACCATAAGAATACAGCAAACTCAAATAGAAGAACAGTCACAAAACTCTCCACGCTAAGAGATAAACATGACAATTATGGAAGTCAATGGTGAACTTCAATAGTTTTACGGAAAAACGCTGGAGTTCCCCGTTGACTTCCACTATATATGCTTATCCAAGTTTACCCCATCCGAGCATCCAACTGCTCGCTTTTTAGTACCGAGCATCCAAGCATGGTAGTGCTTGCTCATCACTATTTAGTATATACAAGTATAATCATCTGGCCATAAAATAAAAAAATATATGTAATTAATAATGACTACAAAACAGTAAAATCAATTGCAATGTGCTTTAGTTATAAAAGGTGTTTTTGGGATCATAGGTTCAATAAACAGTTTGTAATTTAAAGGGATAGCGCAGCCGTTGAACTTGTAAAGTTAGGTGTTGAGTTACACCGTCCTGCGTGAGGATATTTTGCTACATCATGGTATTTTTGTCATTTTAACAAATTCTACATCTTTAGGTAACAATCACTATTACTTTCAAATGATCCTTTGAGATTTTTTTGTTGTCCTCAAATTCTTTCAGTTGTGCCATATAAAGTACGACCTGTGGTCTGATATTACAACCAGATCCGCCATGTTACACTGTGTTCACGCTAACATCACGATCTCACTGATGGACCCCTGTAGACTGCTCTATCAGTGTCCTCAGTTGGAGCGGAAAGCTTACCTGAACCCCTGACAGAGTGCAATATTTCTCTGACATGTTTACTAATCTCACTATTGGATAAAAACCGCAACCCATTGCAAATACCGGTCTACACATTTTCTTTTTCTTTTTTTATTCCTATCTTCTAAAGGGAATTGCACAATGAATTCAACAGAGTTAGACGTGATTGTCATTACATTTGGTTCATCTGACCTAGCTCTATATCTTTATGGGATTACTGTCTATCTCTTGTACACTCTCATAATCTAAGCACACGCCATCAAAAGCGTAATTGATTATATTGTGCAGCACAGTATAGCCTTGATGTCAATTTAGCATGGATGTGTCTCATGTAATTTGGCATGCAATCTACAAATGGGAGCTGTATGCAGCTATATTTAATTTTTTGCTTCTATTAATAAAATTGGATTACATTTGCGTTCAAACAGTTTATGTGCTACATATAGCTGTGATCCTTCCTTAAATCAGGCTATTCATTCACATCATGACATTGCTTTGGGAAAACATTTCATAAATATAGGAACAGCTCATTATATACTACTAAATTAAATGGGTCATGTTAGTATGCACGCCCCCATGGCAGCTGTGAGCCGTAGTGAAGGGGTTAACTCCGCATTGGTATTTGTGTAAAGAACACCTGGGGCTACGTGTGCATTTGTGTGCAATAAATTGAGCAATTAGCCTTTCAATTGAATCTGGAGGAGGATAACAACCAGCGATTAAAAGATTTAATACGTGTTAAGTGGTTTCTAAAGAACAGTCCGACGTATTTTGTAAATGAATGTAAATGAAATAAATACTGGTGAAATAGTGTAACATAAATTTAGCACAGTGTGGATGTATTAAAAGGAATACATTGGTAAGGTAAACACTACATTAATGACGGCTGTAAAATCATGCTTAAAATCATTAGCACAAGGCTCTGGTAGGTTATATGGCGGCTCCTGGTAGTGAAAGGCGGTTTTATGTGGATATACTGTAAATAATGATTACTTAATGTGTATCATCGAGCGTCCTACTTCTACAGTTTGGCTGTAGATTTCGCTGCTTAAACAAATGTAATGTCATTTATTATAATAGAACTTCCCAACTTATATACAAATAGGGAAGGAAAGGGTAATTAATGACTTTACTAATACTGCTATCACTACTAAAATCACAAAACATTTATAGACTGTAAAGGGGAAGACACGAAAGAATTATTATGATTCCCTCTTCCAGTTTTTTTTACATCCGATTTTTGAGTATTTGTCCTTTTGTGGCATACCTGATTTTTTTCTTTTAGTGATGAGAGATAAAATGGACAAACCAAGTTACCTGTGATAAATGTATAACTACAAATGAATCTTAATAAATTAGAATATCATCAAAAAGTTAATTTATTTCAGTAATTCAATACAATAAGAGAAACATATATATTATATAGAGTCATTACACAGAGAGTGATCTATTTCAAGAGCTTATTTCTGCTAATGTTGATGATTATGGCTTACAATCAATGAAAACCCAAAAGCCATTATCTCAGAAAATTAGAATAATTAAAACAAAACATGTGCAAAGGCTTCCTAGGTGTTTAAAATAGTCCCTTAGTCTGGTTCAGTAAGCTACACAATCATGGGGAATACTGCTGACTTGACAGATGTCCAGAAGGCAGTCATTGACACACTCCACAAGGAGGGTAATCCACAAAAGGTCATTGCTAAAAAAAGCTGGCATTCACAGAGGGCTGAATTGAATCATATTCATGGACGGTTGAGTGGAAGGAAAAAGTGTGGTATAAAAAGGTGCACAAGCAACCGGGATAACCGCAGCCTTGATAGGATTGTTAAGAAAAGGCCATTAAAAAATTTGGGGACTATTCACAAGGAGTGGGCTGCTGCTGGAGTCAGTGCTCCTAAAGCCACCACACACAGACGTATCCAAAACATGAGTGCAACTGTCATAATCTTTGTATCAAGCCACTCATGACCAATAGACAACACCAGAAGTGTCTAACCTGGGTCAGGGAGAAAAAGAACTGGACTGTTGCTCAGTGGTCCAAGGTGTTTTCAGACGAAAGTCAATTTTGCATTTCATTTGGAAATCAAGGTCCCAGAGTCTGGAGGAAGACTGGAGAGGCCATAATCCAAGCTGCTTGAGGTCTAGTGGGAAGTTTTCACAATCAATGATGGTTTGGAGAGCCATGTCATCTACTGGTGTAGGTCTACTGTGTTTTATCAAGACCAAAGTCAGGATAGCCGTCTACCAGGAAATTTTACAGCACTTCATGCTACCCTCTGCTGACATGCATTTTGGAGATGGAAATTTAACTTTCCAGGAGGACTTGGCACCTGTCCACACTGCCAAAAGTACCAATACCCGGTTTAATAACATTGAGCTTGATTGACCAGCAAACTCGCCTGACCTAAACCTCATAGATAATCTATGGGGTATTGTCAAGAAGAAGATTGGAGACAACAGACCCAACAATGCAGATCAACTGAAGGCTGCTATCAAAGCAACCTGGGCTTCCATAACACCTCAGCAGTGCCACAGGCTGCTCGCCTCCATGACACGTCAAATTGATGCAGTAAGGCCTAAGCCACACGGCGAGAAAATCGGTGTGAGTGGAGTGCAATAAAAAATCGCATTCCACTCGGACCAATTCTAGCCTGTGTGTCAGCACACATGAGGGATTATTTTCTCAGCCCTAATCGGACCGAGAAAACAATTGCAGCATGCTGCAATTGTAATGCGAGACTCTTTTGTCTCAAACCCATTCAAGCGAGAGAAAAATCGCACTGCACTCGCGGTACACCGGTGTACCACGCATGCAGAGCAAGAATCGCAATAGCCGGCAACGGAGGAGAGAGGGAGAGAAATCCCTCCCCTTTTCCATGTCGGCCCGCCCCTCCGCAGTGCTGGCCCGCGCCTCCTCAGAGCCGGACCGCCCCGTGCAGCTGAGGTCCTCTTGCACAGTCGGACCGCAGTCGCAGGGATACTAGCATGACACTCGGCTCCTGCTGTGCTGCCAGCGTGAGCCGAGTGTCATGCGAGCATCGCAGTAGTGCCCCGTGTGGCCCCAGCCTAATTCATGCAAAAGGAGCTCCGACCAAGTATTGAGGCATTTACTGCACATACTTTTCAGTAGGGGCCAACATTTCTGAGTTTAAAATAATTTTTTCACTTGGTCTTATATAATATTCTAATTTTCTGAGAAATGACTTTTGGGTTTTCATTGGCTATAAGCCATAATCATCAAAATTAACAGAAATAAATACTTGAAATAGATCACTCTGTGTTTAATGACTCTATATAATATGTGTTTCCCTTTTTAGATTGCATTACTGAAATAAATTTACTTTTTGATGATATTCTAATTTATTGAGATGCACTTGTACATACACCAGAAACTAACAAGATTAAAACAAGAATAGGAGTTGTAAAGATTTATAGAAAAAAAAAGAAGCTCAGCATTTTGCAATATTTTCTGGAACCACTCTGCTACTGTCTTTGTTATCATAATGCCCGCTGATTCCAGGTAGCTCTTAGAGTGCAGCTTAAAATAAGAATTATAAAATCCATTCAAACTCTTAAAGTATATTTTAAGCTCCAATAACAGTAGATAAAAGTTGGTGAACCCACTAATTTTAGCGGGATCAGCTGATTATCTAATATATATGAGGGTCTCCCATACATCCTACAAATGATAATCTGGAGCAAATAAGAATCTGTTATTCAAAGTTGAATCACTTGATCAAGTTGATCAGAGAGGGAATAACTCATGTGAGATGATGTTGGTATTGGCTCTCTCAAGGAGAACACAGGAACCCTCAGATGAGCCACTTTGTATTGAGGAGTCAGGAGAGATAGCTTTCTGATGTGTTTGGACAGCTTATATGAGCCGATAATTGGCCAAACATTTGTAACAAAGTTAATTCCCACTTCTGCATAAACATGGTAGTGTTCAACCAATGAATAAGCTCATTTATCAACTGATCGCAGCTTTTACTTGATCTAAAACTAATTCTCGTTGGCAGCACATCTACCTTTGTAAACAGGGGATGTGCCACCTACTATTCCAACTGTAGCAGATCAAACAGTCATATAAGAGGTCCTTTGCTCCTATACAGTCTGCAATGGTCTATGTAAAATGGCCTTTAAATGAGCGCTGGTTGACGTGTTATATTGATGATCACCAAATCAGCATGTATAACTGTGCCATAAGAAAAAAAGTGAAAACAGAAGAGCAACTTAAGCGAAGCAAGGTTTTACCTATTACGCCTATTAAACAAGTAAAATTTATATGAATATCACATAAAAGGTTGCTAATTTTTCAGATTACCAGGATAGATATGTGTGATTGGCAAAGTATGACTTATTTAATGGGCTCAATGTTACAAACCAGTTTTGAAGTTAGAGTGCACTCTGAACAATAATGATTACAAATGTGCAGAAAATCCAATGCATTGAATTCATTGCTTTGAGGCAAGTTCATTTTATATGCATCCAGCTGACCTGGTAACATCATTTATATTATATGATATTCAGAAACTCGCTTGAGTAAGGTATCTATAGCATATTATATGTTTCCAGCTGCATTTTTTATGGAAAATTGTTCTAATTTTCACTATATCACTCTAGAGACTTAAATTTATATTATTTTCCTTGCAAAAAATTACATAGCAGGAACCTTATTCAGTTTAAGTAATCTTAGAAGGGCCAACATCTAAAGCCGGGTATATAGATGATATAGCTGTTGTTTTAGTTATTTCTCTTTCCACCCTCTCCTTATTTTAATAGGTTATTTCAATAGGATAGTTGAATTAACCGCTGGCAGACACTGAAATCCAACATGCCCAACCATTTTTTTTTTTACCTGGCACCTGCAACTGTGGGAAGTCATGACGCCCCAATATAGATTACAGTCACATTAGACATATGTGGGTCTGCAATACTTTAAGTCAATTAAGTTTTAGTCTGCTCTGAGCTTTAGAACTTCTTAAAAACCGTGCTGAATTTTAGGAATATTCTTAGATGTAAGCATAACTTTGAAGATCAAGCTTAATTTCCTTTGCATAATATTAGTATATCTCAGTCAAATTACCACCAGCTTTATGGAATAAGACACGTAGCACTTGGCTTCCCTTATTCACCACTTTAACTGTGTATTTTGTTACAGTTTTACTCTATAGCACGTTCCTTCACGATTCATGTGAGGTATCTTTCCCAATATGTAAAACACATGGATATGTTTGAATATTTATAGAGGTAATCTTTCATAATGTGGTTGTGCATTCACAAACTTTTAACTTCTTGGAAAAATCTTTCAATTTTTGGCTACAATATGTAATGGATAAGTTAACTTTTCTTCTACAAATAAACAAAGGATCAATTTGCAAAGTTTATCTTTCAAGTACTGTGAAAAGAAATCTAACATTAACTCAGCGTTTAAAGAGGTGGTCCATTACCCTTATTCAGTTACTGTTTTTCCATAAATGTCTAAGTATAATGCTCATAAAAAAGCCCATACACAGTACCTTTTCTGTCAGTTCTCAAATTGTTTTAGCCCTTTCTAAATCCCTTCCTGTCCCCCTACCATCAGCTCTCTTATTTACAATTATCAGTTCTTTAAGATCCTTTTTTGATTTTCTACTAAACTTCCCATTAGTTTTTGTGCTGGGCAGCAAGCCAGGTCTGAGCACACCCCTTGTAACTCTGCCTAATGTTCACATAGGGCGTTTTTGCAGCATTTTTTTCCTGAGCAAAACTTGACCAAAACCTGATTTTGTGGCAGGATGTCTCCTGGGAGTCATCTGCGGTTTTGGTGCAGTTTTTGTGTCATTTTTTGTGACGTTTTTACAGTGTATTTTGCACTTCTGTGATGTCCAGCCCAGTAGGGATTCAAAAGTACCTGAGTGCTTGGCCGGACTGGGATTGACCTGGATCCCACACTTAAATAGTTAAAAAAAAAAAAAAAGGTAAAGCAAGCACCCAACACTAGTCTTCGGCATCGCTGTACATGCTCAGTAGATGCTAGAGTGTTTGGGCTTCTTCCAGGTATGACATCATTCAACAGGCCACTATCCTATGGGGGCCGGGGAGGGCGAACCATGGTTGTAGTGGAATGGAGAAAACATCACCAAGCTCAATAACCAATTCGATCACGCCTGCTAACACAGCTGGTCATGCCCACTAACCTGGAAGGAGCCCATACATTCTAGACCCAATTGTACCTACTCCAGCGGCCCCTCCTACTTCCGGTGCCACTCATTATCCTCAGTCATATCCACTGCTTCTCCCCCACTGGAGTCTGTGATTGGTTGCAGTCAGATGCACCCCCAGCCTGTGTGACAGCGTCTGACTGCAACCAGTCACAGACCAGGTCTAGCGTACAGTAAAAAAAAAAATTTGATGTAGTGTCCCCCCATATTATGATACCCAGTACAGATAAAGCCTTCAGCTACAGGCTGCAGCCCCCAGCCATGTGCTTATCATGGCTGTGTCTCAAAATAAGAGGGACTCCATGCTGTTTTTTAAATTATTTAAATAAATAATTAAAAAAAAACAGTGTGCGGTCCCCCAAATTTGATACCCAGCTATGATAAAGCCCACAGCTGGGGGTTCGTATTCTCAGGCAGGGGAGACCCAGCCTAAAAATAACAGCCTGCAGCTGCACAGGATTGTCGCATCCATTAGATGCAACAATCCCAGCACTTTACCTGGCTCTTTTTTTATTGCCCTGGTGCGGTGGCAATCAGGGAAATATCAGGGATTAATCGCAGCTCATATCTATGAGACACCCCATCACCAATCTGTAATAAGTGAAAAGAAATAAGCACAAACACTGAAAAAATCCGTTATTTGAATTTAAATACAAAAGCCCCCTCTTTCACCACTTTATTAACCCAATAATGACCCCTGCAGGTCCAACGTAATTCACACGAGGTCCCACGACGATTCAACTCTGCTACATCTGGAGATCACAGTGAGCGGCCATAGCACATGACTGCCTGCTGTGAGTTCCAGAGAATGAATAAGCCGCGTGATCACCATTCACCGGCCACTTCACTCAGGTGATTTCCAGTCACATGCATTTTCGTCATGATTAAGAGCACACTGTTGCTTGAAATGCATAGACATTAGTCATGCCTCGACATTGCATTATGTTTTGTATTAATTTTTTCATTAAAGTAGTTTTTAATCTACTGCGGATGCTGGACTAACTGCTCTAATCTTTTCTAAGGTTTTTTAGTGTTTAATATATGCCTGCTAAATGTTTTTTTAAAGATGCTGCAAAGAAAAAAATGCCAAAATAACCTTGTTACCAGGTTCCAAGGATGATTTTTTTTTTTAAGAAGTATCTTTATAGCCAGTGGGTTCCATTGTGGATTTATGCATTTTTGGACACTTTGAGATGTGGTTTTTGGGATTAGTTTAATAGTTGCAATTTATATTTTCCATTCTTTGAGTATATCTATAGCTTGTGTTAGATAGTAATATTTATGCTGAGTGATAACCTATAAATTATCTCATTAGCAAAGTAATTCAAACACATCAACCATGTCATATACTTGTACATCATGTCAGCCTAAAATATGTTTTTGTACCTGTGCACACACATCATCTTGAACTTTTTATAAATCCAGAACTTTTATGCATGGCTTTCAGTCTACAATGCTTATTGTTTTCCTTTTGTATCGTCCCACAAAGCCCAGATCTTCTTTTCATGTACCAAGTGTAAGCCCTATGTATCATGTCAAACTCAATATAGCGGCAAATCATTTTCTATGAGATCCCAAAAACATCACAACAGTTTGTATATGGCAGCCATGGTCATTTGATTTATGTTACTGAGTAACTATTTGCCTTTGTGTCTCCTGTGTAGACAAATCAACTGTGTGAAGCAATTTTCAAGTAAGCTGGACTGTTGTGGGCACAGAATGAACTTAATATGGATGTAAAAGAACGTAGGCCTTATTGTTCCTTGACAAAGAGCCGACGAGACAAAGAAAGACGTTACACAAATTCTTCGGTGGACAATGATGACTGTAGAGTGCCTACACAAAAATCGTACAGCTCGAGTGAAACCCTGAAAGCTTTTGATCATGATTCTTCACGGCTGCTCTATGGAAACCGGGTGAAAGACCTGGTTCACAGAGAAGCAGATGAATATACCAGACAAGGTACGTTCTTATATGTGTCATGTATATTTATACACTATTAATTTAACACCTGAGGATCAACCTTGACCATTGAAAAAAAATCATAGAAAATATATTTGGCTTTTCGAAAACCTACATGCCTGCAAAAAGAACGAGTTTCTTTAAAACTTTTCGGATGTCACTAGATAAAATGTTTTGCAAAGTTATAAAGACTATGACCTACTATGTAGAAAATATTAGCACGCAGTACAGCAGTATGTGAAATAATTTCTTTTCTGCAGAGCATTATTATAGCTATTTGCTATATAAATTGGACTTCCTTGGACTTCCTTTACAAAATAAAAAATAGGAAACTAGCCATATTAGTTGCCGACTTGAGAAACTATCCTTAAGATGGCCATACACATAAGATAGAAGTTGGTTAAACAACTATTAAACAAATGGTTATCTGATGACTAGTGATGAGCGAGTACTAAAAAGCTCGGGTGCTCGAAGCTCGGGCCGAGCCTCCCAAGATACTCGTGTACTCGGCCCGAGCACCGAGCCCAATGTTATCCTATGGGAGACCCGAGTATTTTTGTGAAATGACCCCCCGGCAGCATGGAGAAACCCTAAAAATGTCACAAAAGTCTCAGAAGAGTGCTCAAATGACATGGCATCAGCATGGGGAAGACCCCTTGAAGCATTTATCACTCAAAAGTCACAGATGTGAACAATTTTGTCCGAGTTTTACGCCATTTTTACGGACTCACCAGAAAACCTTCCAAAATGACACCAAAATGAATTTTCATGGCGGAAATGTTAAGGGCACATACCCAATAGTGAGATAGAGCTGGTGTATGTTACTTTTTGAGATTAATACATGAAAGATTTTACATGAAAACCTTGTGTGGCACTCCGATGTCCAAAACGCACGTTTTGTGCTTTTTACTAGCGATGTCGGTCATTTTTTTTTTTTTATTCTATCTCCCTCAGTCCGTCGGTCTGTCTCTCTCTGTCTTGTCTGTCCCCCTCTCACAGTCTGTCGGTCAGTTCCCCCCCCTCTCTCTTACTTACCGTTCCCCGATCACTGCCGCGGCGCTGCACAGCTGTTCAAACTCCGGTGGCTTTTCCTCTTTTGAAAAAGCCGGCCGCTCATTAATCAATCTCCTATTCCCTGCTGTCCTGCTTTTCGGCGCCTATGATTGGTTGCAGTGAGACACGCTCCCACACTGAGTGACAGCTGTCTCACTGCAACCAATCACAGCAGCCGGTGTGTGTATACTGTGCAGTGAAATAAATAATTAAATAATTAAAAAAAACGGCATGCGGTCCCCCCAATTTTAATACCAGCCAGATAAAGCCATACGGCTGAAGGCTGGTATTCTCAGGATGGGGAGCTCCACGTTATGGGGAGCCCCCCACCCTAACAATATCAGTCAGCAGCCGCCCAGAATTGCCGCATACATTAGATGCGACAGTTCTGGGACTGTACCCGGCTCTTCCCGATTTACCCTGGTGCGTTGGCAAATCGGGGTAATAAGGAGTTAATGGCAGCCCATAGCTGCCACTAAATCCTAGATTAATCATGTCAGGCGTCTCCCCGAGATTCCTTCCATGATTAATCTGTAAATTACAGTTAAAAAACACACACACCCGAAAAATCCTTTATTAGAAATAAAAAACACTAACAAAGTCCCTCATTACCAATTTATTAACCCCGACAAACCCTCCATGTCCGGCGTACTCCACAGTCCTCCAGCGTCGCGTCCAGCTCTGCTGCATGGAAGTGACAGGAGCTGCAGAAGACACCGCCGCTCCGGTCACCTCCACGCAGCTAATGAGATGAGTATAGCGATCAGCTGAGCTGTCACTGAGGTTACCTGGATCCAGCGGTGGATGCAGCGGTGGCCGCGGGTAACCTCAGTGACAGCTCAGCTGATCGCGCTACTCACCGCCGCTCCAGTCAGCTCCATGCACCAACTGAGGTGAGTAGAGCGATCAGCTGCTGTCACTGAGGTTAATCGAGGCACCGCTGGATCCAGCGGTGGCCGGGAGTTACCTGACTGACAGCAGCTGATCGCGCTATTCCCTTCATTAGCTGCGTGGAGGTGACCGGCGGCTTTTACTATTTTGAAAAAGCCGGCCGCTCATTAAACAATCTCCTATTCCCTGCTTTCCCCGCCCACCGGTGCCTATGATTGGTTGCAGTGAGACACGCCCCCACGCTGAGTGACAGGTGTCACACTGCACCCAATCACAGCAGCCGGTGGGCGTGTCTATACTGTGCAGTAAAATAAATTAATAAATAATTAAAAAAAAACGGCGTGCGGTCCCCCCCATTTTAATGCCAGCCAGATAAAGCCATACGGCTGAAGGCTGGTATTCTCAGGATGGGGAGCTCCACGTTATGGGGAGCCCCCCAGCCTAACAATATCAGTCAGCAGCCGCCCAGAATTGCCGCATACATTATATGCGACAGTTCTGGGGCTGTACCCGGCTCTTCCCGATTTGCCCTGGTGCTTTGGCAAATCGGGGTAATAAGGAGTTAATGGCAGCCCATAGCTGCCACTAAATCCTAGATTAATCATGTCAGGCGTCTATGAGACACCCTCCATGATTAATCTGTAAGTTACAGTAAATAAACACACACACCCGAAAAATCCTTTATTAGAAATAAAATACACACACACATTCCCTGGTTCACCACTTTAATCAGCCCCAAAAAGCCCTCCATGTCCGGCGTCATCCAGGATGTTCCAGCGTCGCTTCCAGCGCTGCTGCATGGAGGTGACCGGAGCTGCAGAAGACACCGCCGCTCCGGTCACTTCCACGCAGCAAATGAGGTGAGTAGCGCGATCAGCTGAGCTGTCACTGAGGTTACCCGCCGTCACTGGATCCAGTGACAGCGGGTAACCTCAGTGACAGCTCAGCTGATCGCACGGCTGTCTTCATTAGCTGCGTGGAGGTGACCGGAGCGGCGGTGTCTTCTGCAGCTCCTGTCACTTCCATGCAGCAGAGCTGGACGCGACGCCGGAGTCCGTGGAGTACGCCGGACATGGAGGGTTTGTCGGGGTTAATAAATTGGTAATGAGGGACTTTGTTAGTGTTTTTTATTTCTAATAAAGGATTTTTCGGATGTGTGTGTTTTTTAACTGTAATTTACAGATTAATCATGGAAGGAATCTCGGGGAGACGCCTGACATGATTAATCTAGGATTTAGTGGCAGCTATGGGCTGCCATTAACTCCTTATTACCCCGATTTGCCAACGCACCAGGGTAAATCGGGAAGAGCCGGGTACAGTCCCAGAACTGTCGCATATAATGTATGCGGCAATTCTGGGCAGCTGTTGGCTGATATTGTTAGGGTGGGGGGCTCCCCATAACGTGGAGCTCCCCATCCTGAGAATACCAGCCTTCAGCCGTATGGCTTTATCTGGCTGGTTTTAAAAATGGGGGGAACCGCACGCCGTTTTTTTTAATTATTTAATAAATAATTAAAATTAATAATTAAAATTAATAAATAATTAAAAAAAACGGCGTGCGGTTCCCCCCATTTTTAAAACCAGCCAGATAAAGCCATACGGCTGAAGGCTGGTATTCTCAGGATGGGGAGCTCCACGTTATGGGGAGCCCCCCACCCTAACAATATCAGCCAACAGCCGCCCAGAATTGCCGCATACATTATATGCGACAGTTCTGGGACTGTACCCGGCTCTTCCCGATTTGCCCTGGTGCGTTGGCAAATCGGGGTAATAAGGAGTTATTGGAAGCCCATAGCTGCCAATAAGTCCTAGATTAATCATGTCAGGCGTCTATGAGACACCCTCCATGATTAATCTGTAAGTTACAGTAAATAAACACACACACACCAGAAAAAATCCTTTATTAGAAATAAAAACACACACATATACCCTGGTTCACCACTTTAATCAGCCCGAAAAAGCCCTCCATGTCCGGCGTAATCCAGGATGATCCAGCGTCGCATCCAGCGCTGCTGCATGGAGGTGACCGGAGCCGCAGCACACACAGCCGCTCCGGTCACCTCCACACAGCAAATGAACACAGCCGCGCGATCAGCTGCTGTCACTGAGGTTACCCGCGGCCACCGGTGGATGCAGCGGTGACAGCGGGTAACCTCAGTGACAGCAGCTGATCACGCGGCTGTGTTCATTTGCTGTGTGGAGGTGACCGGAGCGGCGGAGTCTTCTGCAGCTCCGGTCACCTCCATGCAGCAGCGCTGGATGCGACGCTGGATCATCCTGGATTACGCCGGACAAGGAGGGCTTTTTCGGGCTGATTAAAGTGGTGAACCAGGGTATATGTGTGTGTTTTTTATTTCTAATAAAGGATTTTTTCTGGTGTGTGTGTTTATTTACTGTAACTTACAGATTAATCATGGAGGGTGTCTCATAGACGCATGACATGATTAATCTAGGACTTATTGGCAGCTATGGGCTTCCAATAACTCCTTATTACCCCGATTTGCCAACGCACCAGGGTAAATCGGGAAGAGCCGGGTACAGCCCCAGAATTGTCGCATATAATGTATGCGGCAATTCTGGCCAGCTGCTGACTGATATTGTTAGGGTGGGGGGCTCCCCATAACGTGGGGCTCCCCATCCTGAGAATACCAGCCTTCAGCTGTATGGCTTTATCTGGCTGGTATTAAAATTGGGGGGAACCGCACGCTGTTTTTTTAATTATTTATTTATTTATTTTACTGCACAGTATAGACACGCCCACCGGCTGCTGTGATTGGGTGCAGTGTGACACCTGTCACTCAGCGTGGGGGCGTGTCTCACTGCAACCAATCATAGGCGCCTGTGGGCGTGGAAAGCAGGGAATATGAGATGGCTGTGTACAGAGCACAGCGCGCCGGCCGGTATAAAGGCTCGGTCACGCTGTGCAGGCCGGCCAATCACTGCAATTCCACAACTAACAGGGCTGTGGCATTGCAGTGGTCTGCCAGCCAATCCCTGCATGAGGGCTGGCTCTCAAAAGAGCGCCAACATGCAGGGATGAAGACCACGAGTAAAGCACGAGTATTGCAAAATTACTCGGTACCCGCCGAGCAGCCCGAGTACAGTGATACTCGTGCGAGTACCGAGTAGTTACAAGCATGCTCGCTCATCACTACTGATGACTAATCATTTCACTGGTGTGGCGCCATACACATTTATGTAAACTTTATAGAAATATGCATGGGTGTCTTTTTACTCACATTTTTACAACTTTGCGCTAAATATTTTTTTTTAGAAGTCTAAAAGTTGTTTCATCCTGTGTTTGTCTCCTCTGAATTCTGTACACTCATGTTGTAGATATCATGTCAGTGTGATGTAGAACAATTCTAGTCCCGCTACACACATTTTTTTTGGTCTTTTTTTAAATGTTGCTGTTTTTGTAGAAGTTTTAAATTTTTTAGATTTCTTAGTTTTTAGATCCAAACACTATAGTGGATTAAACAATCTTAGGAGATATAAAGGTAGTACTTATCTGTCCTGTGTGACCTACTTCTTGCATTGGCTCAAAACACATTGGGACCGATTTATTAAGACTTTAGTAGCATAAATTTGGTCTATGACACTCTTTTTCATGTATGTGGCACCATATGCTACTAAATAAATAAGGAGCATATTCTGAGTGTCAGAAATCCTTCTCCAGATATGAACTGGAGTAGCATTTGTAGAGTACAAAATGCCAGCATTTTTGGTAAATTGGATGAACGGGCGTGGCTCTTCCCCGACACCTTAGCAGTTCCACACATATCAGCAGAGCTGATTCATTCTGATATGAAAACATAAAAAGTCGCACAAATTAGCATAAATTCACATTGCAGAATTTTTTTATGAGTTTTTAAAGCTTTTACAACTTTTTTTGTAAAACTACACTTGAGGTATTTAAATTTATAGAAGAGCCTACATCCAAGGCTCCTATATATTATCCAGAGTAGAGAGTCACTCTTCATCTTTTATCATCATCACTTCTGTCTGTTTTTGGCGATTTGTGATTTGACTGCAGCTTGAGTGTTTAATGGAGCGCGTCGGAGGTCACTTTTATGTCTATGAGAGCCTCATTCTGACCTCATTCTGGCTCTCATAGACTTGCATTGTGAGTTTGTGACGTAACTTCTGACTTCAAGTCAAGATGGCACTGCGGGACCGAGTGACTCCTTCAAGGGTGAAGCCTCCAAAAGGTGAGTATAAGATCAGGGCCAGTGGGCTTAGATTTAAATCATCACTAGTGATGGATGGACCTGAACTGAATAAGTCTGGATCCATGAGGGTTCAAAAGTACCCAAATACCAACATTGGGCCCAAAGTTCTCAGGGAACTCCAGGTAATGATCTGGGTCCGGCAACTCAGGTAATTAAAGAAATATAGAAAAAATACAGAAAAAAAGAGGAAAGCATGCATGTTATATTTATGAAGTTTCTCGCGTGGCTGTACATTGCTTCCAGGTTTGCTCATGCTATTTCTGGGGCCACTCATTATCCTTCATACATATGCACTATTTTCCCTGCCTATTAGCAGTCCTAGCATCTCTGATTGGTTGCAGTCAAACGTGTTCCCATGCTGTGTGACAGCGTGTCTGTCTGCTTTCAATCAGAGGCGCTGTGTGTGCGTACCTATGGTGCAAAAATAAAATAAAAAAAAAAAAATTTGCTTAGGGTCCCCCCATATTATGATACCCAGCACAGATAAAGCATATGGCTGCAGACCGCATCCGTGCGCTTATCTTGGTTGCATATCAAAATAAGAAGGACCGAATGCTGCTTTTTAAAATTATTTAAATAAACAATTTTAAAAAAATGGCATGCAGTCCCCCCACCCTAATTTTGATACCCAGCCTTGACAAAGCAGACAGCCGGGGGCTGGCATTCTAAGGCTGGGAAGACCCATGCTTATTACCTCCCTCACCTAAAAATAGCAGCCTGCAGCTTCCCATGATTGTAGTATACATTAGATGTGACAATCCTGGAACTTTACTTAATCCATACGAGGTCCCAAAATGATTCCAGCTATGTTACATTTAAAGTGACAGTGCGCGGGCATAGAACATGACTGCCCGCTGTGCACAGCAGGCAAAGAATAAAGGATCCCATGGTCCTCCATCTGTGACCGCAAATAACCTGAGTGATGTCACCGCTCATCGCTGCAGCTAAGACTTTCTCTGCCTGTAGCTCACATAAGTCGGTCACATTCTGTGCCCACACACTGTCACTTCAGATGTAGCAAAGCTGGAAACATAGTGGGACCTTGTGTGGATTATGTTGGACCTGGGTGTTTTCGGGGTTAATTAAAGGCTGAAAGAGGGTAGTTTTTTGTATGTAATTTCAAAGGAAGGATTTTTTCGGTGTTTGTTTTTATTTCTTTTCACTTACAGATTAGTAATGGGGAGGTTTCATAGATGCCTCCCATTACTAATCTAGGGCTTAGTGGCAGCTGTGAGCTGTTATTAATCCCCTATTAGCCCGATTGTCACTGCACTAGGGCAATTGAGATGAACTGGGTAAAGTTCTGGGATTGTTGCAACTAATGTATTCGACAATCCTGGGTGGCTGAAGGCTGCTAATTTTAGTCAGCTACTTTTGGCTCAAGCAGCTCCACAGTATTTAACTCATACACTGAACAAGTCCCCCACATCTTCTCCCACGTGCCTTTAAATATACCTAATGTCATTACTCAGAAACACATAGTGATAAAGCCATATACACTTAATTCAAATGATAGAAAAAAAAATTAAACATAATAAATCAGTGCTATCTTCTTCTGAAATATAAAAGGAGCTTACAATCTTTGTGCATATGAAGATAACAACCAAGTCATACAAAATAAACCAGCTATCCTTATTGTCTGCAGCTCTGCCTCACCTGGCCATAACCAGGGGCAGACCATATAAACCTTTCACACCCTGCACTCAGAGTAAGATGGTAATGCTGGGGATCAATGGGAAATTCTGGGGGTCAGTGGGGAAGGCTGAGGGTCAGTGGGGAATGCTGGGGATCAGTGGAAAATGGTAAAGGTCACTGAGGAATTCTGGGGGTCAGTGGGGAATGCTAGGGGTCAATGGGAAATACTGGGGGTCTGTGGGAAATACTGGGGGTCAGTGGGAAATGGTGAAGGTCAGTGGGAAATGCTGGGGCTCAGTGGGAAATGGTGAAGGTCAGTGGGGAATGCTGGATGTCAGTAGGAAATTGTGAAGGTCAGTGGGGAAAGCTGGGGTCAGTGGGGAAAGCTGGGGGTCAGTGGAGAATACTGAGGGTCAGGGAAATGCTGGGGCTTAGTGAGGAATAATGAAAATACAGCTCACTTCCACCTGACCTCAACTGACTAAGGGCATTGAGCTAGAAATGCGTAAACGTTAGTTTGTGCACTGTCTGTCCTTGCACAAATAAAGAAACACTGTTGTTGCACCCAGCTGGATTATATCCTTCATTGCTTAGTGGGGAATGCTGGGGTTCAGGGGGGAATGCTGGGGCTCAGTGAGAAATGGTGAGGGTCAGTAGGGAAATGCTGGGGGTCAGTGGGGAATTCTGGGGGTCAGTGGGGAATTCTGGGGGTCAGTGGGGAATTCTGGGGGTCAGTGGAGAATACTGAGGGTCAGTGGGAAATGCTAGGGGTCAATGCGGAATACTGGGGCTCAGTGGGGAATGCTGGGGCTTAGTTGGAAATGGTGAGGGTCAGTGGAGAATGCTGGGGGTCAGTGTGAAATTCTGGGGTCAGTTGGAAATTCTGGGGTCAGTGGGGAATGCTGGAGCAGCTTGTCTGCAGAAACAACAGTGGGCAGATAGGTAAGGTTGCTGGCCAGCAGGAGAAAAGAGAGAAAAACATACAGACATACTAATACACCAGTCAACCCTCTCCCCAATACTGTATATGTATACAGTAATGAATGTATTTTTTAGATCTGCATAATTTTAAAAGGCAAACGGTTCTAGACCTGCTTCATGGATGAATGGAGAAAATATCCTATAGACACACTCAAATCTTGTAAAAAGTCTTCCCAATAGAAGTGGAAGCCATAGTAGCTGCAAAGCTGGGTGGGGAGGGGTGAGACTCCGTAATAATACCTATGGATTTAGAATCGGATATCATAAAAGTTCCTGAAGATGTAATGTGTAGGTGTCTCAATAGTTTTGTCCATATTATGTACATATCTTCTGCAGGTGAGCAAAAATCTTTAGCTAAAGAAATTATAAATCTGACCATAGTTAGGTCAAAAATAAAGTATGATATAAGTGTAACCTGGAAAATAACAGCTGAAGCAGTGAAGTTTAGAAATTACAGGAATATGAAATAAAAATGTGGCTGAATCAGAGGTTTGGAAGGGTAATGAAAATCATAAAAAAGAAGCTGATTGATTAAAGACTGAAAATTGGTCTGAATGGAAAATATTTAAGGGTGAAGGCCAAGATGTAAAAAGTGAATTTGGACAAATGTGAATAGACTACAAATGCAGTATAACTTTATTTTTTGTGTTATAGCTTTTCAGCAATGAAACCTTGACCAATTCATACCATCATTATTCATCACTATATATCAGCGATATCGTGTACCATCTACTTCACGGAATTTCTCTATATTTGGCACTTAGATGTGTCTGTAGTAAGGTTTTATCCTTGGCGATCCAAGCACTTTCCACTATGTAGAATAGATGCCGCATTTCTCTAACTTTACAAGGCCACATTTATACTAGACTTTACATTTTCTGCATTTAATACATTTGAATTTAAAGTCAGGACTATGACACTATTTGAAAAAATATACTTTTTTCATTTCTGCAGTCAATAAGGAAGGAACAGTCAATTGGAGCTGCAACAGAAAAGGTGGCTTGGGTAGATGTTGAATGCTTAACTTCTTCACGACCAAGTACATACCTGTACGTCCTTGGCCGTGTCTGTCTCATTACCATGGGCTTGCATAGCAAGCCCGTGGTAATCCCGGCATAGAGTATGTCTGCTGATCTGATAAGCAGACATGTGTGGCTAATAAGGGTGGATATGAGATCCACCCGCACCTTTTAACCCTTTAGATTGCGTTGTCAAACTCTGACAGTGTAATTTAATGTGCTCTAGTGGGTATCTTGCCATTCACCGCTGCCATCGGCAGCACTGTGACGTGATCACGAGGTGCCAATGGGTTGGCATGGCAGCGTGGGGTCAGATGATGACCTCTTTGGCTGCCATGACTGACTTCCTGTGAATGCCGGAAGAGCACCGCCACTCAAAGGAGAACAGCATTTCTCCTAATAGGAGTGATGATGAAGCATCGTTCTGATCAGCAGAAGTGATGAGACAGTGCAGTTATAATATCCCCAGCAGGACTAGTAAAATCAGTAAAAAAAGTAAAAAAAAAGAGTTTAGAAAATATAAAAAAAATTAAAATACTTAAACCTTAAAAGTTCAAAAATCCCCCTTTTGCCCCATTGAAAATGAAACAATAATAAAAAGTATATATTTGGTATCACCGAGTTCATAAATGCTCGATCTATCAAAATATAAAATTAATTAATCTCATTGGTACACAGTGTAGCGATAAAAACTTCCAAATGCCAAAATTCCTTTTTTTGGTTGCTGCAACATTGCATTAAAATGTAACAGGAAGTAAAAATATTTCATCTGGTATAGTTAAAAACGCCATCTCTCAGGACACAAAAAAGAAGCCCTCACTGAGGCCCAGATACCAAAAAATAAGAATGCTACATTTCTTGGAGAATGGTGACAAAAGCACGATTCTTTTTTTGGACAAGCTGCTGAATTTTTTTTTCACCACTTAGAAAAAAGTAAAATATAAATGTTTGGTATCTATGAACTTGTACTGACATGGAGAAACAACATGCCAGGTCAGTTTTTCAAAATAGTAAACAGGGTTAAAAGAAAAAAAAAACATTGTGTAACTGCACTTTTTTGCAAGTTCATCGCTCTTGCATTTTTTTTTATCGTTTCCCAGTACTATATGGGGCAGAATTAATGGTGTTCAAACGTACAACTCATCCTGCCCTTATATGACTATATTGGTCCTAACAGACATACCCAGTGAAGACCTTACCGGACTTAGCCTTTGATGCACTAAGTGCCTGAGCATGCTCAGTAGCCCGAACCACAGACTTTGTCTCAGCCTGAGCATGTTCAGTAGGTACAACACAGGACTTGCACACAGAACGGAGTACAAATGTGGCGCCCTGGACAAGCCAGGACGTCACAGGTACTGCAACAACACACCCCACACCCCGGCTAGGCACATCTAGGTCAAACACAAATCCTTGTTGCCTCCCTCCAGGGGCTAATGTTCACACCAGGGGGTGGGCCAGGCGGTTGGCCCCACCCACCGAGGAGTTCACAGTCCTGGAGGTGGGAAAAAGGAGTCAGTTCAGTGGCGTTCAGTTTGGAGTTTGAGGAGAGAGGGAAGTGGCAGGAGAGGAGACTGACTGTGTCCGGGTGCATGGCCCGGGCACATACAGCAAGGTTGGCAGACGGTGGTCTGCAGGAGAGGCTGATTGAAGTGAACCGTAAGGACCGGGGATGGGCGGTGGCCCGCTGGTACCGGATCGGGGAGCAAAGAGAAGCCAGCACCATTCGGCAGGGCCTACGGACCCCGACCAGGCTAGGAGTCGCCGTAAAACCGGTCAAATCCGTTAGCGAAGGGAACCTCCGGGGTTTCCCAGCAGTCAAGACCCAATTGAAGGCAACCGCTCAAACCGTGAAGGGAAATACAGTCACCGCCAAGGCTACAGTTCCCAGGGCCAGAGCCTGCGGGCAAAAGGGGCTCCCTCAGCATCCATCCAAGCTGGGGAGTGGGTTACCGGTGGGAAGCCATTGGAACCGTGAACATAACACAGGTGCAGGGAAAGGCAGTCACCACCAACCTACCGGGAGAGCTACCGCAGCCGTCTGTGGGATCCGTCCATCCAGCCGTTTGTTTTACCGGAGACTTTGCATTCATCATTGGCTGAGTGAGTACCACCGTGCCGTGTGACACAGCGCTGCCCCCGCGACCTTGCACCTCACCAGGCCCCGTAGCCCGCCTGCCATCCCTCCCTCCCTGGGCCCCAGGACAACCAACCCCCCTACCCACGGAGGGGAGAAACAACATCCAAGCTGCTCCCTGTCATCGCTCCCGGGATCCCCGTCCAGAGCAGCGGTGGTGTCACAACCTCACCACAACCGTGGGTGGCGTCACGGACAATATCCCTAAACCAAACTACCCCCTTTCATTCACAGGCGAGGAGCACCGCTCCAGTCCCCGGGATCCAGCCCACCGCTCGAGCCACCGAGCAGCAGCAGCAGCAGCCGGACCCGAGCAGTGGGTGAGCGCAGCGTCCCCTCCTCCGCCTGCGACAACTTGGCATCACGAACAGGATCTTACCGCTCTGCCGTCTGGTAGAGGTGTGCCTTGTGACCGCCGGAGGCGTCCGGCCAAATATCTTGAGAAGCCGCCATTTTTGGCGCGAAAAGTCCCCGCTCGAGCGTCTTCCCGAGTAGTGGAGGCGCGAAAACCAAAACCCTGCCCCTGTAGAGGAGGAGCCGGAAAAAGACTAAGGGGGACGGATGGCGTCTGGCCGCATGTAGCTCGCGGCTATAAAGGCAGGGACACCAGGACCCTGCGGCCATCTTGTGGTTCCTGGAAGGGGTCGCCGCAGCGATGTACCAACCGTCCCACAGCACCGTAGCCCCCGCGCCTGGAACCGCGGCGTGGGTGGAGGTCCGGACCGCTCAGCTACAACAACGGCTGCAGATCAGAGTGCAACTCCTCTTGGAGGAGTGGGAGGCCGACATGGCAGAGGTGGTGGCGGCCCTACGGAGACGCGAGGTGGAGGGAGTCTTGGAAGAGAGGGTAAGTGACCCATGCCCCTGTACCCCTAGTGGGTCGGTCATCGCGGCCGAGGGGCCCGGTCTACACCCGCTCGCCCTGCTACCTCCCCTGCTACCCGTGTTGGCTGCTCTGCCCCGTCACTAGGCCCGCTACCACCACCACCGGTAGCGGTACCCCGCCAATCCACCCAGGCGCACCGACCTGCAGCCGGGGCCCGTGACCGTCCGGAGCCGCTTCCGTGGAAGATGCCGAAATCCGAGGCCGTCAGCGGAGAGATACCGGAGGCACCTATGGTGATCGTGCCTGAGCCCGAATCGATACCGACAGGCCGCTCCGTGCAGGAGGTCAAGCGGGAGACGATCCCTATGCCCATCCCCCACGCCTCGGCTGAGACTGTGCCGGGTTGCCGCTGCAAGGCAGCACCCCAGGCCATGACACCGCGGGACCTTCCCCCCAGAATGCCAGTACTGGGCAGCGTGAAGGAGGTCTCGCAGGGCCCGACCCGTGCGCTGGGGCCCGCAGTAACCCCTTACTGGGACAGGGAACTGACCCCGCTGGGCCAGGAAATTGCGGAGAGGGAGAGGAGGAAGGCGGAGTTGGTAGCACGCACGATTAAGGAGAAAGAAAGCCTCCGCCAAGCCACCTTCCGTGTACGGGGCCCGCTCTATGAAGGACAAGTGAGGAGGTTTGACGTCCGTCGGGGGTACGGGTTTATATATGAGCCGAGCCTGGAGGCCAAAATCTTTGTGGCCCGACGGGACGTCAATGCCCACCTACCGGAGGACCACCCGGGCCGCAACCTGATGCCGGGGGACTTGGTCCAATACACTCGGCATTGCGGGGAGAGGGGTTGGTTTGCTCTGGATGCGAAGCTAAGGGGCGGTCAAGAGGCCCGAGTACCAGCCCGGCCCCCTCCCCCGGCCGACACCATGGATTTGGAGTGAGTCAGCGGTCCACCGTTGTCAGCAGTTGTCCCCGTTGGGACCACCAGTTTAAAAGTTGTGAATGATAAGTAATCAACAGAAGATGTAACCTGATTAGCATTTTGATTAAACTGACCGTTGCCGGCAACCAGTCACCGTATGGACTTCCTGCAACCGTTGCGTAAGGGACTTCTTACGGACAAGCCCGAGAACTGGCAGGGCAACCACAAACTTAGTGGGATGTAAATAAAAATGTTTTGGCTTGAAACCATTACCGCCTCCGGAGAGGCTGATTTGGGAGGATGGGCCTGGAGGAAAGAGATGGCCCAGGCCCGCCACTACCGTAACCGGTGGCGATCCTCCGGGGGTTCAGGGGTCCCCATGGACGCGGGTCCCCTGAAAGAGACCGTACCCGCTCGGGCAGCCTGGTAATGGACTGGGACAAGGGGTGCTGCCCACTTCTTAGGGGCAGCATCAGGGCCAGGTTGTTTGGGTGGGAAAAGAGCGGACGCCGTTACCGTTTGCAATGTTTAAGTACCATACCTCCCGTTAAGGGAAGTTTTATACAAAAAAATGCTTGTTTTTACTGTTTTATATGTTTTACCCCTTTTCCACAGTTAACCAAAAATAAAACCGGTGATGGACGGGCAGCCCGCGGACGGTCTGTATTTTACTAAGGGGGAATGTGGCACCCTGGACAAGCCAGGACGTCACAGGTACTGCAACAACACACCCCCCACCCCGGCTAGGCACATCTAGGTCAAACACAAATCCTTGTTGTCTCCCTCCAGGGGCTGATGTCCACACCAGGGGGTGGGCCAGGCAGTTGGCCCCGCCCACCGAGGAGTTCACAGTCTTGGAGGCGGGAAAAAGGAGTCAGTTCAGTGGACTTCAGTTTGGAGTTTGAGGAGAGAGTGAAGTGGAAGGAGAGGAGACTGACTGTGTCCGGGTGCGTGGCCCAGGCATATACAGCAAGGTTGGCAGACGGTGGTGACTGTCTGCAGGAGAGGCTGATTGAAGTGAACCGTAAGGACCGGGGACGGGCGGTGGCCCGCCGGTACCGGATCGGGGAGCGAAGAGAAGCCAGCACCATTCGGCAGGGCCTACGGACCCCAACCAGGCTAGGAGTCGCCGTAAAACCAGTCAAATCCATTAGCGAAGGGAACCTCTGGGGTTTCCCAGCAGTCAAGACCCGATTGAAGGCAACCGCTCAAACCGTGAAGGGAAATAGAGTCACAGCCAAGGCTACAGTTCCCAAGGCCAGAACCTGCGGGCAAAAGGGGCTCCCTCAGCATCCATCCAAGCTGGGTAGTGGGTTACCGGTGGGAAGCCATTGGAACCGTGAACATAACACAGGTGCAGGGAAAGGCAGTCACCACCAACCTACCGGGAGAGCTACCGCAGCCGTCTGTGGGATCCGTCCATCCAGCCATTTGTTTTACCGGAGACTTTGCATTCATCATTGGCTGAGTGAGCACCACCGTGCCATGCAGCACAGCGCTGCCCCCGTGACCCTGCACCTCACCAGGCCCCATAGCCCGCCTGCCATCCCTCCCTCACCGGGCCCCGGGACAACCAACCCCCCTACCCACGGAGGGGAGAAACAACATCCAAGCTGCTCCCTGTCATCGCTCCCGGGATCCCCGTCCAGAGCAGCGGTGGTGTCATAACCTCACCACAACCGTGGGTGGCGTCACGGACAATATCACTAAACCAAACTACCCCCTTTCACTCACGGGCGAGGAGCGTCGCTCGAGTCCCCGGGATCCGGCCCACCGCTCGAGCCACCGAGCAGCAGCAGCCGAACCCGAGCAGTGGGTGAGCGCAGCGTCCCCTCCTCCGCCCGCGACACAAGTATCTGAGCAAAGAGAGTTTGGGAGTGTGGGAGCATGCTCCGTAGCCGAACTGAGGACTTAGTGCCATTTCTGAGGCTATCAGGCTGAGCATGCTCACCGACAAAACACTAGAGATAAGCCCTGGCTGGGGAAATCGGCATGTACATGCGCCCTAGCCGCCTCTCCACACTTAGACGTGGAAGAAGAAGCAGGCAGCTGGATGACCCGAGGCATGGCCAAAAATGGCAGCCGGCGCATGAGCGTAGCAGGATCTGCAGCAGGCTGCTTGCGGCTATGACACCGCTGATTTGTAACACACGGCTATATTATTAATCTGTACAAATTGTCCAGAAGTGTAAAATGACATTTGTATATGTCTATGGAGATCTACTGTATCTCTGTATGCCTTCAGTGCAATGCGTTCATGACTTAAGCCTTACAATGCACTATTACTATTAAGGAAATATTATCCATTCCTGTCATACAAGCAGCATATGGTGACACATTGTGAGCTCCATAATATATGACCAAGCCCTTTACAGCTATCAGCATCAAAGGAAGGCTACATCAATAAACACCAGCATATACATGATGCATTTGTTTCAGTAAATCCTAACCCAGTGCTGACTCCCACTACATGATGGATTGTCTTATTGCTATCTTAATAAACATGCAATTACTGCACCACTACACATGGCAACCAATGGAGCGAAAAAAATTAGGAGCACAAGTGCTGTTTATTTACGTACACATACCACGCATTACTTGTGATTTATTTCATTTCTTTTTTTTAATAATAATAATAATAATAATAATAATAATAATAATAATAATATGGAAAAAAGAATACTTAAGCAAAAATGACATTATTTTCAGCATAAGGACTTGTTTCTCCAAGTGGTAGTAGCAATTTATCACTGAATAATCACAAATGTTTTTGTAAATACAAGGTTTCAAGCAGATTGAAATAAATCTGTGGGTACTCCTCAATTTATTACGTTTTGCTCCTGTACTCCCAATGACTATGACTGTGGAGTGTGGGAAAAAAAACGGTGAAACCCAAAGAAACCTACATAAACATGAGGAGAACATACAAAATTCTTACAAATGACCTTGCTGGGATCTGAACCCATGTAAGGACTAGAAATAATAATAATAATAATAATAATAATAATAATAATAATAATAAATCTTTATTTCTATAGCACCAACATATTCCGCAGCGCTTTGCAATTCAGGAGGTTCATATACAAACAAGTAACAGTTATAGAATATACAATAATTAGAGAAAAAAAAGCAACCCTGCTCGTGATAGCTTACAATCTACAATGAGGTGGGGGGGGGGACAAGGTACAGGTGCTTATTTACGATGGTCCAGCAATCTCAAAGAAATGGGGGATAGATAGAGGCTGTCTGAGCCAGTAAGCCAAAACTTTGAGATGCTTTTGGGTGCGGTAGAGTTTGATGAGGAGTTATGGTCTGAGAAGTCGTGGAGGGACTCTGTGGATTGAATTTGATTAGGGAGTGTGATAGACCACCCTAATAAGATGTGTTTTTAGGGAGCGTCTGAAGTTGAGTAAGTTGTGATTCATCCTAGTTTCCTGGGGTAGAGCATTCCAAAGGATTGGTGCAGCTCGAGAGAAGTCTTGGAGCCAGGAGTGGGAGGTTCGGACTAGTTTTGATGTTAGACGAACGTCGTTTACAGAGCATAGATAATAGGTAGGTGATATGAGAAATGAGCGTATTGCTTCAATGCAAATCCAATGTACCTCAAATTTCAACCAAAAAACTCTTGAAAGTCAATTTGCACAAATCAAGCAACATGGATGAAATTCTGGGAAATCAATTTTTTGCCTCAAAGCCATTCTCTCAATTAAAAAGGCTGGGAATAGAGTTCAAAAATAAAATATATACTTACCTTTGTCCAAATCATAAAATGTTGATACTAAGCTTTGTATGTTCCAAGTAGCCATACTTGCTTTATTATCCAGTGTTGCTGTACAATATATTAAATGATTACGAAGTAGAACTTCCGCAGGTATACATCAGATGAAGGTGCGTTCATTCTTCTCTCCTTTCTTTGTTACTCTTGCTCTCAGAGGTATCGTGTTATCATGATCTCATTCTTTCACGATGTTGGAATTAGAGTAAAGCTTAGTGATTCCTAAACAATACATTTTGGGGTTTATAATAGGATTTTAAAAACCTGCCCGCTGATACTTGTTTAATACAGTGTCTTCCTTTAGGCGAAAAAAATCTTCCTTCAGACACCACGGGGAAAATAATCCTTCCACACCTAAAGATACTTTATCACTGCCAACTAATGGGTGGTGATGAGTAAGTATAATGAAAGTGAGATGAAGATCTACTTGATAAAGCACATTCACTTTAATTAGTGCTGCTGTAATGGAGATTTTTCTTAGGCAGAAATGTAAGTCACTTTTAGATTGAAGCTTCCTGTTAACTAATGCATGTTTATAGGCCTGGCATATCAAATACTGAGCTGTCTGCAAATGTGTGTGCATGGAAGCGGGTACGTGTGTGTAACGATGTGTCTATGTCATTGTGTATATGTACGAGTGTGTGCATGAAGGTGTTTGTGTGTGTGCAGTGTGCTCGCGTTCCTGTATGTGTGCACTTATGTATGTAAACATACACAGATGTACGTGTCTGTGTAACATGTATTTAAGTATACAAGTGTATGTAGGTATACGTATTCTTATATATTAGCATCCATATATGTACATGCATTTAATGTATCTATTTAACCCCTTCACCCCTCCGGCGATTTTTCGATTTCACTTTCTTCTCCCCTTCTTCCAAAAGCTATAACTTTTTTATTTTTCCATCAATATAACTGTATGGGGGATTGTTTTTTGTGGTATGATTTGTACTTTTGAATAAAACCATTAGTTTTATCACATAGTCTACTGTAAAATGGGAACAAAAATTCCAAGTGCGGTGAAATTGCAAAAAAAAAGTGCAACCGCACGATTGTTTTGGGGGTCTTTTTTTTACCACGTTCACTATATGGTAAAACTGATATATCAGTATGATACCTCACATCAGTATGTGTTTGTAGATACCAAATATGTATAGGTTTATTTTTATATAAGGGGTGAAAAAAATGCAGAAGTTTGTCCAAAAAAGGAAAAGCGCTTTTGTCGCCATCTTCCGAGACCTGTAGCATCCTTACTTTTCTGGATCTGGAGAACAGTAATGGTTTATTTTTTGCATCTTGAGGTGATGATTTTACTTACGCCATTTTTGCTTAGATGTGACTTTTTGATGATTGTAATTTTGGTGTTTGGAATTTTTTTCTTCCCTTGCCACGTACCCATCAGATTAATTGATTTTATATTTTGATAGATTGGGCATTTCTGAGAGTGGTTATACAAAATATGTGCATTTTATTTTTTAATGTTTTATTTTCAATGGGGTGAAAGGGGGATGTTGGAACTTTTAGATTTTTTTTTATTTTTTCATATTTTTTAAAACTTTTTTGTTATTGATTTTACTAGTCCCTGTGGCGGACTTGATCACTTTACACTGCAATCGTTTGTGCTGATCAGAGCGATGCTTCAGATGACTGAACAAGGAAAGACCATCTGTTTTACTGTTGAATATGCTTCCTGACTCTCCTGTTTTTCCTGCACCAACACCAAAGGGCAAGAGACTAGTAACACCAGCGTAAACCCCTGCACACCTACAGATATGTGTTTTTCACTGTCATTGGAGCACCAGGACATGGGCATGGCCACCAACACCCGTGACACATGTTAAAAGATCCCACCCATGTCCTTCAACTTGGCTACATTGCGCTCCGTGTGTTACATATTTTGGCATAAATCAGCTGATAGTAGCTCAGTAAAAGAGAGCTAAAAGACTGTGAAAATGAGCTCAGTGATGGATTCTCAGGTGAAGATGTCTGCTACCTTCTCTTGTTAGTGCAGCTTTCCTCACACTGACCGCCACTTCTGTCCACACAATGGCTGCTGGTGGGAGAGTAGTGACCAGTCCGGTATGTTAGCTCCTCCAATAGTAAAATACCTCACATGAGAAAGCTGCTTTTCTATTGGAGGAGCTGACATACCGATCTGGTCACGGCTCCCCCACAAGCAGCCATTGTATGGACAAAAGTGCACTAACAAGAGAAGCTGGCCGATATCTTTACCTGAGAATCCGTCAGTGAGCTCGTTCTGACAGTCTAAAGCCAGCTTTACACCTTACAATTAGGTATGCGATCTCGTATGCGATGTGACACGCCCAGGTCACATATGCGATCTAATGAGATTGCACGTTGGTCGTTCATTTGCTGTCACACGTGCGTTAGTAGTCTATGTTAAATTGGTCAATTTTGTGTGCGTTCCTTTAGATCATGTGTTCTGTGACGTATGCATTGGGCACCCTTTTTTTTTTTATTTATTGTCTTGACAAGCGTGTGTAATGTGTAGGGATGCGTTTTTACTATGTCATCTGCCATTCAGCTCTGCTACATGGCCGCTGACAGCAGACACAGACAGCCATGTAGCAGAGCTGAATGGCAGATGACAGCAGACACAGACAGAGCCGCACTGTCAGAATGAACTCGGGTGAACCTCACCCGACTTCATTGTCATGCTGCGGCTCTGTCTGTGTCGTGTCCTGATTAGCGGTCACCAGTGAAGACTCACCGGTGACCGCTAAACTCCTGAGTAACTGAATTGAGCAGCCCTCTCTCATATACTCACCGATCCCCGATCCCCGGCGCTGCACGGCATTCACACTGCTGCGGCGGCTTTTACTGTTTTGAAAAAGCCGGCCGCCCATTAAACAATCTCGTATTCCCTGCTTTCCCCGCCCACCGGCGCCTATGATTGGTTACAGTGAGACACGCCCCCCACGCTGAGTGACAGGTGTCACACTGCACCCAATCACAGCAGCCGGTGGGCGTGTCTATACTGTGTAGTGAAATAAATAATTAAATAATTAAAAAAAACGGCGTGCGGTCCCCCCCAATTTTAAAACCAGCCAGATAAAGCCATACGGCTGAAGGCTGGTATTCTCAGGATGGGGAGCTCCACGTTATGGGGAGCCCCCCACCCTAACAATATCAGCCAACAGCCGCCCAGAATTGCCGCATACATTATATGCGACAGTTCTGGGGCTGTACCCGGCTCTTCCCGATTTGCCCTGGTGCGTTGGCAAATCGGGGTAATAAGGAGTTATTGGCAGCCCATAGCTGCCACTAAATCCTAGATTAATCATGTCAGGCGTCTATGAGACACCCTCCATGATTAATCTGTAAATTACAGTAAATAAACACACACACCAGAAAAAATCCTTTATTAGAAATAAAACACACAAACACATTCCCTGGTTCACCACTTTAATCAGCCCCAAAAAGCCCTCCTTGTCCGGCATAATCCACAGTCCTCCAGCGTCGCATCCAGCGCTGCTGCATGGAGGTGACCGGAGCTGCAGCAGACACAGCCGCTCCGGTCACCTCCACGCAGCTAATGAAGACAGCCGCGCTATCGGCTGAGCTGTCAGTGAGGTTACCCGCTGTCACTGGATCCAGCGGTGGATGCAGCGGTGGCCGCGGGTAACCTCAGTGACAGATCAGCTGATCGCGCTACTCACCGCCGCTCCGGTCAGCTCCAGTCAGCAACTGAGGTGAGTAGCGCGATCAGCTGAGCTGTCACTGAGGTTACCCGCGGCCACCGCTGCATCCACCGCTGGATCCAGTGACAGCGGGTAACCTCAGTGACAGCTCAGCTGATCGCGCGGCTGTCTTCATTAGCTGCGTGGAGGTGACTGGAGCGGCTGTGTGTGCTGCAGCTCTGGTCACCTCCATGCAGCAGCGCTGGATGCGACGCTGGAGGACTGTGGATTACGCCGGACATGGAGGGCTTTTTGGGCCAGATTAAAGTGGTGAACCAGGGAATGTGTTTGTGTGTTTTATTTCTAATAAAGGATTTTTTTCGGGTGTGTGTGTTTATTTACTGTAATTTACAGATTAATCATGGAGGGTGTCTCATAGACGCCTGACATGATTAATCTAGGACTTATTGGCAGCTATGGGCTGCCAATAACTCCTTATTACCCCGATTTGCCAACGCACCAGGGCAAATCGGGAAGAGCCGGGTACAGTCCCAGAACTGTCGCATATAATATATGCGGCAATTCTGGGCGGCTGTTGGCTGATATTGTTAGGGTGGGGGGCTCCCCATAACGTGGAGCTCCCCATCCTGAGAATACCAGCCTTCAGCCGTATGGCTTTATCTGGCTGGTTTTAAAATTGGGGGGGACCTCACGCCGTTTTTTTTAATTATTTAATTATTTATTTCACTACACAGTATAGACACGCCCACCGGCTGCTGTGATTGGGTGCAGTGTGACACCTGTCACTCAGCGTGGGGGCGTGTCTCACTGTAACCAATCATAGGCGCCGGTGGGCGGGGAAAGCAGGGAATAGGAGATTGTTTAATGGGCGGCCGGCTTTTTCAAAACAGTAAAAGCCGCCGGAGCAGTGTGAATGCCGTGCAGCGCCGGGGATCGGTGAGTATATGAGAGAGGGGGATAGACTGACATGGACAGAGAGAGAGGGACAGAGATAGTGACGGACTGACAGAGATTAGTGCATGACAGACATTGTGAGGCGCTTCAGATCGCAGCTTTTCAGCTGCGCTCTGAAGCAGACCTTTGTTAAGCTGCGGTGCAGAGCGCACACCTGCGCACATAGCCTCAGACATCACAATCGTATGATGGATGTCACACGTTACAATTCACTAGTTTCGTACTACCAAACGTCCAATGTATGAGGAATAAACGACGTGTATGCGATCACCGTATTTTCGTTCAATATCGATCGCATGTAGGTTTCACACGCAAATACATCACGAACGATGCCGGATGTGCGTCACTTACAACTTGACCCCGACGACGGATTGAAAGATTTATTGAAGTGTGTAAAGCAGGCTTAAGAGGAAAGTTTGGAACTATTTTTAACTGTGTTTTATGAGCTCCTCTGAGCTGATTTATGGCCACAGACTACATTAAAGTTGAATGTGTAACTTGTAAGTAGCAACTAGCTTGTGAAAGCAAAACAGAGCCAAAAGTATAATGAAATCCAATTGCTATTTTATTTAATTCAAAATACATGCAATCCAGTAATAAAAGTGACCCTATGGTGCCCAAACCCTTTAATAATGTATTTGACCAAATGTAAATGTGTGTAGGTAAATACAGTGAACAAAAATATGAACATAACACTTTTCTTTTTGCTCCTGTTTTTCATGGGCTGAACTCAGAGATCTAAAGGGTGCTTTACACGCTGCGACATCGCTAACGATATATTGTCGGGGTCACAGTGTTTGTGACGTACATCCGGCGCCGTTAGCAACATCGCAGCGTGTGACAGCTAGTAGCGACGATCAACGATCACAAAAACGGCAAAAATCGTTGATCATTGACACTTCGCTCCTTTTCATACTATTTTTGGTGGTGCATGCCGCTGGTTGTTCGTCGTTCCTGCGGCATCACACATCGCTATGTGTGACACCGCAGGAACGACGAACATCTCCTTACCTCCGTCCACCGGCAATGAGGAAGGAAGGAGGTGGGCGAGATATTTCGCCCGCTCATCTCCGCCCCTCCGCTTCTATTGGACGGCTGCCGTGGGACGTTGCGGTTTGCCGGCCACAGCGACGTCACAGGGAAGGTAAGTTCGTGTGATGGGTGTAAGCGATGTTGTGCACCACGGGCAGCAATTTGCCCATATCGCACAACCGACGAGGGCGGGTACGCTCGCTAGCGATATCGATAGCGATATCACAGCGTTTAAAGTGCCCTTAAGACTTTTTCTATGTACACAAAAGACCTTTTTCTTTCAAATATTGTTCACAAATTTGTCTAAATCTGGATTATCTCAGCAAAGGAGACGTGCTCACTAACGTCTCCTTTGCTGAGATAATCCATCCACCTCACAGGTGGGGCATTTCAAGATGCTGATTAGACAGTATGATTATTGCACAGGTGTGCCTTAAGCTGGTGGCACACATAGCGACAGCGACAATGACATCGCTGTTACGTCACCATTTTCTGTGATGTAACAGCGACCTTGTAAGTCGCTGTTATGATCGCTGCTTAGCTGTCAAACACAGCGACGCAGCAGCGATCATAACGTCGCTACATGTGCAGAGAGCAGGGAGCAGCGCACACTGCTTAGCGCTGGCTCCTTGCTCTCCTAGCTACAGTACACATCGGGTTAATTAACCCGATGTGTACTGCAGCTACATGTCACAGTGCAGAGAGCAGGGAGCCGCGCACACTGCTTAGCGCTGGCTCCTTGCTCTCCTAGCTACAGTACACATCGGGTTAATTAACCCGATGTGTACTGCAGCTACATGTGCACAGAGCAGGAGCCGGCACTAGCAGCAAGAGCGGCGGAGGCTGGTAACGAAGATAAATATCAGGTAACCAGGGAAAGGTCTTTCCTTGGTTACCCGATGTTTACCCTGGTTACAGCTTTCCGCAGCTGCCAGACGCTGGCTCCTGCTCCCTGCTCGCTTCATTTCGTCGCTCTCTCGCTGTCATACACAGCGATGTGTGCGTCACAGCGGGAGAGCGACGATGAAAAAATGAAGCAGGACATTCAGCAACGAGCAACGACCTCACAGCAGGGGCCAGCTCGTTGCTGGATGTCACACACAGCGACATCGACGGGACGTCGCTGCAACGTCACAGAAAATGGTGACGTAGCAGCGAGGTCGTTGTCGTCGTCGCTGTGTGTGACACCACCTTTAGGCTGGTCACTGTAAAATGTGCAGTTTTACAGTATTGGGAAGTGCGTAGGTCAGAAACCATGACGGCTGGAAAAATATATTTTTACCATTGTGTGCCATAGCGCTCTACTTTATTTGCATAGTGCAAATATTCTCATAAATTTTGAATGAGTTACATGGTACGGCATCACCGTAACACACCACAGAAATCATCTGACTTAGCATCGGTGCACTGTATCCATTTTTGTTATGGAGGTAAATATGATTTTGCTATTTTTTTTCTCCTGATGGAAGCAAACATACTGTTCAAACATTTGCCAGCATAACACAAAAAAGGGCCAAATCCATCCATGTTTATTAGGAAGAATGTGGGTTTGTGTACATGCTGATATATGTGTTTACTGTATGTAAGCAAGCGTGTGCAAGTGGTTGTGTGTACATGTAAGCAATTGTGTGTATTTTTGTGTATGTTTATGTGTAGCACCCCTGAGACCCTCAGGGCACTACAGGGAACTGCATCCTCTTGGGGATGCAGGACCTACCCCCTGGGACTTAGAGTACTAGTGCCTTTTCCATCCAAACACAATCTAAATCCTAGTTCTCCTCTCCACACTGGGCATAGAGGGTTAACCACGTAAGGGGATGGTCGCCATGGGAACGAATCCCTGGATATAGCCAGCCTGGTGGGAGGCAGGAGGCAGCCTGGTGGGAGCAGTCAGTCAGTAGTCAGTAGAGAGTAGCACACAGAAGAGGTGTGTGGACGTGCCTGAGCTGGTTCCATGTAATGGTGACCCCAGGGACACAGGAGAGAGGTCGCCAGGACAGGTACCGAGATACCGCTGGGACCGGGGCACGCACAGGGAACACGGCCCTAGGTCAAGCACAAGTTTTACACTGTTTGGCAAACACCTGCATGGTGAGGACACCTCCACGGACTTCACCAAACCAAATAATCTGGGGGCATCAGCAGTAAACTAGGATCGGGGTTCGGACACTTACCTCCCCACAGGGTCTGCCCTGCCCGCCGTACGGAGAAGGAGACTGTACCCCAAAAGGGACAGTCGAAGTCCCCAAATGCTCCACGCTATGGGAACTCAATCTACAGAGAGTGCCGGGGACAGAGCAACCTGGGTCATTACATTGGCAATGGTCCTCCTGGGACCTGAACCAGCAACCCCTGAGTCCACAGTGAGTAGAGACTGTGAAAGACAACCTGGTGTGGTTTCCATTATTGCCCCACTACATCTCCCAGGCACAGCCTTACCTGCGGGGGCCTACCATCACAGCTGCCACTACCACCAGCCCTGGGAGCACCCACATTGAGCAGCGGTGGTTCTCCATCCCTAACTGCAACCCGCAGGTGGCATCACATGACAAAAACTTTTATCTCCCCTGTAAATACCCCCCATTAACAAAAGGGACACCGAGCATGGGACCGGGCAACGGCCACTAGAGTGACATTCCCATTTGTTACCGCCCGGGACTGAGTACCCCCTTCTCTGGGCACTACATATGTTAGCATGTTAGTAAATGAGTGCATGTGTTTGTGTGTATGAACATGCATGTAAGCATACATGATTATATGTGTGAGAGCATGCTCAGGGATCTATATTTTTGCTTTTTTCTAAAAATCCCTAGCAATGAATTTAGAGCTTTGGATGAATTTGGAGTTTTAGAAAGACTGAAGTGAGAGCCATATGTTGCTTCCTTGTACTGTATGTATGATATACTGTGAATGTTTTCTCTGTACGGTATATCCTGGTGACAGACTGCTGCTCTCTTGTTAAGTCTTCAATGACTCATAAATTCTTAGATTACATTTGTATATTCACTGAGCAAAATATGACATTTGAAATAAATATAGGTTTGATGTAAAACTTAAATATAGTGTGAAACTGCATATATTTCTTATCATAACATGTCATTATCAATAGATATGGCTGGAATTTCCATAGCAGCAGGGCTACATGGGATGAAATTCCCTATCACTATGTTTCCTCTATAGTCTGATCCTATTTCTAAAGTATAGATTAGAATCACAGGTCACTGACAAGGAAGATAAAAGTCTTTCCCAGCATCCGACCGAGTACAACTCCCTAATGTGAGTGGATTAGGGGACTGTAATCTAAGCAGCCAAATTGCAATCTCTATAAAGTTATATAAAACTAACATGCTGGTCGAGAGCAGACTATACTATGCCACGTGTTGGGATTATGTGCAGAAACCATAGAGTGGTTCAGAGTTTCTACAGCTCCTTAGTAAATTAGACTCTATGGTCCACAATTCAATAAAGTTGGAATTTTATACACCGGTTTTAATGGGGGCATGCAAAAATATGATGTTTCAAATTCATTAAGAGTAGAGATGAGTGAACCTGAGATTCAAAGTTCAGGTTCAGAAACCGACTACAAAAAAAAAACAAGGTTCGGGTTATGAGTGTAAACCCCTCAAGCGAGTAGCGCTGCCCTGTACGAGCTGCATGCAGTGTTTGAACGGCTTGCACTTGGAGTAAAATCAGCATGATCAGATGTAATGTACACACACAAAAAAATAATAAAATAATAACATTTGAAAAACCCCACCCAGCCAGAAATAATCTGCTTAAGGCTGGCAGTATGTCGTTGGAGCCACAAACTGCCCAGTTGCAGACTACCATTGAGGTTCGGATCAAGTTGGGATCACAAACCAAACTTTTTTAAGGTTCGACTGTACCTGCCGAACTTCCAAAGATTCGCTCATCTCTAATTAAGAGATTCACACCTCTTAAAGAATTTGGCACATCTTATAAGTGGTGTGTGCCTCACCTAAGAAAAGTCACCACGTTCCATCAATTTAATGGGCAGGCATAGCCCCGCGACTCCTCCCCAGCTCTACCCATTTTGGCACAGTTTCTTGAAAAGGCATGAAAATAGCAAAAGTTGCCACAGTTTTGCACAACTTCCATATTGTGCAAAAATATTGCCACTATCCATAGTCTTTAACGCCTTTTTTCCTGTTAGAAACACTTTGATGAATTAGTCCTTATGTTCCATGGTACTACAACTCCCTATGCTGCCATGTTACCAAGGTATTTCCTTTTAGAAGAACGCTTTTAGGAAAACGTTGGCTTCTGGGGAACATTGGCATTAGAGTTGAGCAAGTACCTAACTATTCGTACTCGCTATACTCATATCAAATACTGTCTAATACTCGCGTATTCATTCTGAATAGTATGTGCAATGCAACTCAATGGGGAATACTCACAATGTAACAAGCAACCAGAATGCCGTACTAGTCGCTACTCGCACGAATAGTACGGCATTCGGGTTACTCGTTACTTTGCAAGTTTTTCCCCATTGACTTGTATTGCACACACTATTCGGAGTGAATATGCCAGTATTAGACAGTACTGGTTATGTGTATATGGTGCCCCTGAGTGTCAGGTGCCACAAGGTACTACATATAGCACCGGATTCCTGGAAGACCAGTGCTGGTAACTAACACAACACACACACAAATCCATACTCTTTTCCCCAGACTGGCTGACAGACTAGAGATGGACCTGACAGGTGGTCACCTATAGGCTGGAACGCATCCAATCCACTAGTCAGAAACCTGGGAGGAGGAGGGGCTAGTCAATGGAGTGGATGGACGACGGACATCTTGTGAGATAGAAAGAGAAAAGACAGAGAGTCAGTCAGAAGTTGACATGCTGACGGGAAAGTGTAACGCGACTACTAAGTAAAAAGGACTACGATTGCCAGAGGGAGTACAGCGTAGTACTTATTGGATCGAGCACCTACAGGGTACAGAGTCCTAGATCAGGATCATGCTTTAGGCTCGCCTGATAACAATCTGCCCGGTGAGGAGACCATCAAGGACCTCACCGACATTAGTGTCCGGGGCACAGCAGCAGAGAGGGAACCTGGGAATGGTGACAGAGGTCAGACCCATGAGAGAATCAAGCTGCCTGCTGTACAGACCAGGATGGAGACAACATTAGGGAACCCCATAAACGTTCCAAGCCACGGGGACCCACCAACTACTACAGGGTGCATAGAAGTAAAGCTCACGAGTTCACTACACCGGCACTGGAACAAAGGGAATACTGGATTGGTAAAGACCAGCACAAACCAGATAGCAGCAACTCCTAAACCAGTAAGTAAAGCACAAGTTAAACTGCAGCCCCTGTGTTGTCTGAATTCTTACACGTCTGCACCAATATACTACAACCACTATCGTCCTCCCCTGGGGCGTAGCTCTACTTGCGGAGAGCCATCACACCTAAGCTACCCAATAGCACCAGGCCAAGCAATGAGAGACTTTGCCGCGGTGTCTTCTCCCATATAGCCGCATACCGCAAGTGGCGTTGCAAAAAACCTTTTAATTTTATTTTTCCCCTGTCCAAAACCCCTTTTAAGAGACCCGCAGCGTCACGGAAAAGGGCAACAGCCACCCAGTGAACTGTCCCAGTAATATACAGCCTGGGACCGAGTACCCCAAATCCCTGGGTTGCATCATGTATAGCCAGTATGAATAGTCAAGTACTTGCTCAACTCTAATTGGCATGAAAATGGAAGACATGGTGGACTTCTGTGAATTCTGTACTATGTCACTGTACAAATCGAAGCTTGTATAGATATGACCATGAGTACAAGCCCTTTTTCTAATTTCCCATCATAAATGTGGCTAATACAGGATCTTGTACATGATCCAAAGAAATTCTGCTTTTCTCAAGGTCGCTATATTTTATATACTGCATCTTAGACCATGTGTCAGGTAATGCATAGGAAATCATCAGAAGCTTAATGTTACTCTTCTGTACAAGTTCTTTAAATACATGCTTTAAGTGATTTGTCCCTAATGGAAGTTAATATTTCTCCAAAGACCCCGGGCCTACTAAATGCTTGTCAAGGACTTAGTTATTACAAGTGGTTACTATGTATACAACAGCTTTCAGCAATCTTTTCTTTTTTTTTTATTGTATGCACTAAACAACCTCCAAGCTTTGTATCTAGAAGAGATTGCATTTTTTGCTCCATACCTGTGTTTCAGTGCTTCGAAAAGATAATTCTTTTAGAAAAGTGACCTTGAGCCTTTCTGGTTCAATCCATTTTCCTATGTTTGTGGTTGTCGCTAATTTCTAACGATAATCCGTAAAAATATGTGAATGTTTCTATCAGATTGTTAAAAATGTTGCCAATGTTTTTTTTTATTTAGCAAATATTTTAATGCGTTATATAAGCAATCAGCTCAGATAGCATTAACTTTCTATTTCGTATATTAATTGGAGAATTTTCTGATGCATGACCAGATCTGGAAGAAGGCCATGGGAATATTAACACTTGAAATCAACTTGTCAACTTTTGCTAAAGAAAAAAAAAATGATATTAATCCAGAATTTTAGTACTTTAAAGTGTGGCAATAAATACTGAATATATATGATATAAATTGAACAAAGTACTTTTTCATATTTACACCATACACAGTCTTTCACCTTGTAAAGTTTGCACACATTTAACTTTTTCCCTTTCACTATGATACATGATGTCTATGGGACCAGATTAACCCTGGGACTAGGAGCTTGGCACAACCATTCTGCGAATCATGGTTCTACCTCTAGGGTGTACAGCCATTGTGGGGATTGTGGCTCTACCTCTAGGGTTTACAGCCATTCTGGGGATCGTGGCTCTACCTCTAGAGTGTACAGCCATTCTGGGGACTGTGGTTCTACCTATAAGGTGTACAGCCATTCTGGGAACTGTGGTTTTACCTCTAGGGTGTACAGCCATTCTGGGGATCGTGGCTCTACCTCTAGGGTGTACAGCCATTCTGAGGATCGTGGCTCTACCTCTAGGGTGTACAGTAATTCTGGGGATTTTGGCTCTAATTCTAGGGTGTACAGCCATTCTGGGATGATGACTCTACCTCGAGGGTGTACAGTCATTCTGGGGATCGTGGCTCTTCCTCTAGGGTGTATAGCCATTCTGTGGATCGTGGCTCGACTTCTAGGGTGTACAGCCATTTTGAGGATCGTAGCTCTACCTCTAGGGTGTACAGCCATTTTGGGGATCGTAGCTCTATCTCTAGTGTGTATAGCCATTCTGTGAATCATGGCTCTACCTCTAGAGTGTACAGCCATTTTGGGAATCGTGGCTCTACCTTTATGGTGTACAGCCATTTTGGGGATCGTTGCTCTACTTCTAGGGTGTACAGCCATTTTGGGTATCGTAGCTCTACCTCTAGGGTGTTCAGCCATTTTGGGGATCGTGGCTCTGTCTCTAGGGTGTATAGCCATTTTGTGGATCAGGGCTCTACCTCTAGGGTGTACAGCCATTTGTGGGATTGTGGCTCTACCTCTAGGGTATGCAGCCATTTTGGGAATTGTGGCTCTACCTCGAGGGTGTACAGCCATTCTGTGGATCGTGGCTCTACCTCTAGGGTGTACAGCCATTCTGAGGATCGTGGCTTAACCTTTAGGGTTTACAGCCATTCTGGGGATCGTGGGTCTATCTCTAGGTTGTATAGGAAATCTCCAATCAATCATGACAAAAAATATGACAAATACGAGTTATTAGTACAAAATAGAAAATAATTTTCTTTGCTATCACATTTTTTAAGACCTAATTTATAATTTAATTTATAAACATTTTTATAAAAAGTCACATGTTAGACTTAAATCCGTTTTGACCCTAATGGGGGTCAAATTAGGGGACAAAGTCATGGATAATTCTCATTTTTTTACAATAATTACTACACTGTTGAACAGAATAGATGTACACTCATGAGCTGGAATGCATCGTATTGTGCCATGTGGACAAGACATGTAGAGCAAGATTATGTGCTTTATTACCACCTGCAAATCCAGCATTGAGTAAAATAAGGCAATAAAGGGCTTGTCAACAATTCGGTAAATCTCTTCTAATTTGTTATATTCTCCAATATAAAATAAAGCAACCTATAATCACATCTGGTTCCAGCGCCATTCCAACGTCGTTGCCCTTGAGTCTCCTGGGGATCTCATGACATTATATCACATGCATCCTGCAGCCAATCAGTGGCTGCTTCAGTCTCACTTACATTGGATGAAACTGATACTGAGAAGAAGAGAGTGATGCTGTGGCCCTCTGACTTCTTCTAGATGTCAGTTACGTCCAAACGAAGTAAACGTGAAGTGGATGCTGATTGTCTGCAAGGCTCACCTGACATAACGTCATGCAATCCCCAGGAGACTCGATACTGACGTCGCTGGAATGGCGCAGGCACCAGAAGTCAGTATAGGTTGTTTTTATAATATATAGTGTAACATAGTAAATGAGAAGGGGTTGTCTAAATATTGGAAAAATATTGACAAGTGAGAATACACGTTAAATCTGGCAGAAATGCATGACAGGCTTGAATGTCCTATTTTTTAATTTAGTGCATACTATATACCAGAGTCAATTGAATTTAATTCTTAAAGGAGTTCTCCACACTACATCTTTATTTCATGATAGGCTCGCAGACATCTCATTCTCCCTAGATCCCATGATGCATCTCTGCCAATTCCCCGATCTTTGTTGACAAGATCACAATTACAGTATACCACTGCAACCAATCACTATAGTACAGTGGCTATGCTGATGTAGATGGCATGAACTGATGTCCCAGTGATAGGCTGTATTGGTCACATGCACTGTAGTCATGACTTCAGCGCTGCAGCCTGTCAGTGAAGAAAGGGCTTAGTGTAGTCATCCGTTTTGCTTAAAACATCAATAGGCAAGACATACACAAGAGTTCTTTACATTTCTGTATGTTTTATTGCCTGGTAACAGTATATTTTGCTGTTTCTGGCTTATGAAATGTAACTCTTAAATGTCTGGAGCACACACAATAGCTCCATAGAAGTATACAGTCATTTCTCTTCACCATTCACTGTCAGTTTAATGCATTTACAAGTTCAATCATGAAGATAGCACATTTGCCTTAGCAGACAATGACATTATTCTCATTTTATTCAGAGATTGTAGATTTGGTTGGGGCATGTTCTGCTTTTTATTTGTACAGTATGCTTCTTGTTTCACTTAGAAATGTGACAAGAAAATCCACACTTTTGTTGCTCAGCAGTTTCCCTGTCTCCTAGAAGATTACCATCTCATTACATCCAGTTTGACAAAAGAGGTTTTCTTTTTTGCTTCTAAATTCTAAATATTTGTCAGGCAGCTCAGCCATAACCTGGCTCTTGTGTTTGTATTTTACGTAACTCTGTAACAGCCCTGAGTACTTGTATCGACATCTTAAGCACCGCCAGTCGTGTCCTATGATAATGGAACATGAATTCAGCAGTCTCCCGCGCCCTCATAGATGGTGACGGTGATCATGGGCATGCCGAGATCAAATTAAAGAGCAAATTATGCTGCAAAATGTAAAGAAAAATGGATGTGTCCTACTTTATCTATTTTCTTACTTTTCAACATCTCCACAAAATGACAAGCCTTGAAAAAAAAATGGTGTCAATCAATTAGGGGTTGTGGGTACTGCAAAAATCTGGTCACTCAGTATGGTATCAGAAAAAACATAGAGCATTTCCAAATATATATAGATGTATATAAATTAAAATTACATATAAATCCAAGAGTAACTCTGTCTAGATTTTTGTTCATCTGTTTCACATGACCCTTTTCCATGTGCCAATGTAGCGCCCCTGAGACCCTCAGGTTACTACAGGGAACTGCATCCTCTTGGGGATGCAGGACCTACCCCCTGGGACCTAGAGTACCAGTGCCTTTTCTACCAAAACACAATGTAAATCTTAGTTCTCCTCTCAACACTGGGCACAGAGGGTTAACCACGTAAGGGGATTGTTGCCATGGGAACGAATCCCTGGGTATAGTCAGTCTAGTGTGAGGTGTCAGTCAGTCAGAGAGTAGTCGAGGGTTGAGTAGCACGCAGGAGAGGTGTGTTGAAGTGCCTGAGCTGGGTCCATGTAACGGTGACCCCGGGGGCACAGGAGAGAGGTCGCCAGGACGGGTACCAAGATACCGGAGCACGCACAGGGCACAGGGCCCTAGGTCAAGTGCAAGTCTTATACTGTTTGGCAAATACCTGCCTGGTGAGGACACCTTCACGGACTTCACCGAACCAAATAATCTGGGGGCATCAGCAGTAAACTAGGATCGGAGTTCGGACACTTACCTCCCCGCAGAGTCTGCACTGCCCGCTGTATGGAGAAGGAGACTGTACCCCAGAAGGGACAGTCTGGGTTCCCAAACGCTCCACACTATGGGGACTCAATCTACAGAGAGTGCCGGAGACAGAGCAACCTGGGTCACTACATTGGCACTGGTCCTCCTTGGACCTGAACCAGCAACCCCTGGGTCAACAGTGAGTAGAGACTGTTAAAGACAACCCGGTGTGGTCTCCGCTATTGCACCTCTACATCTCCCAGGCACAGCCCTACCTGCGGAGGGCCTACCATCACAGCTGACACTACCACCAGCCCTGGGAGTAGCCACATTGAACAGCGGCGATTCTCCATCATTAACCATGACCCGCAGGTGGCATCACATGACAAAAACTCTTATCTCCCCTGTAAATACCCCCCATTAACAAAAGAGGCCCAGAGCACGGGACCGGGCAACGTCCACCAGAGTGACATTCCCATTTGTTACCGCCCGGGACCGAGTACCCCCTTCTCTGGGCGCTATATCAACATGCCAACTATCAGCCAAAAAATTCATAAAACACTTATTCGTTGTATGATATAATTTTAGACATACATGAATTCATCGTTATTGGCAGCAGTTTCTTTACATTTAGGGCAGTCAGACTGTGGAATTGTCACATCACGGACTTATGGAAGGTTCGGCATGAGGTAAAATACACAACAGACAGGGGTTTTACCAAGACAAACAAGGGGTACACTGGGGACACTTTAACAATGGTGGGCCCTAATGCTAGTGAGAGGGAAGATGGACACCTCCTCCACTTACCTGCCGCTGTCTCCTGTACTCCTAGCTAGTCCCTACACAGGTTCCTCACCTGTCGTCGAGCAAGTACTCGAAGCCCTCAATGACCCTAAAATTGTCCTGGCTAGTGAGTGGGCAGGTAAGGGACACTAGCCTCACTGCTGCACTAAAATAACACACTAGTGAAGGAAGACAGATGGGGGAAACACAAAGCCTCTGGAAAGCAAAAAGACATTAACCATACGAATGCTGAAGGAAATAAAATCCATGTAATATTGAAAGACTAGCATGAAAATGACTCTCAAGTCCTGAATCTGTCACTAGTCTCATAATACATAGAGACAGGTGAGGCAGCAATGCCCTATATCAAGAGGTAGTAATGGCAACACTATAAGAACTTTTAGAAAAGTGCTGGATGATTTCCTCACTACACATAACACTGTTTGTTATAAATGATTTGACAAAAATGTTGAATTGGTGGAAGAAGGTTGAACTCGATAGACCTAGGTCTTTTTTCAACCTATGTAACTATGTAGCTATGTAATATGGGGCCGAAATAGTTGTTTAAGTGCTTGTTCTTCCCCCATCATTGCTCATAGGCATGTATCGACAGGCTAATAAACAAGTGTTTAACAACTTGAATGTTATGAAAATGCATAATGGGAGAAACAAATAGCTGGGCCTTTTGTCTTGGATGGTAAAACCCAGAACTATGATAAAGGACCCTTATTAATCTGTAGATACCACTCGTAGTCTCATAAGAACCTCATAAGAACTACCATGATGCTTTAAATGTCATAAAAACTTCTTTATTGATACACCATATTAAAAACAAAAAAGTGACAACAAAGTTATAGCTTGGCAAAAAATAGAGCAGTGGAAATCGCAAATGCGTCTCCCCTAGACAAGAGGGAAAGGTGAGTACGGGCACATCAAACCCATCTGAAGGTCAATTATATCACAATTAGCAGGATATATGAGATCATCTCACCATAATTATAATTTAATGCTGTTTACAACAAGTCCAGGCTAAAAGTGCTTCAAAAGGATGTATTTTTTTATTTTATAATTATTTTTATCTGCCCACCTGGACAAGCCACATGTACTGGTCGCAGGAGGAACCCAAATCAAAATCAACAAATCTGCCCACCTGGACAAGCCACATGTACTGGTCGCAGGAGGAACCCAAATCAAAATCAACAATTTTCTATACACAATAAAAAATCACTCAACCGCAACCACAAGGCCTCATACAGGTGTGCAGCAAAAATATCTTATATCCTTATTAATCTGTGTAATTCTGTCCATCTGATACAAAATGCCACCTCATACTTTAATTACAGATTGTCAAAGAATGTCCCTTAAATCTCCTTTAGGCCTGCGACACACATCCGTACCGCCGGCACGTGTTTGTCATTTTTTACACATACCGGCGGCACGGAGACACAATAAGCAATGCTACCCTATTGTAGCAGGCACACACACGTTAAACCACACGGAACGTGTGTCCATGTGCGTTTGTACGTGTGTGCGTTTTTCAAAGCGCTAACATGTCAGTGTTTTCTCCTGCAGCACGGGTGTCACACGGCCCGCACCCGTACCACACGGATGTAGTGTGGATGCGGTCCCGTGTGACACGCGCCGGAGAAAACACACATGTCAGTGAAAAAAAAAAAAAACATTAACTCACCTTCTCCAGCCCTGCTGTCTCAGCCGCTGCTGCCTCTTGCTGCCGACCGCCACTTATTATTCTCATTTAATATTCACTTCACTGCCTGGCAGCTGCAGCAGCAGGGAGACAGGAGGGCTGGAGACCGAAGATCAACACCACGGACAGCAGCGCGGACAGCAGGAAGGACCAGGTGAGTATGTAAATTACCTGTTCTACGTGTGCTATCGCGTTTAGCACACGTAGAACACACGTGGCCCGCATGTACCAGAGACAAGTACTTACCTGCACGCAACACGCAGGGGAAATACGTGTCTCTCGGCACGTGCGTGAATTTCACGTGAGTGTGGCAGAGGCCTTATGCAGGAAAGCCTGGCTGAAAGCTCTGGTGTTTTCTGTATCAGTGAGTGACTCATCTGACATTGAATTTTCTAGTAGAGAGCAGAAGAGTTGACTGAAACCCAACTTTATGGATCCTTCTCATCCCCCCGACATCATCTGGCATGTGGGGAGTCGGTAGCCCTCTATTCCCATTATCCCATGATATTGTCACTTCCACTTACTTTAGTCATATGTTTATTGGGGTTAAAGATTATTTTACTCAAGATCATATTTGATTCCCCAGCTGTACAATCTCCTTACATGTCAACAGAAATGAGGTCCTCCTAGCACATAGTCAACAGCCCAAACCAATAAACCATCTAAACAGGGCTGATCAATTAAGACAATATTCCTAGGGACCTCTTCAATCAAGAGCTGTTGTTGGGTTCGGCTGACTTTAGTGTAATGTTTATGAGGGGCTTAAAACCACCCCAAGACAATGATGGAAGTCTAAGATTACAATAGCCAGCTATATATTCTCCTTACATTTCTAATCTTCCAACAGTCATATAATCCAAACACATGATCAACGGACCAAAAAGATAGATAAACCATGGAGCCATTTGAACAGGGATAATCCGTGAGGTCAATTTACCTAGAGTAGAGCAATTTTTAACCAAGACATAGTTGGTTGTCCCAGAAGACAACCACACCACCTTCATGTAACCCTCTGATGTGACTAATGCTACGAGGAAATAAGTATAAGACTGAACTAGTCTGGTACACACTGCCATTTTACACCCCATTTACAATTCTACATTTATGATTAATGCAGCAATAATAATGACATGTAATAATTGCTTTAGAGGTTGACTGCTCAAAGCTGCCACGTAGGCACATTGCTCAATAGTGTAACATACAAAGTGATTTCTGTTATGTAATTGGGACTCTAGAGGAAGTAACTGGATTACATGTAAGGTGGTGCGTGGTAACTGAAATGTTACTTTTACAAGCATTTATTGCTCTGCTAATTGTGTAAAACACTAATGGCTATCTTCGTTATGCACTCGAAGCTACACCAAAATGAGAGTAACAAGAGACGTCCAGAGAATTATGTCAGGAGCCAGACGCTTTGCTGTATAAAGCACTGATTGCATTTTAGCAAAACATGAGCATAATGTGAAGAAGAAAAGGTTTCTACTATAAGCTTGTTTTATGTCTCCGAGAGTAAAATCTGCGCACATAGCACGTTTTCCTGCATACACCATAGATGTTTATTGTTAAAGGGAAGTTATACCTGCCATTATTATTGTCTATATAGTCAGCTATCTTAAAGGGAACCTAGCATGAGGATATTAAACCTCAAACTAATGACAAGTGTGTGAAGGCACTTTTTTGCTGCATAAATCCATACTTTCCTAAGAATCCAGAATGATGTGCTTTGCGGTGTAATATTGCACTTGCAGCTCTCCTGCCTTCCCTTCCTCATCTCCGCCTGCCCCCTGCCTCTTGTGTCCGACTGACAGGTTAGAGGAAGCAGGAACTGAAAGAGTCACCTGTACGTCAGACACAGGCAGTGGACATGGAATAGGTAAGGAGGGCACAGGAGCATACAGTACCATGTCCATCTCCGAAGCTCAATTGGAAATTATTTAAATGCTGGATTTCTCAGAAATGGAAAAATAACAAAGGTATGTGTAGCGCCCGGTCTCAGTCCTGGCGCAGCACCCCCGCACAATTCCGCTTTTATGTCTTGGCAAGGGCTCCTCTCTCCTCACCAGACCAGCAGTCCCAAGCATCCTATTCCTGCCCTGGGGCCTGCCGCAGCCTCTTCCTGCTTCCAGGCCACACACAGGCCTCCTGTGAGTGCCCAAAGGGTGTGTGGCCATGCCCCCTTTCTTAAAGGGCAGGTGTCCTATTTCCCGGAAGGGACCTCTGAGGTCAGCAATCTCCCTGTAAGTATTTAAAGGATTCTCTCCTTAGGCAACATTGCCTATCCTTAGTGACTTGCTAGTGCTCAGGTCTTGTACCCGTTGCTGTGTCTAGTCTCAAATTTTCATGTCATAGTATCAGTTACATGTACCTGCTAATCTGTGTCTCTTTCCAAAGCATGCTACTACTACCACCTCCATGCTACCACATCTGAGTCAGCACCTTTGTGCTACTACATCTGAGTTACTATCTCCATGCTACCATGACTAGGTTTCCACCTTCATGCTGCCACGTCCGAGCACAACCATTCGGGACTTTAGAGACTCTTTAGTCCATCTGAGCCAACCACACTGGTCCTGGCTGCAGTGCATTTAGGCCCCCTGGGGCTGCACCTGAAAATCCCGTTATAGGAGTTAGCTCGAGGTTAGTTCCTCCAGGGGAGTCCAGTGTACTGCCCAGTGGTTCCACGCCCTGATGCTCGCTGCCCCTCGGTGACCATAACAGTATGGGTTTCATCAGAAAGAGAGCACCCTTACTTACATGTCATTAGTTTATGGTATAAAGTCCTCATGAAAGGTTCCCTTTCGCATATAGCATCCCTCTAATATCATATAAAATATTTGAGGAAGAAACAGTTAATCCTACAATAGCCCTCAGTCCAGTAGACAACTGCGCAACCAGCTCTGTCCTCACCTATTGTACCATACCCCATTCCCTGTAGACTGTGAGCCCTTGCGGGCAGGGTCCTTTCTCCTCCTATACCAGTCTGTTTTGTACTGTTAATGATTGTTGTACGTATACCCTCTTTCACTTGTAAAACGCCATGGAATAAATGGCGCTATAATAATAAATAATAATAATAATCCTCTTGAATAAAATCTCGGTCCTTTATTAGAAAGTCATAAAAACAGTACATGCGTGTCATCTCTGACGCATTTCCAGCGCTGCACTGTGCCCTTAGTTATATAGCCAGAAATGCGTCAGGATGACACATGCACCAGTGAAGCTGTTTTAATGTCTTTTCTACTTGATTTTCCAGCAATATATTGATTCCTGGAATCCTTCAACTAGCTACTGTTGACGGATGTGCTACGTTTATTAGTGTCTCTGTCAGGTATGGCTTCGATCTACCTAAAATAAAATGATTTTTCTTAATACTGTGGATTTCAAAGTTTCTTTAGCTATGGTATCCCTGCAATGTGAGCAAAAAGAAATCCGAAAAGTATGCTGAAAACTGCAAACCTCTTATCTCATTAGGATCCTGTTAAGATTTTTATTGCTAGAAATGTTCGTTGCTTGGACTTGAAGGGTTTATCCATTTTTAGCTGTTAAATCCCTGACAATAAGATACTAGCAGGGGGTTCTGCTTCTCAAACCCCATCAATTGGCTGGAAAGTCTAGCAAGTGCTCAATTCATCACTGCAGGAGAAATAAACATTAGACGGTGCCCACAGAAATCAATGGGTTGCCAACTGAAGAGGCCCTCTAGAGCTAAAGCTACTATATATAGAACTTCTCCAGTCTTGAAGAGGTTTCAAGGAGGGTGAGAAGTCATATGGAAGACACAAGGGACAAGAACAATCCATTTAATTACCATTTATTACAATATACATAAACTGGAAAATGGTAAGTTTGCACAAAGCTCTTTTCACACTACATTTTTTCCTTCTGTTAAATGCATATACTGGTAAAAGCGTCTGATGTATATGCTTATTGGAAGGCAGCCAGTACGTGGCATCTGTAATGGGATGACACTGTAAAAAATATACATTTTTACTGTACTGAATGCAACTGTATAGTCAACTGCTCCATCCCATACAGCTAAAAATACAGTACAGTGCCTTGAAAAAATATTCATACCCTGGAAACCTTTCCACATTTTTTTTCATGTTACACCTACAAACGTAAATGTGTTTTATTCGGCTTTTATGTGATATACCAGTTGCAAGTATTTGTGAAGTAGAAAGGATATCATACTTGGTTTTCTAAATATTTTGAAAATATAAATCTTAAAATTGTGACATGCATTTGTACTCAGTCCCCTGTACTCTGATACCCGTAAATAAAATCCTGAGTGACTTCCATAAGTCACCTAATTAGTAAATTGAGGCCCCCTGGGTGTAATTTATTCTCAGCTGTTCTGTGCAGACCTTGAGAACATTAGGATTTAAAAAGTATTATGAAAACCAAGGAACACACCTGACAGGTCAGGGATAAAGTTGTGGAGAAGAGTAATGCAGGGTTAGGTTATAAAAAATAGCATCAAGCTATGGACATTCTTAAAAACACAAAAGATTGGTTGCACTTTCTAAATTTGTACAATGTAAATATTTATTCAATAACAAACAAAAAAGCCTAGATAAGACAAATAAAAACATTAGTGGTAGAACCTGTTTCCTATCCCAAAAATATACAACCCATATTAGAGGCATGATAACCAATAGAGCCATGTGAATGTGGGGGCAGTCTGAAATAAATATCAATGCACATTACCCCTAAAGTGATGTCAAGTAGTATTCAGTAAAGAAAGGTGCAATGCACATGTGCAGGGAATAAGTAATGCAATATAAAAAGCAATAAAGTGCCATGTGCATAGTCACCAGGTAAATTGCCTCATAGAAAAAGCATCATATGACAAAGGGGACCCCAAGCTCATTACTAAAGGAGGTGGCTTCTTCGGTTCAGTGGCTAGACTAGTGTTTTATATATCAAATTATAAAAAAAATATAATTGGGTAAATTATCTAATGGTGGGTAAAGATGACTCAGTTTTTTGACATATCAGGGTGCATATGTGCTGGACGCATAGTGAGCACCTAGATCGTGATTCTCAAAAATGGCCAGAGATACTGATTGCATATCAGTCATACCTCTCCAAATGGTGGCAATAATTAAATATATTTTCTGTTCCAAAATGGCTGCAATTGCAAAGTACATGTTATTTCAGTCCAAAATGGCCAAAAACCTAACAAACAGGTATTATTCTTGTACACTTTACAAATCTGGCCTTTATAGGAGAGTGGTGAAAAGGAAGCCATTTTTGAAAGCAAGCTATAAGAAGTACTGTTCGCAGTTTGCAAAATGCCAGCCATGTAGAGGACACTGCTAGCATGTGAAAGAAGGTGCTCTGGTCAGATGAGACCAAAGTACAAATGTAAAATGCTACATGTGGCGGAAAACTACCACTGCACATCACCCTCAAAACACTATCAAACATGGTGGTGACAGCATCATTCTATGGGGATGCTTTTCTTCAGCAGGGACAGGTAAGCTGGTCAGAGTTGATGGGAAGATGGATGCAGCTAAATGCACAGCAATCCTGGAGGAAAACCTGTTAGAAGCTGGAAAAGACTTGAGACTGGGTTGTAAGTTCACATTGCACCAGAACAATGACCCTAAATATACTGCCAGAGCTACAATGGAATGGTTTAGATCTAATCATATTCATGTGTGTGAATGGCCCACTCACAGTCCAGACCTAAATCCCATTGAAAATCTGTGGCAAAACTTGAAACTTCCTGTTCACAGACACTCTTCATCCAATCTCATTGAGCTAGAGCCATTTTCCAGAGAGGAATGGGCAAAAATTTCAGCCTGTAGATGCAAAGCCGGTGGAGACAGACCCCAAAAGGCTTAAATCAGTAACTTCAGGTAAGTATGGTCCAACAAAGTATTGAGTCAGATGGGCTTAATACAAATGCATGTCACACTTTTCATACTCAGATTTATAAAATATTACAAATACTTTCTTTTTTATGTTGGTATTTCCCATAACATCCCAATAAAATGCATTTACGTTTCTGAGCGTAATGTGAAAATTTTGGAAAACATCATGGGAAATGAATACTTTTTAAGGCATTGTATATCACTGACTGTACACCAAAATTGTTGTCAGCTGGTGACATGGAGTTTATAGATTTGTTAAATGTATGTAGGGAGAGCTCTATGTATAGGGTGAGCAGAAAAACGTGGAGTAAAAGATGCCTTGTTCTTAGTCCTCTAAAGTCTTACTGACTTATAGTCCTAATTTGTAGTGAGTCCAAGGGTTCTCCTATTAGAACACTGATATTCAATTCCAAAAACTGCCTTGTGGACTGCCTGACATTTCCTTGCTTCCTGCTATAGAGCTCTGATCCAGTAGAGGGAGTATTTCTTATGTCAAATTTTGAAAGAAGAGAAGGACTAAATAAATTTCCAGTTTATGCAATTGGGCTTTAAATTATACATAAACTCTAAAAACAGGGGAATACTATTGTACATCCAAGTCGGAATCCTACATAACAATTGTATTTGCTTTATATATTGTACTCTTTAAGGAGGTTACGAGAAAAGTGTGTTTATACATTCTTTATGCATCCTCAGTGTCCAAACTACAGCAACTGGAACATAACTGGCCTTTAAAACTGGAATTTACACTAGAGTGAAAATGAAAATAATGTTAGCCTATGCATGTTCAGGCTAAATTGCCAATTACATATGTGGCTAATATTGCTTTTCTAACCTTTAAGAAATCGCAGATGATAGATTACTGCTTTTTTTTCCCTTTGTTTAACGTTCTCCAAGTTTTAACTACATTTACACAATGATGCAGAAATGCCACTGGACTTGCACACTCCATAGCCTCACCAATAAAAATTAGTAATGGATGCCGCTGACGTAATTGAAAGCACATCCTTTAGTTTTATACTGGTGTATATTTGGTTTTACATCTAGGCATAAGCTTTCATTTACTAACCAGATGACTCCAAAAAGTGGCTTTAAAATATCACAAAATATGAAGTAAAAAAGGTTCATGAAAATGTTAGAGATTCTGCATATTTAAAGACTTTTCCGCTCTTGGAGCGCTGTACAGCCTTATCGCCAACCACAATGACCCGGAATTTACAGTGGCAAAAATCAGTACCTTCTGAATATTTTAACAGGGTGCTTTACTCCACTAAGGTGAGTGACAATGTAAAGGAAAACCAAATAAACATGATTCCTCATTACTTCCCATTTTATAGAAGATATCAAATTATTTATATGATAATCATAAAATGTTAAATATTCAATAAATAAGCCTCCTGGCCAACATTTAAATGAACTTCCCTGCTGGTAAAGTTTACTTCTTATATAGCTGCTGTGTTAGTGCCATATAATGTGTATAACTAGGGGAACATTGTCATAATAGCTGAAAAAGAAGATGTCTATTATATTCGGTCAACAACAGAGAAAAAAGAAATCTCAGTCAGACAAAGGAATGCAAAAACAAACATGGAAACGAGGTATGTATTGACAGGACAGGGACCCCCAGACTGGCACTCAGACTTGAGACATTGCGCTGTCCCTTATCTCGGAGGTAGGATTGATAGTAGCCAGGTCCGAGCCCCCAGCGTGACCCTGACTCCTGTCCGAACCCTGATCTTACTCCCCCTTGGGGCGGGCTGGAAAGCATAATGGCAAAGCCCCACAAAAAGATACAGACTAGGGAGAATGGCAACTTATACAGACAGCACTCAAAACACACAGGAGAGACAATATGTGTACCAGGGAGCCGCGAAAAAGGGAAGGAAATAACGCAGGGAGGGAACACTCACACCACTCAAAAGTGCAACATGGATCACCATTAACAGGATAATCACCAAGAACGGGATCACTAAAGCTATCATCAGCATATACAGAAAGGAAGCCATGCTTTAAATAGGGAGGAGAAAGCTGTATGTGGCAAATTAGTAACTTGAGCTGTTAGGTCCTGCTCACTAGTCTGCAGGATGAATTACTGCATAGCTGAAGTCCAGTGAGCCTGAACTAGATGACGCCTGGCTCTAGCTGAAAAACTCTGTGGTGTGAGTAGTGTCTGACAATGCCGTGTCAGCATGTATGTGCAGAGCCGAACATTGATGACACTCCACTGGTGGAGCAAGAACAAGTTAGTGCAAGTTACTGCTGTCTAAGAGGTCTTCATCATGCATAATTGCCCCTGCACTGGAGGTAGAAAAGGGCCCCTTTCTCCTTGAGAAGTTGGGCCAATGATATGTCTGCCCCAACACTCTTTGAGCCATGCTGCTTTCCGCATTGTGCCTCGTTTGTGTGAATGTTGTAAAATACCCATTTTGTCCTCGCAATGACATTCATGAGCACAGGGTATTTATGAGCTACTGTACATGAAAACCACAGCCACCCCAACCCTCTAGCTACTGATTGAAAGTTTCTTCCTATGCAAAGCAATAAGGGTTAATGCTGCACTATCATGAAAGGAAAAGGCAATTCAGTAGTACCATGATGGTGATGTTATTTTGTAAAGTGTTTCGTAGATTCCATTTCCTTCATCAGTAAAAATCACATGTGCTTTTGTCTGATGAAGGAGATGGAATCTCCGAAACGTGTTACACAATAAAATCACCATTCAGGTACTATTGGATTGCCTTTTCCTTTCACGATAATGCTGCATTACCTCTTTCATCGTCTCTTCACAATTGTACAGCTACGTGGGGCCACAGTAGCCATGATATCTATACAAATACAGGTGGTGACGGATAGTCATTACAAACCTACTGAAAGTCCTCAAAATCAGCAAGTAATAAAAAGTTCATTTTTCAAAAACCCACACAGCAAGTATATATAGCAGACAAAACCTAAGTGTGTCGATTACTACTGCTGCTATCTGGACAGTGGGAAATGACACAAGAAAGCGTCTGAAACGCGTGGCCTTATCCCCAGGATTTGCCTTCATCAATGATTTAGCCATTGTGGTTCAGTGAAATTTTTTTTTAAGCATGGTCTCTAACTCGGATTTTAACTTATTCTACAGTATTATAGATGGATACATTTTATCTATATTTTGGAACTGGATTTTTTTTCGGTTACAGGTTTTCAGCTTTTACATTAAAGGACTCTTTTTCAGGCCTAAAATACACTTCCGCAAAAAAAACGTACGTGTCTCACGGTCCGTTTTTCGAGTCCGTGTTCCATTTTTTAGGGGAGTTTCTCCGGTACGTATGGCATCCGTGTGATGGCGTATGCGAGCCGTGTGTGCATGTGGAATGTCCGTATTGACATAAAATATGTACGTGTGCTGTCCGTGTGCTGTCCGTTTATAAAGGTCCGCATTCTTACCCAATTAACGATTTTAATCATTCATCATGAGATCCTGGTGTTGTTGTTTGCTTTCAATTGTCCTGATAGATTGGAAACAAGTGTTTCAGATTTCGTGATGAAAAACGGACACGGACGATACGTGCTGAACACGGACATACTCTGTGTGCGGTCCGTGCAGGCACGGACCCATAGACTAAAGCGGGTCCGTGCCTGCGTGCTGCCGGCCAAAAACGGACATGTCGTCTGTGTAGAAAAGCGCACACACGTACTTACGACACGGACACACGTTCCGTGTGATTTTACGTGTGTGTGCCATCTACCATTGAATAACATGGGTCTCCATGTGTACGTGTCTCCGGTACGTGCAAATACGTACCGCACACATACAAAAAAAACGGATGTGTGTTGCGGGTCTCACATGGACACTACCAGTCAATATTGAAGATGACCATTGTATCTTTTTGTATGGGCCGTTTTTTTATAAGATGGGTTAAGTATCAACCTGCGAAGGCACAAACAATTAAATAGCAAAATTGGATGTCCAGATCCACTGAATTTGGCTGCTTAGTTATGTGGCGGTATCACTGAAGTTGATAGTGTGTTGTGTTATGCTGGATTTTATAAAGTTCCTTTCCTGTAACATGTTGTATAATAAGTTCAGCTTACTTATGAATGCTATACAAGTGGTATAAATGACTAAATACATTTGATGGCCATGAAGCCCGATGAATATGTAAATAAAATGCATATAGACCCACGGAATAGAAAACAAGTAACAAAGGAAAGTGCAGAGAAAAAAGGATATCTGACTGCAATGGAAATAATATAGATACAGAGAGATGAAAGCAATGTTATATTGTTCTGCTTGATTAACCGTTAGATCTATAATGTCAAGTAGCTCTTTAAATACCTTGTTTTTTATCCCGGTCTGTCCCTGAGGGATATCATGTTCTCTTCTCCAAACTGTCTACACTTCACAACAACCTCCTCACACACGGAGAAAATGTGACATACAGAATAAAGGGGGCCATACACATCAGATGAATGTATGGAGGTGTCCATATTCTCTACGCGACATTAGGTCTTTTTGTTCTCATGAGACTAAGCCACTGACAGTGGGGTCTGAAAGCAACTTACTCCCCTCTCCTCATTTAATACACATATACTCTCAGCTATGCTTGAGGGAGTTAGGAGGAAAAGTTTCTGGCTGAATGAAAATTTGACCTAGGTGCTTGGAAACCAAGTAAAGGGAGTTTGACAGCACAAAATGACTGTTCAAACCAAGCACACATGCCAGGGTGATGGTGTGCCACCCCGCTCGCAGCAGCCGAGCTGCTCGGGTCCGGACCTTCTGTGGGAGGCTCGAGGGTCTCCGGACACGGTGGTCTCACGGTCACTTCGGTTAAAAAGGGGGTTGGTAGTAGTGGATGTAGGACATATATGTACGGGCTGAGCCGTGTTAAGTTCGTGACGCCACCCACGGTATGTGTTCGTGACGCCACCCACGGTATGTGGTGAGGGTGGACACCACTGCTGCAGTGACGGGGCACCCGGGGGAGATGTTATGCAGCAAGTTGTTAACCCCTCCGTGGGCAGGGATGGTGGCCCTGGGATCCGTTGGGCGTTTGGTGCAGGGAGATGGTCAACCGCAGGGTGCTGGTGTACTCACTATTGAAGGAAACACACGAGTCTCTTGTAAACCAAGGTGATGGTGGTCGGTGCCCGCAGCCAGCTGTGTTCTGGTCCCCCACCGAGCTGGTGGTCTCTGTTTTTCTCCTGTACCTTTGTGTAATGGTGGACTGCCTGTGCTTGCAACTTCAGGAGTTTGCTCCCGGCTGGCTGTGGTCTAGGGAGCCCTTGCCCGCAGACGCTGGCCCGTGGGATCTCTGAGCCCTGGCAGTGGCCTTTTATCCCCCTCGGTGGGCTGTTGTCTTCTATTAGAGACTTTGGGTGGGACAGGACCTCTAGTCCTGGCTTCAATCGGTTAATTAACTGGTTCTAGTTGCTTCTGGTCCCGGCTTCAGGGTCCGAGTACCCCCCTGTGTGCTCCGGTTTCCGAGTCGGTTCCCCGGGTTGGTACCAGCGGGCCACTGCCCTGTCCCGGTCCACCTAGGTTCCACCGAGCCGTCTTCCCGGCTCCTGCAGACGTAGACCGCCGTCTGCCTCCTAGCCAAAGGCACCAGGGCTCCTACCCTGATACCTGTCAGTTTACTTCAGGCCTGACACACAGGCCTGACCTCCACTACTGAACTCTGAAACTGATCTGCTGAACTGCCTTAGACTGACTGTTTTCCCGCCCTGGGCTGTCTAGACTCCTCGGTGGGCGTCTTCCAACTGCCTAGTTCCGCCACCTGGTGTGTCCATCTAGCCCTGAGAGGGGGTGACTAGGGTTTTAAGGTTGGCTGATGTCACCTGTGAGGGAACGGTGTAGTGTAGGGGCCTATTTTTGACTACCTGGCCCGGCCAGGGCGTCACAATGGCCAATTAGTACAGTGCACCTTCCAATTTTGTTATTTTCAATTTTTTTTTTACTCTTCTTTGGCTTCAATAAAGCCAGAGATGTCAATGAAGGAAGAGAAGAGCGTAGGTTAGTGATGGGCGAATAGTAACTATTCATGTTCGGTTTATTTGTAACGAGACCCAAAGTACTTTTTTAGTATTTGTCACGAATGATGAACCTAATTGTCACGATTCCTCTGTGCAGAGCATCTTGAAGACTAGGAGATGCTCTGCTGCACTTTCCTGAGCTAGTGAGCTAACACCTTGGACAGCACAGGATTCCATGTTGGTGCTGATTACTCAGGTGTTCCACCTTCCTGGTTATTGCTCAGGCATCTTACTGAGCATGCTCACCCAGAACCTTGCCTGTTGTATTCTCTTGTTCTGCTGTTGGCTTGTGTCTCTGCTAGTGTTCTGATCTTTGTTTTCTGACTCCGGACTGTTATTTGACTTCTCTCTGGTCGCTCCCTGTTCCTGTTATGACCTCCTGCTTTTTCACCTCGGACCGTTACCTGACCATGTCTCTGTTTTCTCCCTGAACCTATTACGTGCTCTTCTAGAATTCTGACCCTCGAATTGTGAACTGACTACACCTCTGTTTACTCCTTGTGATCATACATGTCCTCCTGTTACCAGAACCCGGCTTTCCTAACTACTCTTCCATCTATACTATCCGTAAGTAGTGACTAGCATCACACTAATGCAAATCAATGGGGATCCTGAGCATTTGTCTTGCCGTGATGAATATTGGAATACCACTTGGTATTCGGTAAGCATTATCCGAACAAAAATTGTTACTATTTACCCATCTCTAGTGGAGATAAATGCAAGTCAGGAGGGTATGAAGTTATGCGTGAAATACTCTGCCATGTCAAGTGTGCACTGAGTGATTGTGCTTGTTTTGAACAGTCATTTCTGCTAACAGACACCCTATAAATCTAATTTTTCTCCCAGGACAGGTATTAACCCCTTAACGACCGCGGGCCGTAAAATTACGTCCTTGCGGTCATAATGTTACTGCCCGCGGTCTGCCGGCAGCATCATGCTGCGATCGGCACACATCTCAGCTGATTTTCACAGCTGAGATGTGTGCTTGCTAGGCACGAGCAGAATCGTTATCTGCTCGTGCCGATTAACCCCTTATATGGCGCTGTCAATATGTGACATCGCCATTATAAGCGCGATCGCGGTAAACATTTACTTACCACCCGATACCGGAAGTCACGTGACGCGATCACGTGACTCCTGATAGTTGTCATGGTAGCACAGGGTCATGTGATGACTCCTGTACTACACCTGACTTGCTTTCACTTTCGCTGTGCCAGCGGCACAGCAAAAGAGAAAGAGAGCGTATCTGCTGTTTACAGCCTTGTAGCTGTGATCAGCAGATACTGCAAAGCGATCGGAATGCTGATCGCAATATCCCCCTAGGGGGACTAGTAAAATAAAAAAAAAAGTTAAAGAAGAAGTTTTAAAAAATTAAAAAAAAACAAAAAAACCTAAAAGTTCAAATCACCCCCCATTCGTCCCATTGAAAATTAAAGGGTTAAAAAAATAAAAAATATACACACATTTGGTATCGCCGCGTTCAGAAACGCCCGATCTATCAAAATATAAAATCAATTAATCTGATCAGTATACGGCGTAGCTGCAAAAAAATTCCAAACGCCAAAACGATGTTTTTTTGTCGCCACAACTTTTGCGCAAAATGCAATAAGAGGCGATCAAAACGTAGCATCTGCGCAAAAATGGTACCGTTAAAAACATCAGCTCGAGACACAAAAAATAAGCCATCACTGAGCCATATATCCCGAAAAATGAGAACGCTACGGGTCACGGAATATGACGTAAAACGTGCGCCACTTTTTTCGGACAAATTTCCGATTTTTTTTAACCCCTTATATAAAAGTAAACCTATAAATGTTTGATGTCTACGAACTCGCACTGACCTGAGGCATCATACCCATACATCAGTCTTACCATATAGTGAACACAGTGAATAAAATATCTCAAAAACCATAGTGCTATCGCACTTTTTTTGCAATTTTTCTGCATTTGGAATTTCTTTGCTGTTTTCTAGTACACTATATGGTAAAACTGATGGTTTCATTTAAAAGTACAGCTCCTTCCGCAAAAAATGAGCCCTCACATGACCATATTGACTGAAAAATAAAAAGTTACGTCTCTCAGAAAAAGAATGGCGAAAAAAAAAACGGAAAGCGAAAAATCGGCCGGTCGTGAAGGGGTTAACGTTGCTGGAATCACAAAAGCCATGAGTGTGACATAATCAGCAGAGCCTTGACATTTTTTCATTGGAGCAAAAGTTTTGCAGTATGGAAGACGTGTAGTGTTACGCCAGGGCTTTCTTTTCAATAAACTAGAAATGCTAGGTCAGTGGTCATCAGATAATCCACTAGTTATACGAAAGGTACCGTCACACTAAGCAACTTACCAGCGATCCCAACAACGATAGGGATCGCTGGTAAGTTGCTAGGAGGTTGCTGGTGAGATGTCACACTGCGACGCTCCAGCGATCCCACCAGCAACCTGACCTGGCAGGGATCGCTGGAGCGTGGCTACACGAGTTGCTGGTGAGCTCACCAGCAACCAGTGACCAGCCCCCAGCGCCGCGTGGAAGATGCTGCGCTTGGTAACTAAGGTAAATATCGGTAACCAACCCGATATTTACCTTGGTTACCACCGCACGAAGCTACACGTGCAGAGAGCAGGGAGCAGCGCACACCGCTTAGCGCTGGCTCCCTGCTCTCCTACTTACAGCACACATCGGGTTAATTACCTGATGTGTGCTGCAGCTACATGTGCACAGAGCAGGGAGCCGCGCACAATGCTTAGCGCTGGCTCCCTGCTCTCCTACTTACAGCACACATCAGGTTAATTAACCCGATGTGTCCTGCAGCTAGCTACATGTGCACAGAGCAGGAGCCGGCAGTACAGGCAATGAGAGCGGCGGAGGCTGGTATCGAAGGTAAATATCGGGTAACCAAGGACAGGGCTTCTTGGTTACCCGATGTTTACATTGGTTACCAGCCTCTGAAGAAGCCGGCTCCTGCTGCCTGCACATTTAGTTGTTGCTGTCTCGCTGTCACACACAGCGATCTGTGCTTCACAGCGGGACAGCAACAACTAAAAAATGGCCCAGGACATTCAGCAACAACCAACGACCTCACAGCAGGGGCCAGGTTGTTGCTGGATGTCACACACAGCAACATCGCTAGCAACGTCACAAAAGTTGTTCGTTAGCAGCGATGTTGCTAGCGATGTTGCTTAGTGTGACGGGGCCTAAAGAGCCATTGCATTAGAAGAAGTTTAGTGTGTAGCACCTTGAAAATGGATAACTGACCTCATACTTAATGGCACCATTAAAGTGGAATGTTATGAAGCTGGTTACATAGTTGCAATGGTTACCTCCAGCAGGATAATGCTATTGCCCACACAGATCATGACATACATTAAGATAGAAATTGAATATCTCCAAGGACATATGGGTACCATGTTCACTTAATGTCATACTTCCAAATTATTGTCTGGAAGGTTGTGTAAAGATTCTCTACATCAGATCTGTCATAAGTACATAAACAGCATCTCTACTTCAATTATCACAAGTCTAAAAGTTAAAATGCAGAAAATGTAGGTCTTGGAGCACAATGTGTCCAGTTTCAGCATCTTTCATAATCAGTGTGACCATAGCTATTGGACATGTATTTGATAGTGGGCAGTAGTTTGAACTGTCACTTTTTCCTTACTCTGCTGTATATTTCTAGATTTGGCCATGTAGTAAACCAGTTCAGGCCATTTACCCCCATTTCTGAAATTTAGGTCTAAAGATTTAAAGAGTTGTAAAATCTTTTCTCATTTGAATATTTAGATAATTGCCACACCCTGTCCCACCTAGGCTCAACCCACTTTTTCAGATCTGGCTCGGATTGGCATAAAAATGGCAAACGTCACAACATCTTTGCGCAATTTCTATTTCTGAAATATTTTTGCTAATTTTTTGCAAGTGAGGTGAACCAAACACCAAGGTTATGTTCTCACATAGCGAATATATTGTGAATTTTCTGCTTCAGATTTGCAGGTGTAAAATCCATTGTGGGTGAGATTCTATTAAATCTCATACTCATGATTCTGATATCAAAAGCATAAATTATTCTACAGTAGAAATTTAAACCCCGCCAATGTCCCTTTACCCTGCAGAGTTTAACATTTGTAATGCAAAGGAAGGTGAAATCTACAAATTATTTGCAGAATTTCCACAAGGTTCCCTAAAAAATCTAGGATTTGGTACAATTTAAAGGAAATATGCCACACCCCCAAATGTTATTAAATCGCAAATATACGGTTAATCTGCAAGCTTTTAGTGTTTTAAAGTTGCTCATCCACCTCACTGAAAGCCCAACTAAAGTGAGGAAATTAACTTTGTTTCTCCCAGCAGCCTCTGGCTTTTAGTCATAGAGGTGCTACCGTTATAGCTTTAGTTATAGGGAAGGGCAGCTGTAACCACACACCAGCACTGACTGACAGTCGACTCAACAGTGTACCAATACACAGCTGGCTGTCCATCAGTGCTGGGTAGATACAGTAGTGAGGTTCAGCTGTAACCACACACTAGCACTGATTGACAGTTGGCTCAAGAATGTATAAGTACACTGTTGGCTGTCAGTCCACTGCTAGCTGTCAATTCATAGAGGGGGCAGCTGTAACCACACACCGGCACTGACTGACAGGCAGCTCAACAGTGTATTAGTACACTGCTGACTGTTAGTCAGTGCTCAGTACATAGTGAGGGGCAGCTGTAACCACAAACCGACACTGCCTGACAGCTCAACAGTGTACCATTACACAGCTGGCTTTCAGTCTCTGATCAGTAAATAGTCAGGGGCATCTGTAACCGCACACCGGCACTGACTGACAGTTGGCTCAACAGTGTAACAATACACAGTTGGCTATCAGTCAGTGTCAAGGTATGTTTAAAGCCGCCACTCCCTATTTATTGAGTGGTGACTGAAGCCGAGCCATTTGCGCCTCTAGGACTGAAAACTAGAGGCCATTGGGAGCAATTAAGTTCTCAGTGCAGCTGCCGCACAACTTTAGAATGCTAATAACCTTCAGATCAACCCAATATCTGCAGGTTAATAGAGTTTGGGATCATGACAGGTTACTTTTAACCATTACTGATTTTCCATAGCATCAAAACACTCCCATGTGAACATACCTTATCTGTGTGGCCAGGTTAACTTGTAAGACGCCAAATACATTGCCGCATGCACAGATACAGCATTCCTGAAATGAAAGATCAGCCTTCTACAAACGTCTGTTTTGCATTCCGATCTTTTGTATACAATTTAAGTAATGCAGTCACTCCAATATTAAGTGCACAGGCAGCCACACTGCCTGAATTGCATACGCACTATGGTATAGACAGTGTGCCGCTCTTGTCAAGGTTAGAAATGCTACATCTGTGATAAAAGCAGGGCTTTCTTTCCAGAGCTTGTTACATTCTCAGCAGTGATGAATTAGAATTAATTACAATGGAAGAGATCAGGCCTATTTAGTATGCTTCTCCATTGTTCCGATGGTTTTTAAATGAAAGAAAATAAATTAATTGGTGATGTTGTACTAATTATCATAATTCCCAAGTTTATTGCTTTCTAAATATTAGCCACTCAAGTCATTTTAGAAGCTGAGCATTTAATCTGTCATAATAAATATCTTTGCTATGTGTAAGGGATTTCAGAAGATCAGGTTATTCACCCCAAATTCTTTACTGCACAAAGCAAGTGGAAAGATTTGTTTTGACAGTATTTGAAGTATCTTTTGTGCCTCTTCTATCTGACTTGTTTTCTGGCGCTGCTCGCTGCTGCTTTCTTATCAATTTGTATTTAAATCATTCAGACAATTGTCTTTTTACCTTTTTTTTTGCATGCTATTCACTGTGCTTTCAGAAACATGGGGCAGTAGTAGTCGATATGGCTACAAAGAACGTGGTGGAATTATGAAGTGCTTTTCTTTTGATTAGTACAGATGCAATGTTTCACCGCGCACTATAGGAGTCAGGTATTCACTGGCATATGGCTGACTGTTTACGGCACATATTCCTTGAAATCTTTCTCAAGCAGTCATTAAGTTAACACTTTGAAATGGTATTTCCTAGATTTATTCTTCGATTATGAATCCTGTTGTACGGGAATCTACAGTGCGGCTTATTAGTCAGACACGATTTCCAGATGGTTATGTTTTGTTTTACAATAAACTCTTTAGAGCAATTGGAGGCACAATATATAAAATTCAACAAATGTAATCATCAGTCTCCTAACTAGTGGGCAAATAGGCAAGAGGCGGTGATACATAAAATAAATAGTGCAATAGCAAATACTAAAAGAAGCCCTCTATTATGGAATTGGGTTTACCACCAAAGACCATTTCATTAAACTTTGACTACTTTCCTACCTCTTTGTGAGCTAACAATATTGCTGGATTCATACTTGCATGTGATTCGTGCGAGGATCATATCGCACTGCCCGAACCTGCTACTGGCTCTTCTGACAGTTGCATAGGAATACATGACAAGCTCCTGTCAAGAGAGCCGGCAGCAGGTCCGGGTGATGCAATACGATCCTGTGATGCTACCCCTAGGGGGCACATGAACTCCTGGAGGATGAAGTGCTCCTGAGTGCAGTCTAGCGCAAGCCTGCTAGAGGTTACTAGCACCAATGTGGGAATGCAACAGAGTGGTTAGTAAGCCTAAGGTCGGTGCCAGGAAGTCATGTCTGTACAGAGGAGCAAGCAAAGCCGGAGTCAGGTGAAAGCAGAGGGTCGGAAAGCCAGGAGGTTACGTCAACAGCCAGAGGAAAGCAGAGCAGACATCAGAGTACACACCGAGGTCAAAAGCCGAGCAGACAAGCAAGTATGAAGGGGGAGCAAAGAGCGGATTACAAGCGGAGAGCATGTACGAAGACGGGGAAGTAAGACAAGAATGGATGGAGTAAAGGTCAAGGGAAGAGCGGTTACTTGGAAGTGGGACAAGATCAGAAACTCACGGGAGTCAAGAAGCGCACACTGCAGAGCAGGAACTATTACTGGCAGCGTTCAGAGAGGAACGACTCCAATAAAACCTGTGACCCCCAAAATGAGGCTGGAAAGAATAGGCTCCTGCCACATGACCTAACTCCTGGAGGGAACCGACAGAAGAAAAAAAAACACATACATTGGCTCGGTTTCACCAGAGCCATGAAAGAGTCATGACAGATCCTCACTCGAGTCACATGCAAGTGTCACTTCAGCCTATAGGAAAGTGGAATGCTGAACTCGTTCTTAACAGTAATCAAAGATGATGGGACAAATAAGCGCTGAGCAGTATCTGCCTGTGTACCTCATAGCAGTGATTCCATAATACATATGTCTGTAGGTAATATTACATCTCAGGCTGACCATGCACATTAGAAGACTGTGAGGCCAAAAATGATTGCTCCCATACTTTCACTCTCACACACATACATGTTCAGACTGGTTTGCATGTATTTTGGGTAGGAAGAAGCTAGATGGCTCTTGTGGCACATTATCATGCCTGAGAACAAAGGGAATAGCGAGTTGAAATCTAACTGCTCAATCCTTATCTCAACCAAGTCAGAAGGTCCCTATATGCATTGTTTGGCTGATTAGTTCCAATAAATATGTAAAGCATAAGAATAGACATATATTTATGGATATATTAAGTACATATATTATTATATACCGAATGAATCATGAAACCTACAGTTTTAAGTAAAGGCAGGGATAATTTTTGCTGGGTATAAAGAATCAGTAATCATCTCTAGAGATGAGTGAACCCGAGGTTCGGTGTTGATACCAAAGACAGACTTTAGAATCAAAACAGAGTTTGGGTTCAGAGTTTGGGTGCTTTACGTATCAACACACTGTGCTCGGGTACGCTCAGAGTAGAGATGAGCAAACCTGAGGTTCAATGTTCGGGTTCAGAAACCGACTACCAAAAAAACCCAAAATTTGTGTTCAAAGTTCGAGGGAGTTACAAACCACTGAACCAAGCAGCGCTGAGCTTTGGTATGGGTGATGCATTGCTCAGCCAAGTGCGAGCCATGTTCAGTGTTTGAGTATCTAATACTGGGGGATCGGATGTAGTGTGCACCAAAAAAAAAGAAATGGGAAAACCCTGCCCACCCAGCCCCGAAGTGATCTGTTTATGGCTGGCTGCATGTGGGTGCAGACCCGAACTGCCCAATTAGTCACTTCCATTGAGGTTCAAGTCAAGTCTGGGTCATAAACTGAACTTTATCTAAAGCCAAACTTTCACAGGTTTTCTCATCTCTATTCCTCACATTTCCTGGTGAAGAGTAATATAATATAAATATAACATAAAATCAAGCAGTGGGCCTCCATTTTTGGCAAACAAAAATAACCCGCAGAGATGAACTATTGCCTTTTCTTAGTACCTGATGATTTGCTTTACGCTGCGGGATGAGTGCAGATTTCATGTTCTATACAAGCGCATTTGGTGCCTATGATTGGGAAGGTTGTGACAGTCTCTTTATATTCTTTGATATCATAGTGTCGTAAAAACAAAATTTCTTGTTGAATATCTATGACCCATAAAGAAATTTTCCTGCACTGAAAACTGCACAACCACGGTTGTTATCCACTAAATAATAAACGGAAGGTAAATTCCCCAGAGAACAAGAAAATAATGGGAAGAAAAGAAGAATAATGTCTATAAAGCAAATAACAAAAGACACACATTGGACTCCAGAGACAACGATGCATATGAAAAAAATAAGAAGGTTACATGGAAACAAGATAAATGTATTATATTATAACCATAATGTACTCCCCAATTGACTATAATAAAAGATGTAAAAGCATTGACTACTGCCAGTGGCATGTATATTGTACAGATCCCCGAACAATGAGCTGGGGTGGTGGTTATTTTCTGTTTAGTAGCATTTTGTCATAGATTGCATTTTTTATTGCTTCTTAGTGATGTATTCTCTTTCTGCAGTTGGAGATGAATTTGGAAATGCATCCAGATACCATTATAATTCAATATGCCGTCAATTTTAGCTGTCTTTATGCCAGGTCATTGCCTTTATCTAAGACTTTCATGAACTAAGGTACAATACACAACCAGGAGGGAATATAATAGATCCACTAAGTAGTCATTAGATGTATTTATGAGTCACACTATTCACTGATTAAAACATGCACCGGACAAATATGGCAATCACAGAAATGTACTATTAAAGGGGAATTAGAGCACGTCTTTAAAGGTGTAGTAAAGCACATCGGTTCAAACCGTATATAAGGAGAAACAAATGAAACAAATATATTAGATACTGTCATTCTTTTATTATGGAAAATGATCAACTATGACGTGTAAATGATTGGAAAAGTATGTGACGCTTTAGGATTAACAGATAATTTGAAATGGAAATTAGAGTCTGGGGTTTGCAATCTATGACATGACAATTGTAGTGTGTAGTATAAATAAATAATAATAATAATAATAATAATAATAATGACAATCAATTGTTTGCGAGCGACTTGTTTTATTTAAGAATATGGATTGAAATCTGACCTTCAAAACATATGTTTGTAGAAATGTATCGTAGTATGAACAAGGGAGATTTCTGAGGCCCTCTGAAAAAGAGTTGTTTGTGCTCATTAAGCTGGAAAAAGCTACTTGAACAAATTACCGTCAGACAGATTGTGTATAAATTAGTATAAAAAATTCAAGACCATTATTACTTTCCCCAGGAGCGGTCAACTGAAAAAGATCTTTCCAAGAGCAAGGTGTAAAATAGTCTAAAAGGTTATAGTAACAGTATTAGTAACCCAGGGTAACTGCTTATCAATAGAGACGGGCGAGCACTAAAATGCTCGGGTGCTCGGCACTCGAGTTGAACAATTTGTAATGCTCGAGTTATCGTCTTGAGTGACAAGTGCAATGGAAGTCAATGGGAAATTCAAGCTTTTTTTCCGGCAGACCCTACCAGGAGGCCTGGGGGGTAGGCGGGGCTGGAAAATCGCTGAAATGGATTGCAGCAGTGCTGAATTGGAATGCGAACAACATGGAGAAGATGTCTGGTCACATTTCGGACTCCCAGGTTGCTGCTGAGAACAATATTGTCAGAGTATTATGCCACTTTCACAGACTGCAAAAACGCTGAAAGCATTCACATGCTCCTTCTTTCAAAAATGCAGCATATTTCCATTTCAAACATAAAAAAATTAAAAGTAAGCAATGCATGAGATTTCTCATTTTTTTCCCATTTGTAAGGTGTGGGATTCCTAGACTGGTGAAGCCTATGCACTAAGTGCAAGGTCTATGAAAAATTGAAAGGAAAAATTGCAATACATTCTGGAAGACAAGTAACGGATGGCCGTAGAATTTTGTTTTCACAATTTGGAAGGAGAGGGACTCCTAGACTGGTAAAGCCTATGCACTATGTTCAATGGCTGCCAAAATGTAGCAGAAGGAACTCTAATACAACCTGGAACATACGTAGAGTAGGACCTCAGAAAACAATTACATTTAGAAGGAGTGAGACTTCTTTGGCCAACAACAAAGAGTCTTGAAAGCCACTACTCAGAGTACAAGTGGCACAACAAAGATCTTCCAACATCTGACTTCGATATTGTTACAGCAAAGGTGGGAGGCAGTTGCTCCTGTGCTGACTCAGGGCATTAGGCAGCCCAAAGGCTTCAAATAGATTGAAGCAGGTTTTTCCAACTTTTTTTATCTCCTTGGAGACTTTTACCAATGAAAATTCATGAACAATGTGGGGGGATTTTCTCCAACCCACTCCGGAGCAAAGAACACCACAAATCCTTTCTCCATTTATTTACATAAGACATGCATTTGGTCCTTTTTCCCATTGCATGAATTAATCTTTTTCAGGGCTACGTATTTTTAAAAATAATCATACAGTTGCAGGCAGAAGCACAAGAAAGACATGAGACCTAGCTCTCTGTCCCACTTTACCGGGGGGCGCGAACAACACTTTTGAAGCCAGTACAGTGCAAACAGATGGTCAATTGGATAGCAAATAATGCTTTCAGTCGGCTTCTCAGCACCACCATGTTTCTTTTTGGACCATGTGTCCACCAAAAAAAACCACAAAGATATCTTTTTTTAATCCAAGTCATGAATGGAAGTCACCCATACAAGAGCATGGATGTTCTCTACTTTTAAAATTGTAATATTTAGGAGTCATTGTGTTTTATATATATATATATATATATATATATATATATATATATATATACATATATATATATTTAAAAATCACTAATGAAACACTAATGGTAAAAAGTGAAAAAACTGTGATGAAAATCTGAAACAGAATACTGATGAAAATCGTTCCGTTTACATATGAGCAAAAAATAGAGAAAAATAAGTCAGAAATAGGCTTAAGGGATTGATAGTCACTGCTTTCTAAAATTGTAGATCTCAGTTATTAGTGGTGTTTATCCTTTTGGCAACAAGAGGGCCCTATTTTTTTAATACTTGTATCCCCACCATCTTTAGTCCAACCCTAAACTCAAAATAGGTGACCAGTTTTTGATGATTGAATTAGGAAACCCAAAAAACAAAATTATGTTCTGCAAAATTCTGTACCATGATGCAGACAGGCGAAGCTCTGCCTTTGTACTTGCCATTGGAAGATATTATGACTTATTAGGAACTATAGTAAACCTTTTATTTTTAATTCAGCAAATCCTTTATATATTAAATGATAAAAGTTCAAAATTAATAAAATTAGTAAATACTTTCTAAAAAATTGGGATACGTTCCTTTTAATCCTTAGTGCTCAAAGTCTTGGTACTAGAGCCCTTGTTAAAACACACAAATTAATGGGAATTTGAAATGAGGAATCATAATTTATGTCATATAGTATGTAAACTGAGATAATTGGGTGCTGACTGCTGTGAATTAGAGGCATAATTTAGGCAGAGTTTAATTATGAAGTGTTATCTGCTATCTGGACACAGTTTGAGCTGTTAAGTTGAAGAAGAAATTTAGAATGACTACAACATAAGAGTCTACCGCAGGTATAGTGCCAATTAACCTACAGAATATGGAAATCATCATTTATTTGCAGTGACTTAGCATTTTTAACCTACAAGCAAACTGGCTTGCTGGTAATTATTTAAGTTGAAAAACTTTTTTTTGTTATATTATGGAGTGTAATAAAAAAATTATCTTATTTAAATTACAGGAGTAGCATTTCGAACCTAAAGGCCGCTTTACACGCTGCGATATCGTGACCGATATCGCTAGCATGGGTACCTGCCCCCATCGGTTGTGCAACATGGGCAAATCGCTGCCTGTGGCACACACCATCGCCCGGACCCGTCACACTACTTACCTGCCCTGCAACGTCGCTGTGACCGGCGAACCGCCTCCTTTCTAAGGGGGCGGTTCGTTCAGCATCACAGCGACGTCACAGGTGCGTCACTGAACCGCCGCCCAATAGAAGCGGAGGGGCGGAGATGAGCGGGACGAACATCCTGCCCACCTCCTTCCTTCCGCATTGTGGGCGAGAGGCAGGTAAGGAGAGGTTCCTCGTTCCTGCGGTGTCACACGTACCGATGTGTGCTGCCGCAGGAACGAGGAACAACTTCGTTACTGCTGCAGCAACGATATTAGAGAATGAACCCCCATGTCACCGATGAGCGATTTTGCACAGTTTTGCAATGATGCTAAATCGCTCAAAGGTGTCACATGCAACGGCATCGCTAAAGCGACCGGATGTGCGTCACAAATTCCGTGACCCCAACAAGATCGCTTGAGCGATGTCACAGCCTTTAGGCCTCGCTCCCACTTGCATATAAATACACCAAGTGCAATGCAATATAAAATCATATTGCACTGGCATAAAGGATGGGAAATCTTCTGTAATGAAATCTTTTGAAGGGAAATTTTCACCAGGTTTTTGACAGCTAATCTGAGAGCAGCATAATGTTGAGTCAGAGGTCCTGACTTCAGCTATGTGTCACTTACTGGGCTTCTTAGTGTAGTTTTTATAAGATCATTATTTAATCAGCAGTAAATTATCAACAGAGGACTACTTTTTGTGCTGCAGGTAGTCCAGCATAACAAGAATGCCACGGAGACACCATCACATGTTTCTTAACGCTGTCAGGAAACTAGCCAGGTCTTTCACCGGGAAGGAACAACCATGGGAAGGGTAGTCCCCAGTCAAGGAAATCGCCTATACCAAAACATGGTATCCATCTACAGACAGCTGTTTCGGGGTATTTGCCCCTCAACAGTGTGGAGTAGGAAACTGGCTAGTGGCAGCAATGCCTAGTAGAAGACTACATAGGTAAGGATGGTTGACCTCGGGGAGATCAACATCCAACACCGAGGAGACACCATCACATCTTTCTCAACGCAGTGACACTAGAACAAGGCCCCCTGGGAAAATATGCAAAACAAGAATGCCGCGGAGACACCATAACATGTTTCTCAATGCTGGCAGGAAACTAGCCAGTTCTTTAACCGGAAAGGAACAACCATGGGAAGGGCAGTCTCCAGTCAAGGAAACCACCTATACCAAAACATGGTATCCATCCACAGACATGGTATCCTACTCCACACTGATGAGGGGCAAATACCCCGAAACAGCTCTCTGGGGTGGGCGGTGTGTCCTGGTCTGGGCATCACTTGGTGGGTATCTTCTCCATGGGAGCAATGGTTTTTTCTTCTTACAATTGACTGCTTACTCTACAGTTTTTGATGGGCAGCATTTACTAGGCAGTATTTTACTGCAATCTACACAGTTCCTTTTTAGCAGACTAGGTGTGAATAGCGACTAACTGATACATCGGTCCAATATTAAAGGCATTACATCTACTGTTAATTTATTTATAGCATTATCACTGTGTGATGTCTTGTGATTCACTAATATTTAGTTGTGCCCAATACCATGTCATGCTGCATTAATTCAATTGGATGCCCTTCTATTGCTGCAGGTTATCTCTGTTGTCAACTTTTGCCATCTTGATTATTATCATTCTATGGTTAATAACATCACATTTTTGTATATTCTGCTCCAGAGCTCCCATGTAATCCAATTCGCACTTGGCAATATACAAAAAAGCCCTGTATCAATTCACACTGCCCGGTGTTCGCTGTGTTGATTTTAAATCACTACTGTCTGTGTTAGTCCTGTTGTGTTGCGCATAAAAATAAATATCTTTAAATATTTATAAATTTACAGTCTTTTTAGCCTTTTATTAATGACTTATAAATGTTCTGAACGGAGTCAGTTTTTTGTCAATAAGTTATTGTGTATACAGCCCACAGCAGTCTCAATTGTGTATACAGCCTTCAGCAGACACTGTTGTGTATACAGCCTGCAGCAGTCTCTATAATATATATATATATATATATATATATATATATATATACAGTTAGGTCCAGAAATATTTGGACAGTGACACAATTTTCGCGAGTTGGGCTCTGCATGCCACCACATTGGATTTGAAAGGAAACCTCTACAACAGAATTCAAGTGCAGATTGTAACGTTTAATTTGAAGGTTTGAACAAAAATATCTGATAGAAATTGTAGGAATTGTACACATTTCTTTACAAACACTCCACATTTTAGGAGGTCAAAAGTAATTGGACAAATAAACCAAACCCAAACAAAATATTTTTATTTTCAATATTTTGTTGTGAATCCTTTGGAGGCAATCACTGCCTTAAGTCTGGAACCCATGGACATCACCAAATGCTGGGTTTCCTCCTTCTTAATGCTTTGCCAGGCCTTTACAGCTGCAGCCTTCAGGTCTTGCTTGTTTGTGGGTCTTTCCGTCTTAAGTCTGGATTTGAGCAAGTGAAATGCATGCTCAATTGGGTTAAGATCTGGTAAATGACTTGGCCATTGCAAAATGTTCCACTTTTTTGCACTCATGAACTCCTGGGTAGCTTTGGCTGTATGCTTGGGGTCATTGTCCATCTGTACTATGAAGCGCCGTCCGATCAACTTTGCGGCATTTGGCTGAATCTGGGCTGAAAGTATATCCCGGTACACTTCAGAATTCATCCGGCTACTCTTGTCTGCTGTTATGTCATCAATAAACACAAGTGACCCAGTGCCATTGAAAGCCATGCATGCCCATGCCATCACGTTGCCTCCACCATGTTTTACAGAGGATGTGGTGTGCCTTGGATCATGTGCCGTTCCCTTTCTTCTCCAAACTTTTTTCTTCCCATCATTTTGGTACAGGTTGATCTTTGTCTCATCTGTCCATAGAATACTTTTCCAGAACTGAGCTGGCTTCATGAGGTGTTTTTCAGCAAATTTAACTCTGGCCTGTCTATTTTTGGAATTGATGAATGGTTTGCATCTAGATGTGAACCCTTTGTATTTACTTTCATGGAGTCTTCTCTTTACTGTTGACTTAGAGACAGATACACCTACTTCACTGAGAGTGTTCTGGACTTCAGTTGATGTTGTGAACGGGTTCTTCTTCACCAAAGAAAGTATGCGGCGATCATCCACCACTGTTGTCATCCGTGGACGCCCAGGCCTTTTTGAGTTCCCAAGCTCACCAGTCAATTCCTTTTTTCTCAGAATGTACCCGACTGTTGATTTTGCTACTCCAAGCATGTCTGCTATCTCTCTGATAGATTTTTTCTTTTTTTTCAGCCTCAGGATGTTCTGCTTCACCTCAATTGAGAGTTCCTTAGACCGCATGTTGTCTGGTCACAGCAACAACTTCCAAATGCAAAACACACACCTGTAATCAACCCCAGACCTTTAACTACTTAATTGATTACAGGTTAACGAGGGAGATGCCTTCAGAGTTAATTGCAGCCCTAAGAGTCCCTTGTCCAATTACTTTTGGTCCCTTGAAAAAGAGGAGGCTATGCATTACAGAGCTATGATTCCTAAACCCTTTCTCCGATTTGGATGTGAAAACTCTCATATTGCAGCTGGGAGTGTGCACTTTCAGCCCATATTATATATATAATTGTATTTCTGAACATGTTTTTGTAAACAGCTAAAATAACAAAACTTGTGTCACTGTCCAAATATTTCTGGCCCTGACTGTATATATGCATATGCAGCCTGTGTACTTACATATGCACATATGCAGGAGTTTTTCCTAGAAGGGGCGGTGGGACTAGCAAATGTCCAAGGGCTGTCGGCAGAGCTGGGGTGGAGCCTGGGTGAGTCTCAACGGGGCCCAAAAATTTTGCCAGTATGAGGCCCTGAAATTCTTGGTGGCAGCCCTGCTCTTGGCATATGGAATACCAAACAGTTTTCACTCACTCCACTTTTCTGGGTGAAAATTGGACTGATTTTTTTTATATGGAAGTTGGAGCTGGCTTCACACAGAGCATAGTTACTATACCAAAATGCAGAAAATTATTTTGATTCAGAAAACTATTTTTTCATGAGGTATCCATTTAACGGATGACATTGCAGTCTACAGATGACAGTTTGTCATACATAGTGGATAAAAAATGTCTGTTAAAATGCCAGTGTTTTGTCAGGTAAACAAAAATCACACCAAGAAGAATGCAGACTGTGATCCCTCACGAGCAGGGTCCTCTCTCCTCTTGTACCAGTCTGTGCCTTGTATTGTTCATGATTATTGTACTTGCTTTTATTATGTATAGCCCTTTTCACATGTAAAGCACCACAGAATGAATAGCACTATAATAATAAATAATTAATAATAAATAATTTCAGGACTTTTTCTACCTTTAATATCACCCATAAGCTGTACAAATCCATTGAGAAACTAACTGAAAAGAAACAAACTCACAAGGTGGTTTCATGTGGTTTCATAAATATACACAACCTGAAACTAATACCGTGTTGAAGTGCTCTTTGAATTTATGACAGCGCTCAGTCTTTTTGAGTAGAAATCTATCAGCATCGCATATCTAAAATTGGCAATATTTGCCCATTCTTCCTTGCAGTAATTCTCAAAATTTTTCAGATTTTGGTGGCATCTCCTGCGTACAGTGCTCTCTTTAGGTCATCCCAAAAAAATGTCAGTTGTATCTAGGTCTGGACTCTGGCTGGGCCATGCCAAGGCTTTGATCATCTTCAGGTGAAGCCATATTTTTGTTGATTTGGAGGTGTGCATAAGATCGTTGTCATGCTGAAAGGGTAATTCCTAGGGATGATCGAATACTTCGATTATTCGGCTTCGCGAATATTTTCTGAATACCTCGCCGCAATTCAACTATTCGATGCACAATGTAAGTCTATGGGAAACCCGAACAGTACCAAATATTTGTTATTCGGGTTTCCCATAGACTTACATTGCACATCGAATATTCGCGAATAGTCGAATAGTGGCAAGGTATTCGGAAAATATTCGCGAAGTCGAATAATTGAAGTATTTGATCATCCCTAGTAATTTCAAGTGGAAAGTGACTTTTACTCACCAGCACAGACTGCACAGACCGGCAGGAGGTTTCCTTACCTGTGCCTCACCATAACTCCAGCCCAGTATTTGTATTTCCTGAAGTTCCACTTGGAATTACCCTGTTCTCCCTAACCTTTTACTGATGGCTGTGTCCGTTGGTGAGATATTCTCTTGGAATAGGACCCTCACTATAATTACAATGTTTACTGCATTGGAATTACGATATACATGAAAGTTCCCCTATATCCTGACATATAGTAGAATACATAGTATGCTTCATTAACGCCTCTATAGGTCCTTACTCATCTCAATGACTCTTGGCTGGTTCAACTTAATTTAGAGTGGACAGTCTTTGCCTGGGTTCCTCTCTCCACACACAGGCCTCAAAACGGATCCCTGACCAATTGCACTCATACAGATTATTCAATTGCATCTTGGTTAGAGGTTTACAGACCTCTTTTGCAATTTTTTGCTAGACATGAATATCTCTCATATCTTGCCTTATTCATATAGATAATTTCACCCTGATGAAGGCCAGTTTTTTGAAAAGCCAAAACGTCGGACTGAATGGACTTTTTCTGTTTTGTTATTAACGCTTTCACATTAAAGCATCACTAAATAAAGCACGTTTCCCATACTCTTATTCTTTATGTGCCAGAATTATATTTTTATTGCTACGAGACTTCTTACTCTAGAGCACCCATAATTAGGTGGTTGAGCCAGACTTCCCATTTACCTCTAGGAAGGTGAAAACAGGCTTGGGAGTTGAAGCGTTAAAGATGGAAAAAATCTGGAATGATTCTTCTTGGTATGATATTTTTTTTTTTTTAAATATTTTATATCCACTTTATTTTAAGCTTCTATAACTTAAGGAATATATTGACATTTATTTGCATATCATGAAAATGCTATGTCTGTGAGGGATTCCATGCATTAGTATACCGTATCTCACTCTTGCACATAAACATTATGAGTATAAACTTAGAGATATCTTTATAAATGTATAGAAATGCTCAAGATATACTTTTTTAACTAACTCTACATGATAGGTTATTTTCTACACTTTTTTAATTTGTATATCAAGAGTTTTCATAGTATAGACACTAAATCTGGGGCAAAAATGTAAAATAAACGTGGTTGTAGACAGTAAAGACTATGAAAAATCCCTTATTGATATCTTAATTTGCACCCAGTAATGTTTTGACCATATATGTTTTTTCCATTTATCTGATTACAAGAACGAAACTGCAAATATTGATAACAGATCTCTTAGACCTGATGAATATGTTGTACTTACTTTGAAAATCCATACCAGCTTGTATACCAGTGTATAATCATAATTAGTGTTGAGCGAGCACTACCATGCTCGGGTGCTTGGTACTTGTGATCAATTGGATGCTCGTAAAGGCACGACTTTGTGGCGCCCTGGACTAGCCAGGTCGTCACATGTAACATACATACACCCCCACCCCCACTAGACAGTAACATTAGCCAAACACAAAACCCTTGTTGCCTCCCTCCAGGGTCTGATGTCCACACCAGGTGGAGTGGAGCCAAGCGGTTGGGAGGAGTTCACAGGCCTGGAGGCGGGAAAAGAGGCAGAACAGTGGAGGAGGTTGAAGTGAGAGGAGTAAAGTGGAGAGTGTCTGGGTTTGTGGCCCAGGCACTGACAACAAGGTTGGCAGACGGTGGTGGCCGTCTGCAGGAGTGGTGAATCAACGCGGAACCGTAGGACCGGGGATGGGCGGTGGGCCGCCGGTACCGACCGGGGAGCGAAGTGAAGCCAGCACACACAGGCAGGGCCATCGGACCCCGACTAGGCTTGGAGTCACCATCAACAGTCAAATCCGAGTGTGACAGGAATCCCAGGGGTTTCCTAACAGCCAAAGACCCATTAGAAGGTAACCATCCGCACTGTGAGGGTATACAGCTACCGCCTAAGGCTAGAGACCCAATGGCCAGTGCCTGCGGGCAAACGGGCTCCTCCAGCATCCATACACCGGGGAGCGGACTACCGTTGGGGACCCACCGTAGTCAAACAGTACACAAAGGTGCAGGGAAAGACAGCCGCCATCACCTGTCCAGGGAGAGACACTGCAGCCGGCTGCGGGACCCGTCCATCCAGCCGTTTGGTTTACCGAGGACTTTGTGCATCTCTTACTGAGTGAGTACACCCGTGCCATCCAGCACCGCGCCGCGCTGTCCCTGCAACCCTGCACCTCTCCAACCCTGCCTCCCCGTCACACCACCGGGCCCCGGGACCACCGACCCCTACCCACGGAGGGGGAAAACAACATCCCAGCTGCTCCCTACCATCGCTACCGGGATCCCCGTCACCAGCAGCGATGATGCCCATCTTCACCACAACCCATGGGTGGCGTCACGGACTAAATCCCCCAAAACCAACCACCCTTTTCACTCACAGGCGAGGAGCGCCGCTCGAGTCCCCGGATCCGGCCCACCACTCGAGCCACCGAGCAGCAGTCGCAGCAGCGCCGGACCCGAGCGTTAGCAAGCGCAGCGGCGGCGTCCTCCCTGCCCGCGACAACTTGAATACTCAAATTGTCTCTCCAGGAAAGAAGACAAACTCTAGCACCACCTAAGTAGCAATCCTAAAAGTCAAAAGTGGCCTTTTAACAAGCCTTTTCATATGACCTAGGATTTATGCCAGATCAGAATCCCAATTTGCAGACACGGTGTTTCGGGATGATTGCCCCTCGTCAGTGCAAAGTATGGGTGTCTGATCTGGCTTATGAGAAGCTATGTGGGGACCACGTTGAATACTCAAGTATTACAGAAGTCAATGGGGAACTCAAGAAAAAGCTCTGTAAGAAAGCCAAGTGATAGCCATGCAGGGACTGTGCTCACATCATGCAGTGAAGCGAGCCTGTGCATTGTGGTCATTGTTTCATGGATGAAACAAACGAGCACCCGTGATACTTGGCCGAGCTCCGCAAGTACCAGAGCACATCAATGCTTGATCAAGTAACTAGCAACGAGCGGTGCCAAGCATCCCTGTTAATAATGTTTGTATTGTAATGAGAGAAAAAATAAGGATACCTGATGAAGGGGGCAGTCCGCCTCGGAAATGCGTTGTGTGTTATAATAACCTTCTTATTTTTTGTCACCCAGGTGCGTTCGTTTTTTTTTAGCACCCAAGCATCGCACCCATTTTTTCTTTTTTAGTCCATTTGTATTGTGAAATCTGATGACGCATCACCTAACACCATGGGTGTCCATCTTACTCCATTGACAAAGGAGTCCATTGGGTTACATCCTACTGTCTGCAATTGTTCCAGAGAAAATACAGCAGTATGAACATTTTAGCCCTAATATCCTATGGAATCTCCAACGCAGAAGATAATACAGTCTTACAAGCAAGGCGCTGCTGCAACTGCATCCATACCATAGAACATGTGACATGTACTTCTATTCTTCGTTCCTGTGGACTGTGAGGAGAAATTACTGAAGGGACATGATGCCATGTTCAATGACTCTCCAGTCCTGGATGGTGCAGTGTTATGGCACGAGCTATATATGTAGTGCACTTGATGTTCAGTTTTTGAAAAATGTGACCTCGAAGGTTAATTGAATCTCAGAGCTGCTGGAATGTTATTGTTGTTCCTAAGAAGAAAGCGCGCTCATCGAATCATTGGATATTGCGGGAATAAATATTTATACATATAAAACATTTTGATTAGCTGCATTGCGAACAATGCATGCTCATTACCTGATATTAAAACCCTTAAACCTCTTGTTACAAGAATGAGCTGTATATAATTGATGTTAAGCCGCTCATTGAAGGAAATCATAGCCTCTTTTCCTGCTAAGTGCAGGCATCATTGAATTATTATACAAGCTTATTTGTACTATTGATAATACACGTTGTCAGTCAACGTGTCAGAGGATGTCGCGTTTACTGAATATGTTTATTGAAGCAAGGCTGTTTTTCCCCTTATGTAATGTAAAAGAAAATGAAGAACTAGTTTTCTTGTGATACATATTAATTTAATCATTCTCTGTGGGAGATAAAGCAAATAGTGGAATTTGATCTATTTGTAGAGAGTTATGGTGGAAATGAGGAGCCATGTCTCATTGGTTGTTAAAGGGGTTGACCTGTGAAAGGAAACCATCACTGGTCTAACCAAAAGGACTCCCACCTATCACCAGATTAGAACACTTATATCCCCATTAGAATCAAGAACCCATGTCAATTGCCTCTCCATTCATTTATGGAGACTTTTGGAAATAACACGTTTAGTAGTTCAATAGAGAATGAAAGGAGCCGCGGTCCAGCCCCACACACTGCTGCTCCATTCTAACGGGAATAACAGTACACCTTTCTAGTGATTGATGGATGTCCGGGGGTATAAAAGATCATTCATTTTCACGGGACAATCCCTAATGTACAGCTTCATTATGCAGATGGCAAAGTTACTTATTGATTTTTGGTCAGCTCTTACAGTTCGGTCTCTGAACTCTGCATACTTACAGGGGTAGTCCAGCTATAACAGGTTAACCAATACTACAGTTTATTTATGGGGGATTTACTATTGACAGCAGCGCCAATTGCTAAAACAGGATTTTAGAAGAGAAGATACCATGTTTTTCTAAAAATAAGACACTGTCTTATAGTTTTTTTGCCCACCAAAAAATACTAGGGCTTATTTTTGGAGGTGGTCTTATTCTTGAAGAAACATGGTTGGGGTAAGTTTACCTCCCAAAAAAGCAGACCCCACCACTTCCCAGGATCATCATACTTACCAGACCCTGACGTCTGCGTGATTCCTAGGTCCTCCTGTGATCTCCAGTGGGCACTCCCAGTAGCAATGCTGCATGCCATCCTCCTCTGCTTCTGGCTCACACACTCACACACAGCAGAGCACACACACATCGGATCACACATAGAAGATCACACACACACATACTCACTCACTCATCACATCCAGAGTTACAGAATGCTTCCAGCCCCATCGAATGATGAGAGGTGTCACGTGTAGCAAGTCCTGTAAGCAAACATTGCTGCAGGTCCTTGTGCTCCACCGGACAGCCTCTCAGGATTCTGCCGGCGAGAAGAAATCGGTGTCGCTGGATGTGGTGAGTGTGTGTGTGATCTGATATGTGTGTGATCTTATTTGTGTGTGAGATCAGATGTGTGCAGGGGTGCGATCACTGCAGGGCCTCCCGCTTGGCATCTGGTGTGTGTGATTGCGGGCTGTCCACTATCTATAATGAAGTGTCCTGCAGTATCTTTAACTTTTTTAGCTGTATGGACACTTCATTATTAAACCGTGACTAGGGCTTATTTTCGGGAGAAGGGCTTATATTTAAGCCTTACTCTGAAAATGCTGAAAATCCCTGCTAAGTCTTATTTTTGGTGAGGTATTATTTTTGGAAAAACACGCTATATATGTGCACTGCTGCCCCATTGAATCTTTATGAGATTGCCAAATATAGCCAAACCTTACTAACATAGCAACTAACACTAATCGTTTAGGTTTCAAAAGAGGTTTTGAAAAAAAATGATTTCTTTTGGGCTTCTTTCACTTCAATTTTTGTTCTCCTGATGAATACATTAAGTGGACACTAAGGCCGTCGACATCTGTAAATTATAATTATCATACATCCGTTTAACATACTGTGTCTTTCCAAAAATAATACCGCCCCCAAAAATAAGCCCTAATAGTGATTTTCAGCATTTTCGGAGCAAGGCATAAATATAAGCCCTACCCCGAAAATAAGCCCTAGTCATGGTTCAGTAATAAAGTGTTCATGCAGCTAAAAAAGTTAAAGAATACTGCAGGACACTTTATTATAGTAATGAAGAGAAAGAAAGTCGGGCACTGCAGTCTATACTGCCATTCGCGAAACAGGCTGCTGTCCACCCTCCGTCCCTGCACCCCTCCTCTCCCCACTGTTCCTGAGCTTGTCTGCGACTGCAGAATAAAGTTGTTTGGCCACTTACCTCATGAGCTGCCACTTTTCTCTTTTGGACTATTGACATTTTATTATAGACAGTGGATACCCTGCAAACACACTCACCAATCACCGAGTGGGAGGATCTGCAGTGATCGCACCTCCACACACATCAGATCTCACACACACACACACACACACACATACACAGACATCAGCTCACACACACCCATCAGATCACACACACAATCACCCATCAGATCACACACAATATCACCTATCAGATCACACACACACAAACACACACACACACATCAGATCACACACACAATCACCTATCAGATCACACACACACACACCACATCTAGTGATACCGATCCTGAGATATAGTGCGGTGGAGTACAAGGACCTGCAGATGGAATGCTTTCTTACAGGATAGCTGATGTGTTATATGAGTGTGTCTGTGTCTGAGTGTGTTCGCGAGCTGATGTATGGGAGTGTGTCGGCCAGAAGCAGGGGAAGCAGCGTGCAGCACACCTGCTGGGAGGGCCAGCCGGAGATCACAGGAGGACCTAGGAGCCACGCAGACATCCAGGCCCTGGTAAGTATGAGTCTCCCGGAAGGGGGGGTCTGCTTTTTTGCGGGGTAAATTTACCCTCAACCATGTTTTTACAAGAATAAGACTCACTCCAAAAATAAACCCTAGGGCTTTTTGTGGGGCAAAAAAAAGTATAAGACAGTGTCTTATTTTTGGAAAAACACGGTATATGTTGTGAGTTTTTTATGAGCTTCTCATGATTTTCCTGGATGCCATCATAGTTTATAGGTGACATTGATCACTGTCAGCCATCTGTCTCAGATATCCGTCACCCATGGAAAACCTAAATGTGTATTCACATCTCATACATTCATGGCATATCCACAGGATATAGTATATTCTGGAAGTAGATGAGGGTCCCAGCAATGGTAACTGAATCTGATACCCATCAATGTCAGTGGAGAGGTGTTCTAAACTCTCATTCAATTATGTAGTAAATCTGACCACATCAGCAGACAGCAGTGGGAGATAGGGCCCAATTTTCAAGACTGATACTGGTTCTACTGGTGGAATCCAAATCTACTACACATTTAAGTCAAATCTTATGGATATTTCATAAGTATATGAGATGTGAACACCTCTTTAAATTATATATTTAACAGAAGATGCCCAAAGACTCCCACGTTAACAAAAATGTATATTGTTGGACATAATTGTATTGAATAGTGTAGTCTACTATGCTGCGTCTTGCTTTTTTGCAGTATATACTCACCACATGGAGGTAAACAGCGCCCTTTTTTGGGCTGTAGCTAACAGACCTCTAATGGATCCATTAGTGTGTAATTGGCAGCTTTCCCGGCATACACATACTAAGGTCCTAATTTGTCAAGACTTATTTTTCACACTGGTCTTGATAAAGAGGCCGGGTAGAGTATGAGGCATCTGATTAACCAGGAGGCACACACTTCTTGATGAATCAGGTCAGAGGCGTCACAAAACGTTTTCCAGTTAGGGAATTTGTGGAGGAAGGGACAACACCGCTCATGAATTTAAAGAGTGGGGTTTGTCACACCTAGCTAGGCCTTGTCCCGCCCCAGCTCTGTCCAATTCGTCGGAGCTGAACTGAGGTGACTTATAAATACCAAAACTTGAGATAAGTTTGCATAGCCTCACATTGCGCAAACATTTTGTAGCTTTTTTCTCCATTTTTGTGACATTATTATTATTATTATTATTATTATTATTATATATTTATAGAGCACCATTAATTCCATAATTCCATGGTGCTGTACATGAGAAGGGGGTTACATACAAAATACATATACAAGTTAACAGTAGACAGACTAGTACAGAGGGAAGAGGGCCCTGCTCTTGCAGGCTTCCATTCTATAGGATTATGGGGAGGAGACAGTAGGTGGGGTGTAGATTGGGCGGCAGCTCCGCCCGGTGGTCAGGCGGCAGCTCCGCACGGTGGTCGGACGGCAGTGAGTTCAGTGACATAAAAGCTTTACTGAATCGATGCCTAAATGTACTAGAAACAAGATATGGACAAGAATGTGGACATTATTTTGTAAGTATCTGTAAAGTTTCTTGGTCATCACTGTGTTGAAACATGATTTTTTTCCTGTAGAACAATAATAGGTGTCTGACACAGTTTTCCTATAATTCACGCTCCACAAAACAGCCAAACGCAAGGAATTAAAAGTAAAATGTGAAGTTAGAAACCCGATTCATCTTTGTTTAGTTGCCAGTTTTTGTAAAACTCAATCTGGTGACTTTTGAGCTTCTATTCAGAAAAAAAAGCGCTTAGTATTAGGTTATGGAGGCTTTGAGGATCTGATAGCTTGGGAAAGGCACAGAGAGAAATTTCCAAAATAGTGGGAATAACTTTATACAAGTCTGCAGTTCAAACATGTCAGTGTTCCTTTGTGCATGGACTTTTGATAAATTATGAGCCAGTAAGGAAGCGGATTAAAACCTGAACACTGTGATAAACCATATGCCAAACATTTTCTATTTTCTTTTTTCATGTTAATATATTATTATTTCAACGTTCCATGCAGCTACGAGACGTGACCACCGTGGATTGTCACCTGCCAGAAGATCCCGATACATCTGTGTCCTCAGCAAGTGAAATATATTTTCTCCCTCCCCTACTTGTAAACATAAGTAATTCTTACGGCGTTTACATCATTCATAATTGTCACCGGCACTTTTATCATCTTTGTGCTAGACTTAAATTTAAGCAGTCAATTAGTTTTACATTTTTATTGATTAAGCATTTGTGTTTTACATTGTACTCGTTTAAGCATCCATTAAATTGGCTGACTCAAAAGGTAGAATTAAAGGATTAAGGCCAGAGCCGCTGCTGCAGCTATGGAAGGCGAATACTGTGGTTGTTTGGAGAGTTTTCTAATGATGTGCTCAATGCTGAAGACATCCGCCTGCATTAATTACTTCACATATTAAAAAGCTGTCAGTGTGTGACCATGCTGAGTGTTGTAGTGCTACGACACTTAGTGAGCCAGGAGATTGGAATCTTTTTATTTGACATATGCATCTGATGTAGCAAATAACTGTAATGGATTTTACTGTTAGAAACAAAAAGTTTTCAGGCATATATTATAGTATCTACCTAATTTATAATGCGCAATGCATGCACTATAGGACGGGGAAGTGGATGTTCTGCTGATGGTGTACACAGAGGCCGAAGCCTTGGGCCAGGTGAAACTGTGCCTGTTGCAAGAGTACAACCAACATGCTCATCCATGAGACCTAGCTTTCTACTCCACTTTAAGGCACAGGCAAACACTCTTGAAGCCAAAACAGTGCAAATAGATGGTCAGTTGGATGACAGATAATGCTTCCAGTGTTTTTACCGACCCCAACCTGTCTTCAACATGGTCCAGTCTCACCAACCAAAAGTTTGGACCAAACAATCCTCCTTCCTCCCACCATGGGGCAGGTCCTAAGACACAAGTGAATCCATACTCGGACAATCCGTGGAGCTCTTTACCTTTCATTTATTGCTTCTTCTGGTCTCTTGCCTTGCACATTTTAAGACGGACATCAGGAGATCGTGTGCCTTGATGTCCAAATATTTGAGAAGCCACTGTCAAAAAAAAGATAACTGTGGGGAATGATAATAAGTGTCTCAAAAGGTTGAAGCTAATGTGACAGTTGCCAACATGTGATGTTAAGTGAACAAGTCAGGAGGACCAAAGTGAGGAAGAGAAAGACGATGAAGTCAAGGACCCAACCTGGGAACTTGCCATGCAGAGCAAGGAGAGCAGAGCTAAGGGAGAGGGATCGGCAGCACCTCAACAGGTAGGTTGATGTAGTTGAGTCCCCATAGAAGAAAAGGGGGCAAATGTTTCCCTTAGCATCCACACTCAGCAAATTCCTAAACCAAGGGTTAGGTGTTCCCCAGTCTGGCGCTTTTTTAAACAAAGTGTAGATGAGAAAATAATGATAATTTGCTGTTACGAGGGGGACCCGGGGAAGCGTGCCAAGATGGGAAATGGACTGCTTCCGCCGGTCAAGGTCCACTGTGCGGTGTAAGGGACCGCCGCTATGGTAGGTGAAGAGTGAGCGGGTTGCTGCTAGCGATCGTCTGGAATGTCACAGACGATCTATGTACACCGATCTGCCCTAACCCGTGAGGGTTGTATGGCACAGATCTCACGGCTCGGTGTACCTGTTGCACGGGGAAGCACAGAGGTGCCCACGCATGTGTGCCAGTGGAAGTCACGAGAATATGACACGAGGGTAGCACAGAGGTGCCCACGCACGTGTGCTTTCAATAACCAGGTGAGTCCGATGGAGACTTGAGGAGCTCACCTGGGACAGGAACACGGCCTGTTGACGGGGATACTGCCGGAGCAGGAAGGCAGGAACACGGCCTGCAAACGAGGTACTGCCAAAGCAGCAAGGGCCAAGCCCACAGAAGATAGTAATGCCTGAGCAGTGGCGTGGCAGCACGCTGCCAGACATCCAAACATAGAAGGACGGTTCCGCGCCGCCATGATGGCAGGAGGAGCTTTTAAGGAGGTGTCGTTCCACCCAAGGGCGGGCGCGAGGCGGAGATGACGCACTTGACCCAATCAGGGTCCACGACGTCCCAGCCTGGCCAGTCAGGATTCACCACGTCACCAGCCTTGTCATCAAGCCGTGTGACGTCAGTGGGCGAATCAGAACCCACCACGCATTGCACATGCTCACCCTCCTGCCTCTGGGAAATAGAGGCGGGATCCTCGGTCTCACAATGTGCAGAGATAACGGGAGTCTCACTGCTTCCCTGAGCAGTAAACCTCTGCACATTGCGCAACCTCGCAGACCTTCGGGGCCGCTGAGCAGGAGGGTCTGCGGCAGGCCAGGAATGGGAGACTGCCTCAGTCCTTGCCTCAGGAGAGCCACGAGATGTAACATTACCCCCCCGTCTAGGCCCCCCCCTGTCCGTGCTCGAAGGCCGCTATCAAACCCAGGGCGCGGATATGATCCTCCAACTCCCAGGATCTATGCTCCGGACCACGGCCGGCCCACTCCACGAGGTAGTATCTCTTGCCCTGTATGACTTTTGTCTCCACAAGTTTTGCCACCTCAGGGTCATCGGACGGGGAGTCGGTTTGAGCCGGCAGGGACCCCGAAAATTTATTAAGTCGTACGGGTTTCAGGAGGGACACGTGAAAGGTGTTGGCTATAGCCCAGCGTGGAGGGAGCTGGAGTCGATATGCCACAGGGTTTACCTGCTGTAGTACTTTAAACGGACCCAGATACCTAGGGGCGAATTTGGCTGCCTGTACCCGTAGGTTAACATTCTTAGAGGACAGCCATACTAGGTCACCAGGTGCGAAGGATGGTGCAGGGCGGCGGCGAACATCAGCCGTTGTCACCATCCGGTCTTTAGCCCTCTTAAGAGCCTCTTGGGTATCATCCCAGATCTCCCGGGCCTTGGTCGCCCAATCCTCCACTCTAGTATCGGGTGACGTAATGGGCATCGGAACCGGGATTCTGGGATGTTGTCCGTTATTGAGTAGGAACGGAGTCTGGCCAGAGGATTCATGGACCGAATTGTTAATGGCAAATTCGGCCCAAGGAAGGAGGTTAGCCCAGTTGTCGTGATGCGCGGAGATAAAATGGCGGAGGTAAGTTACCAAGGTCTGATTAGTCCTCTCCACTAGTCCATTGGCCTCGGGATGGTATGCGGAGGAGATGTTCAGCTCTATCTGCAGGAGCTTACAGAGCTTTCTCCAGAAGCGAGACGCGAACTGGGGACCCCGGTCGCTCACCACCTTGTCAGGCATGCCATGCAACCTAAATACATGCCGAATGAACAAGGTGGCGAGAGCACGTGACGTCGGGAGTCGTGGGAGAGGCACCAAGTGGACCATTTTAGAGAAGTGGTCCGTGATGACCTATACGACCCTGTGCCCTGCTGACTTGGGCAGATCTCCCAGGAAGTCCATCCCTACCACTTCCCAGGGACGATCCGGCACTGGCAGTGGGTGAAGAAGACCTGCCGGTCTCTGCCGGGACGGCTTATTCCGAGCACACGACATACAGGCTCCCACATATTCCTGTATGTCCTGGGGTAGTCTCGGCCACCAATAATGCCTGGTCACCAGGTCTCTGGTCCTTTTGACCCCGAAGTGACCCCCGACCTTGGAGGCATGGGCCCACGATAGCACCTCGTTCCGTAGTTCAGGGGGAACGAGGGTTTTGCCAGGTGGCACCTGGTCCAAAGAAGTGGGAGTGACCATCCTCAAGCTGTCCGGGGGTAGTATAAGATGAGGCTCCTCCTCGTCCTCCTCCAACACAACCATACAACGTGACAAGGCATTGGCCCGTACGTTCTTCTCACCGGCCAGTAGAGTTGAGCGCGGTTCGTGGTTCGGGGTTCTCCAGTTCTAGGCTCGAGTGATTTTGGGGCATGTTCTAGATCGAACTAGAACTCGAGCTTTTTGCAAAAGCTCGATAGTTCTAGAAACGTTCGAGAACGGTTCTAGCAGCCAAAAAACAGCTAAATCTTAGCTTGGTTTCTGCTGTAATAGTGTAAGTCACTCTGTGAATCAAACTATTATCACATTTCAGTGTATAGTGTGCGTGAACAGCGCCTTCAGATCACTGCTGTTTCTATAATGGCGATCGCCATTTTTTTTTTTTTTTTTCTTGTCTTCCTTCCCTAAGCGCGCGCGTCTTGTGGGGCTGGCCAGCATGTCAGCCAATCACAGACACATACACACCTAAGTGGACTTTGAGGCAGAGAAGCAACGGCATGTGTGATAGGATCTGCATGTCACATGTCCCTGCATTATAAAACCGGACATTTTCTTCACGATCGCCATTATCTGCCTTCTGCGTCTTTGGTGTCAGACATCACTGTCGCAGTTCCGTCCTTTGTCCTATCGCCGATACAGCTGTATGCGCTGCATACACAGCGTTAGACAGCTTAGGGAGAGCACATTCTAGCAGTCCTTTTAAGGGCTCGTACCGGCAGGGTCAGAGAGCCATAGGTGACAGGTCCTGCAAACAGCAACAGCGTCTGTGTAGCCCAGGTCAGGGATTTCCTCCCTGCATTTCACCATTAGGAGGGAATAGAAAGGCAGGCTTCCATTCCTCTACCCAGAGCACCACAATCCTGCCACTGTACCCTCTTGTCCTCTGCACACTCCAACTCATTCTAAGTAAGCCATTATACTAGCAAACACTCAGTGTACCTAGTGGCATCCTATCTGTGGCTATTGGACTTTGCTATAGTCCCACTAGTGCAAAGACATTTGCAGAGCACATCTGCCTGCATTGCACACTCCAAGTTTTTTAAACTAAGCAATTTTACTAGCAAACACTCAGTGTACCTAGTGGCATCCTATACGTGGCTATTGGACTTTGCTATAGTCCCACTAGGGCCAAGACATTTGCAGAGCGCATCTGCCTGCGTTGCACACTCCAACAAATTATAACGAAGCCATTATACTAGCAAACACTCAGTGTACCTAGTGGCATCCTATACGTGGCTATTGGACTTTGCTATAGTCCCACTAGTGCCAGGACATTTGCAGCACGTCTGCCTGCGTTGCACACTCCAACGAATTATAACTAAGCCATTATACTAGCACACACTCAGTGTACCTAGTGGCATCCTATACGTGGCTATTGGACTTTGCTATAGTCCCACTAGTGCAAAGACATTAGCAGAGCACATCTGCCTGCATTGCACACTCCAAGTTTTTTAAACTCAGCCATTATACTAGCAAACACACAGTGTACCTAGTGGCATCCTATACGTGGCTATTGGACTTTGCTATAGTCCCACTAGGGCCAAGACATTTGCAGAGCGCATCTGCCTGCGTTGCACACTCCAACTAATTATAACGAAGCCATTATACTAGCAAACACTCAGTGTACCTAGTGGCATCCTATACGTGGCTATTGGACTTTGCTATAGTCCCACTTGTGCCAAGACATTTGCAGAGCGCATCTGCCTGCGTTGCACACTCCAACAAATTATAACGAAGCCATTATACTAGCACACACTCAGTGTACCTAGTGGCATCCTATACGTGGCTATTGGACTTTGCTATAGTCCCACTAGTGCAAAGACATTTGCATAGCACGTCTGCCTGCATTGCACACTACAACTTTTTTAAACTAAGCAATTTTACTAGCAAACACTCACTGTACCTAGTTGTATCCTAAACGTGGCTATTGTACTTTTGTCAATTCACACTACTGCAAATCTATGTGCAGCACCTCTGCATGACAACCTCGTGCTCTGTTTTTAATAAGCTATAATGATAGCACAAAATACTGCCATTTTGTGGCATCATAGAACTGGCTGTTGTATTCCATTAGTGCCCCACTGGTGACAAGCTATTTCTAGCACCTCTACATCACACCCTCATGCACATTTTGCTACGCTAATGTTATAGCAAACTCATGGAATTCATTGCTGCATTTCATAATTCGGAGGGATAGAAAGTCAGGCTTCCTTTAGCTTTTCCTTCTGTTCATAGACAGCATCTCCAAGACAAATTTCCCCTCCACGTCTAAGTGTGGAGAGGCAGCTAGTGCGCATGCGTGTGCCGATGTACCCCAGCTGCAGCATAATTACAGTGTTTCGCCTAGTGAGTATGCTCAGCCTGACTGTGCCATTCCTGACGCTAAGTTTTCATTTCGGGATACAGCGCATGCTCCCACACTAAGTGTGAAAAGCCTCTTTGCACAGGTGCTTGCATTCCGTGCCGGGTCTAAGTCCTGTTTTGGGCATAGACACCATGCTAAAGCTGATAGTCTTTTTTCAGAGACTGTATTTCATGCTACTGAGCATGCTCAGGCACTTCCTGCATCAGAGACTAGGTCCGGTAATGAACTCTTTGGCCCTGGCCCTGATGTGGGGGTCCCATATAGACCACAGGGCATCAGGTGTCCTCCCAAATGGCTTGCAGAGGCCCACACCTATGACTTGTCACCGCATTATTGATGCTCAGACGATGACTGGTGAGGTGTTTGGGTCATGGCAGCCATGAGGTCATCATTGAAGTTGCGTTTCCAAATAGGACGCTAGTTATGCCACTCATGACGTGTCACTCTACTTTTGTCTCCAGGAGGTGCATTGTGGTTCACCCTGGTTTGGGGCGGACCCAGGTTATAAAAGGGGCTGGAGCCAACAAGGAGGTGCGCAGTCTTCTATTATGCTCCGAAAGAGCACACCTCCATGTGTTGAACCCATTGCGGCTTTAGGCCAGAGGTAGGCAGGGATCGGGTGGTGGATGCAGGCCACCACCACAGTTGGTAACGCAGAACGGTTAAGACCAGCTCCTGTCCTAACAGTCCTGCTTGTGCAGCCCAGTGGCATTAACAGGCCTGCTGCTGCTGATGCGCCTGCTGTCCACAGGTGTGGCCCCTACGCACACGGTCAGCGTACTCAATGGCCCCTGTGTTGTTAACAGGGAGTTCCTGGGCTGGGTGGGCATGTGGACCCTGTGACGCTAACAGGGCTCACAGTCTCCAGATCCGAATGGCGTCTAACTCGGTTCAGGCTACTATTAGTTTCATAGCCACACAGCTCTGTATCCTCCACCAAACCTTCAAGTTGCCAACCTCTCCTTTTCCAACTGGGAGCACGGTGGACACTGACTGCTGATGGGGATATATACCTTTCTCTTTCTTTTCTTATTAATTTTCGTTATATAGAGGTCACAGATTATATACCACTTTATCCAAATCTGCCAGTCCCACTGTAACAGATGTTGTTTCTTCAGCAAATGTTACAGTTGCTTAACCACCAAATCCACGGACCAAAACTTTTTTCCCCTTTCCAACACACCTGTTCCCCTTTCCAACAGCATCTGTCCTTTTTCAACTCATTTTGGGATATGACCAAAAGTGCAACTGTGCAGGGACACCGTACTCAACGCCATCTCAGCACAGCAGCCATCCCTCGGTCCCTCCGATGTGGACAAGTAAAAGACCATTTCCTCCTATCCATGACAAAGCGTTGAGATTCACTCTGTGCAGCACTGGTGTTTAGTGGACAAGTAGATCTAAGATTGCGTACCACATTCTGCAGATACTCCTGTATACGTGCGTCTATTTCTATGGCAGGAATTAGTTCGCCAAATTTTGTCTTGTACCGGGGATCTAACAGTGTGGCAACCCAGTATTCAGGATTAGTTCAAATTCATACAATCCGAGGGTCATGTAGGTAGTGCAGCAAGAAGGCGCTCATGTGTCTTGTGCATCCAGGAGGACCAAGTCCTTGGTGTGTTGGTGGCAGAGAGGTGAGAATCGTGCATCCTTCCTCTGCCCTCTACCCACAACCTCGCACAACCGAAATGTGAGCAAGCTCTCACTCATCTGCTGAGTCTTCCATGCCCATCGCCAGTTCGTCCTCCATTTCTTCATGGGCTCCTGCACTTTCATCAACACTTTTTGCTGATACTATGCGCCCTTGTTAATCCCTCTCCCTCACCATGAATGCCGCATAGGTGCCGCTGACCATCTGGACCTCGTAGATCTTGTTATCCCTTCCGCATATGACTCCTCCTGTACTTCCTCCCCTTCCTCTTGTCCCAACACCTGACTCAGAATAATAATTACAGTGTGCTCCATCATGTAGATGACCAGAATTGTCACGCTGAGAATGACATTGCCAGTGCTAAACATCTTCGTCGACATTTCAAAACTGTGTAGCAGGGTGCATAGGTCCTTGATCTGACACCACTCCAGCAGCGTGATCTGCACCACCTCTGGATCAAGTTATCCCAGGCTATATGTCTTACCGTATTTCAGCAGGGCTCTGCGGTGCTGCCACACACGCTGCAACATGTGCAGATTCCAATTCCTGCGTGTCGAAACATCGCATTTACGGCGTTTAACTGCCAGACCCTAAGACTTCCGGAGTGATGAAAGTTGTTGAGCTGCTGTGTGCGCACGATGGAAGTGAGCACATAGCGAGCGTGCCCACTGCACAAGGCCATGTAGGCCGTGATGGTGTTTTAAAAATTGCTGGCGAATTCGGTTCAACACGTGAGCCCTAAAAGGCACGTGTGTCACATTGCCCTGAGGATGGCCCGCAGCCAGGTTTGCATCATTGCCGCACACGGCTGTTAAGTCACCAACGTAGTCCGCTCCGTCAATTTGTACTCCGGTTGCCAGGTGACAACGTGTTCCTTTCATGAATAGTGCTGATGATGTGAGAGTAGTCGATGCCAGCGGCGCAGGTGGACGCAGGTTATGCTCACCCACTGGGCTGCATTACCTTGACAGATGCAGAATCTCTGGCTGAATGTAGCTGGTGGGTATCTCACAGATGAAATACCATCATTCAGCTACAACCAATGGGAAGACACCACACCCTTTTTTATGCCCATCCTGTCTGCAGACCACTGCCAGACATAGCTATGAACCTCTGGTTAATTTTACCCCCAGTTCAGTTTTATGATTTTGTGTGCTTGTTACCTGACTACTTTTCCTGCTTGCTGTTTATGTACCTTGTTGGCCGATACGCATTTCAACTCTGCTTGTTTTCTGATTCTTTCCTGGCCGTCCCATTCTGTTCCTGTTCCTCAATTAATGTTTTGACCCTGCCTGACTACTATTCTCTGTAATAGCGGTGTGACTCACATTTCCCATACATTTCAAAGTAAAGCTTTGACCGCCTGATGGCATTGAGCTCTGCTGCCAGCATAGTAAGGAGGTGTGTGGTAGTCCTTGTGCGCAGTTGCAAGGAAGGGTGGCCTGACCACACAGGGTTTGCGCCAAGGTAGAGGACCCACACGAGGTTGAAGAGGCAGAAGCAGTGTATTAACTTCTACATACAGAACAAGGATTGAAACAACTCGTGGGGACGGCAAGACTTGTACAGCAGACCCTTCTCCATCTCTCACCATAGTTTGCCAGTGCCCAGTCAGTGACATGTAATGACCCTGTCTATGCTTACTGGTCCAAGTATCTGTGTTGAAATGCACCCTGTCGCACACAGATTTTCTCAAGGAAGTGGTGATGTTGTGTGCGACATGCTGGTGTAGCGCGGGCATGCTTTTCTTGGAGAAGCAGTGGTGATTGGGCATGTGGTACTGGGGCACAGCGACAGACATAAGGTCTGTAAAATCCTGTGTGTCCACTACGCGTAAAGGCAGCATTTCGGTAGCCAACAGCTTACAGAGGGATAGAGTCAACCACTTAGCTTTGTCATGGGTCGCAGTAAGTGGCCTTTTATTTGACCACATCTGAGGGAAAGAGATCTGGCTGCTGTCTGTAGACGGTGTTGAGTAGGGTGTCCCTGGAAAAATGCAGGTTTGTGAGAAAAGTGCAGGCGGAGACATGATGTTGCCTTCATCTTGCCTTCAGATCTGCTCATCTTGTATCATTTTTAAAAAACACATCAAGCAAGGGTTACTCCAAGCGGAGTCTACCTTTTTTCCCAACATTGGGCACACAGACACCCCATCAGTGGCAGCACTTGTGCCCTAGTTGCAAACAGGATGTTTTGATTTGCATCAAGCACATTCCAAATCCACAAGCATTTACTCTCCCCAGGATGACACAGGGGTAGTAAATTCCTTCTGGATCCATGACTTGTTCATTTTGATGAACGTCAGTGTGTCCACATTGTCACTGGACAGACGCGTGCGCTTATCTGTCAGCACACACCCAGCAGCACTGAAGAAGACACGTTCAGAGACAACGCTGGCAGCTGCACACGACAAAATCTCCAAGGCGTAACTGGAGAGCTCTGTCAATTTTTCTAGATTTGAAGCCCAAAAGGAGCAAGGCTCCATTTGCAAAGTCATTGCATCGATGTTCATTTGGAGATACTCCTGTATCATCCTCTCCATCCGTTGACTATGTGTCAGACTTGTTGTCTCTGGTGGCCTTGCAAAGGAGGGTCTAAAAAAATTATGAAAATATTCCATAAAATTGCTGTTACCAGCACCAGATACGGTCCTACTGGTACGGGTAGACTGTTGAAGATGACGATGCCGTCCCATGTTTGTCAAGTTACAACTGGGAGAATCACTCCCTTCACCTGCACGGTTGTTTGGTGTAAAAGCCGAGCTAAGATCGAGTAACAGCTTATGCTGATACTCCAGCATACGTGCGTCCCTTTCTATGGGTGGAATTATGTCACAAAATTTGGACTTGTCCCGGGGATCTAATAGTGTGGCAAGCCAGTAGTCATCATCACTTCTAATTTTGACAATCCGAGGGTCATGTTGGAGGTAGTGCAACAAGAAGGCACTCATGTGTCTTGCGCAGCCATGCGGACCAAGTCCACGCTGTGTTTGTGGCATAGAGGTGCTAACCGTTCTTTCTTCCTCTGACATCTCCCCCCAACCTCTTTCAACTGAATTTTGACCAAGGTCTCCCTCATCCGCTGAGTCTTCCATGTCCATGGACAGTTCGTCCTCCATATCTTCATGTCCTCCTGCACCTTCCTCAACATCTCGCCTGCTACCATGCGCCCTTGTTGATCCCTGTCCCCCATGGTCCCATGCCTGCCGCGTTGGTGATGATGAACGTCTGGACCTTGGTGATGTTGTTGTGTCTTGCGCATATGAATCCTCCTGTAGTTCCTCCCCTTCCTGTTGTCCCACCCCCTGACTCCGAATAGTGTTTAGCGTGTGCTCCAGCATGTAAATGACTGTAATCGTCATGCTGATAATGGCATTGTCAGCGCTAAACATATTCGTCGCCATGTCGAAACTGTGCAGAACGGTGCATAGGTCCTTGATCTGAGATCACTTCATCAGGGTGATCTGCCCCACTTCTGCATCTCGTTGGCCCAGGCTATACATCATGACGTATTGCACCAGGGCTCGCCGGTGCTGCCACAGTCGCTGTAACATGTGGAGAGTTGAATTCCAGCGTGTCGCCACATCGCATTTCAGGCGATGAACCGGCAGGCCGAAAGACTTCTGGAGCGATGCAAGTCGCTCAGCTGCGGCGGTTGAACGGCGGAAGTGAGCACTGCAGACAGTTTACGTGCCCTGGTCAGAAGGCCATCTAGGCCGGGATAGTGTGTTAAAAATTGCTGGACAACAAGGTTCAACACGTGAGCCATACAAGGCACGTGTGTCACCTTGCCCAGGCGAAGGGCCGCACCCAGGTTTGCAGCATTGTCGCACACGGCCTTACCAGGCTGCAGGTTGAGTGGAGACAACCATTTATTAAACTCGGACCGCAGAGCTGACCACAACTCCTCAGCTGTGTGACTCTTATTCCCAAGACATGTCAAGCTAAAGACCGCCTGATGCCGTTGCGCTCTGCTGCCAGCATAGTAATGAGGGGTGCGTGATTCCTTCTGCGCAGTGAGAACGCTGGTGGCCTGACCAGGCAGGCTTGGGGCGGAGGTGGAGGACCCAGATGAGGTGGAGGATGCAGAAGCAGTGGCGGAACTTGGACAGACAGAGGATTGACACACAAGTCGTGGGGACGGCAAGACTTGTGCAGCAGACCCTTCACCATCTATCAACATAGTTACCCAGTGCCCAGTCAGCGACATGTAACGTCCATGTCCATGCTTACTGGTCCAAGTATCGGTGGTGAAATGCACCCGTTCACACACAGAGTTTCTCAAGGAAGCGGTGATGTTGTGTGCGACATGCTGGTGTAGCGCGGGCACACCTTTCTTAGAGAAGTAGTGGCGACTAGGCATCTGGTACTGGGGCACAGCGACAGACATAAGGTCTCTAAAATCCTGTGTGTCCACTAGGCGGAAAGGCAGCATTTCGGTAGCCAACAGCTTACAGAGGGATAGAGTCAACCTCTTAGCTTTGTCATGGGTCGGAGGAAGTGGCCTTTTATTTGACCACATCTGAGGGACAGAGATCTGGCTGCTGTGTGTAGACGGTGTTGAGTAGGGTGTCCCTGGAAAAATGCAGGTTTGTGAGGAAAGTGCAGGCGGAGACATGATGTTGCCTTCATCCAACGTAGGTGCTATCGATGTCTGAGAGAGCTGTACACACTCACTTGTTTCCCCTTCCAAACCAACTGACGACCTACCAAGCAAACTGCCTGTTGCGGTTACAGTGGTGGAAGTTTTGCGTGGAAAAACAGGTGTGACAGCTGTCCCCACAGTCCTAGAAGATGAAGAGCGCGCGGATGCACTGGAAGGGGCGGGCGGTGGATGGTTCGCTCCGCTAGGCCGCATTGCAGCACAGTGAGCTTCCCACCGGGACCTATGATATTTATTCATGTGACGATTCATGGAAGAAGTTGTCAAACTGCTGAGGTTTTGACCTCTACTAAGAGAATCATGACAAATTTTACATATCACATGATTTGGGCGATCTTTTTCTATGTCAAAAAAGGAACAGGCTAGGCAAGGCTTAGAGGCCATGCGACCTGTTGATGCACCCCGAATAATGCTCATAGGCAGAGTGGTGGCTGAGGATGCAGTTGTAGACGTGCTACCAGTGCTCCGACTCTGTCCAGGAAGGCGCAAGGTAATTTCGTCGTCGGTTGCATCCTCCTCCACCGCCTCTGTTGACCTCCTCGAGTGCCTGACTGGGGGTTGACAGTAGGTGGGATCTAGAACTTCATCATCAATTGTTGTGTTTGCACTCCCCTCCACCTCAGACCGAGCCTCTTCTTGCCCTGACCGAATATTTAAGTTGTCATCCCAATCGGGTATCTGCGTCTCATCTTCATCAGTATGTTCCTCATTGCCTATAACCACAGTTGTTGGAAAGGCAGCATTTTGGTAGCCAACAGTTTGCATTTTATGAAAGTCAACCTCCAAGCCATGTCATGCCCTTCTAAAAGCATGTATAACACAGCGAGGGGACTCCAACCACAGTCTCCCTCGTTTCCACTCACTGGGCCACACACACCCCACTTGACTGGCATCGGTTGAGCTCCCTTTTGAAAAAGAAAAAGATGCTTTGCATGAAGCACTCTCAAAAATACGCGTGCCTTTCCCGTCCCCTGGCTGACCCAGGGGAAGAAAAGTCCTCTGAGAGCCATGATTTGTTCATTTTGGGTCTTTTAGAAACACAGCGAGGGGACTCCAACCACAGTCTCCTTCGTTGCCACTAACTGGGCCACACACACCCCACTTGACTGGCATCGGTTGAGCCCCCTTTTGAAAAAGAAAAAGATGCTTTGCATGAAGCACTCTCAAAAATACGCGTGCCTTTCCCGTCCCCTGGCTGACCCAGGGGAAGAAAAGTCCTCTGAGAGCCATGACTTGTTCATCTTGGTTCTTTTAGAGACACAGCGAGGGGACTCCAACCACAGTCTCCCTCGTTTCCACTCACTGGGCCACACACACCCCACTTGACTGGCATCGGTTGAGCTCCCTTTTGAAAAAGAAAAAGATGCTTTGCATGAAGCACTCTCAAAAATACGCGTGCCTTTCCCGTCCCCTGGCTGACCCAGGGGAAGAAAAGTCCTCTGAGAGCCATGACTTGTTCATCTTGGTTCTTTTAGAGACACAGCGAGGGGACTCCAACCACAGTCTCCCTCGTTGCCACTCACTGGGCCACACACACCCCACTTGACTGGCATCGGTTGAGCTCCCTTTTGAAAAAGAAAAAGATGCTTTGCATGAAGCACTCTCAAAAATACGCGTGCCTTTCCCGTCCCCTGGCTGACCCAGGGGAAGAAAAGTCCTCTGAGAGCCATGTCCACATTGTCAGTGGACAGACACGTGTGCTTATCTGCCAGCAGACCCACAGCAGCACTGAAGACAGGTTCCGAGAGAACGCTGGCTGCAGGACACGACAAGATCCCCAAGACGTACGTGGCGAGCTCAGGCAATTTATCAAGATTGGAAGCCAAGAATGAGCAGGGCTCAAGTTGCACATTAATGGAATCGATGTTTCCTTGCATATACTCATATATCTGTGTGTCCTCCTCTTTTTCCTTGTCCATCTCTTTTGTTTTCGCATGAGTATATGTCCTTGTCACTTTCCCATATGTTGTGAGTTGTTTGTGACCTTTTGGACACCTTTGAGGGTGTTTTCTAGGTGTTTTTCTGTGTTTGTGATTGCCTGCCATTGTTTCCTATGCAGTTCGAGTTCGGTTCGTCGAACGTTCGACGAACCGAACTCGAACGGGAGGTCCGTTCGGCGAACCAACCTCGAGCCGAACCGCGACCGGTTCGCTCATCTCTACCGGCCAGGTGGCGGATAATAAAGCGGAACCGGGAGAAGAATAAAGACCAACGGGCCTGCCTTGGGTTCAGGCGTTGTGCTGTCTGGAGGTATGTGAGGTTTTTGTGGTCAGAAAATACCTCAAATGGATGCTTCGCACCCTCCAGGAGATGCCGCCATTCCTGGAATGCTAGTTTCATCGCCAGTAACTCCCTATCCCCTATGGAGTAGTTCCTCTCGGCCGGAGAAAAGGTCTTGGAGAAAAAGAAACACGGATGTTTCCTTCCTCGTTCGTTTTTCTGATACAGGACTGCACCTGCACCGACCGAAGAGGCGTCTACCTCCAGTAGGAAGGGTTTGGAGATGTCTGGACGATGAAGGATGGGAGCTCTGGAGAAGTGAGTTTTGAGAGTGTGAAATGCCTCTACCGTTTCCCGTGTCCATGCTTTGGGATTAGCGCCCTTGCGGGTAAGGGCAATGATGGGTGCTGCCACCGTCGAGAAGTTGGGAATGAACTGGCGATAATAATTGATAAACACCAAGAATCGCTGGATCGCCTTCAGCGAGCGGGGCTCAGGCCAGTTCATCACTGTCTCCAACTTCCCCGGATCCATTGCTAACCCCTGACTGGACACTATGTACCCCAGGAACGGCAAGGATTCCTGTTCAAAAACGCACTTTTCCAGCTTAGCATATAACGAATGGGTGCGGAGCCTCTTAAGTACTCGGATGACATCCCTCCGATGGGTGGTAAGATCGGCGGAGAAGATAAGAATGTCATCCAGGTATGCAACCACGGAAAGATACAAATCCCGGAAAATGTCATTCACAAAGTCTTGAAATACGGCGGGGGCATTGCAGAGTCCGAAGGGCATTACTAGATACTCGTAGTGACCGTCCCTGGTGTTAAAGGCGGTCTTCCACTCATCGCCCTTTCGGACTCGCACTAGATTATACGCCCCGCGTAGATCCAGCTTTGTGAAGACCTTTGCCCCGCGGAATCGATCAAATAGCTCAGTAATGAGGGGCAAAGGGTATTTGTTCTTGATTGTGATTGCATTTAATCCCCTGTAATCGATACAGGGGCGCAGATCCCCTTCCTTCTTCTGCACAAAAAAGAACCCTGCACCAGCCGGTGAAATAGACTTGCGAATGAACCCCTTCGCCAGGCTGTCCTGAATATATTTGGACATAGCCTCCGTCTCTGGAGCAGAGAGTGGATACACTCTGCCCCTAGGGGGCTCGGAGCCTGGCTTCAGGTCTATTCGGCAATCATATGGCCGGTGGGGAGGAAGAGTATCTGCGGCCCTTTTGGAAAAGACATCCCTGTAGGCCTCATAAGGTGTCGGTAAACCCGGCCCCTCAGTATTCCCTGAGGACCCAACCGACCTAATGGTAGCGGGTGGTTCGGTAGTCACGAGGTGCTCTCTACAGGATCCTGCCCAGGATGAGATCTCCCCTGTTGTCCAGTTGAGTATAGGAGCATGCTGTCTCAACCAGGGAAGGCCCAGTAGGATCTCATCCATCCCCCCTGGAAGCACCAGGAAGGACACCTGCTCATGGTGTCCCGGTGGTACATCCATCCTGAGAGGGATGGTGATCTGGGTGATAGGATCGAGTAGTATGGACCCGTCGACTACCCGGACCCTGAGTGGCTTGGGCAACAGAACCAGGGGAACTGAGTATCGGGTTGCCAGGGAGGTCGAGATGAAATTGCCTTCAGCGCCTGAGTCCAAGCAAGCCAGGGCAGAGAAGAGAGTAGTGCCGAACTGCAACTGGGCGCTGATAGTCAACCTAGAGGGAGAAGTAGCGTCTAGAGTCCCCCCTCTGATAGAAACTAGACGCTGTCTTTTCCCGACGGTTTAGGACATCGGGTAGCTATGTGTCCCCTCTGCCCACAGGAAAAGCAGATGACACAAGACCGAGAACCTGGGGCAGAGGAGACCACCTTGGACACCTCCATTGACTCCACGGAGTCGCCTACAGGACTGGCTGGGAGATCTGTCTGATGGAAGACGGGAGTCAGACGCTTTTTAGGCCTAGAAGACGTGGGTGCTGAAGAGACCTCGAGCCTTCGCTCCGCCTGGCGGATATCTATGCGAGAGGCAACCTGAATCAAGGACTCTAAAGTGGCAGGCACCTCACGTGTGGCCAGTGCGTCTTTGACAAACCCTGCCAGGCCCTCCCAAAACACAGGGACAAGGACCTTATCCGGCCAGTCCAGCTCTGCGGCCAGTGTCCTAAAGTGTACAGCAAAGTCCCCAACTAAAGCAGACCCTTGCCGAAGTCGTAGGAGGCGCAGCGCGGAGTCGTGGGTGACTTGAGGCCCGAGGAACACCATTCTCATGGCCCCAAGATAAGCTGCTAAGTTATTCACCACACGATCTCCGCGCTCCCACAACGGCGTGGACCACTTCAGCGCTCTCCATGTGAGCAGGGACTGGACGAAGGCTACCTTCGCCTTCTCGGTAGCGTAAAGAGTCGCGGACAGCTCTAAGTAGGTGGTAACCTGGTTTATAAAACCACGGCACTCAGAGCTGTTGCCGCTAAAGTGCTCTGGAAGCGCAAGGCGAGGAGACCTTCCGCCCAATAGCACAGCCTGGGTAGCCGCCTGGGTGGCGACTGTCGTCAGAGTAGTCTTATCGGAGGAAGACTGCTCCACTGCTGCCAATCGTGACTCCAACTGCTGCACATAACGCAGCAACTGCTGCTGCTCTTCAGCCATAGCCAGACCTTTGGCGCGACCGTAATGTTACGAGGGGGACCCGGGGAAGCGTGCCAAGATGGGAAATGGACTGCTTCCGCCGGTCAAGGTCCACTGTGCGGTGTAAGGGACCGCCGCTATGGTGGGTGAAGAGTGAGCTGGTTGCTGCTAGCGATCGTCTGGAATGTCACAGACGATCTATGTACACCGATCTGCCCTAACCCGTGAGGGTTGTATGGCACAGATCTCACGGCTCGGTGTACCTGTTGCACGGGGAAGCACAGAGGTGCCCACGCACGTGTGCCAGTGGAAGTCACGAGAATATGACACGAGGGTAGCACAGAGGTGCCCACGCACGTGTGCTTTCAATAACCAGGTGAGTCCGATGGAGACTTGAGGAGCTCACCTGGGACAGGAACACGGCCTGTTGACGGGGATACTGCCGGAGCAGCAAGGCAGGAACACGGCCTGCAAACGAGGTACTGCCAAAGCAGCAAGGGCCAAGCCCACAGAAGATAGTAATGCCTGAGCAGTGGCGTGGCAGCACGCTGCCAGACATCCAAACATAGAAGGACGGTTCCGCGCCGCCATGATGGCAGGAGGAGCTTTTAAGGAGGTGTCGTTCCACCCAAGGGCGGGCGCGAGGCGGAGATGACGCACTTGACCCAATCAGGGTCCACGACGTCCCAGCCTGGCCAGTCAGGATTCACCACGTCACCAGCCTTGTCATCAAGCCGTGTGACGTCAGTGGGCGAATCAGAACCCACCACGCATTGCACATGCTCACCCTCCTGCCTCTGGGAAATAGAGGCGGGATCCTCGGTCTCACAATGTGCAGAGATAACGGGAGTCTCACTGCTTCCCTGAGCAGTAAACCTCTGCACATTGCGCAACCTCGCAGACCTTCGGGGCCGCTGAGCAGGAGGGTCTGTAGCAGGCCAGGAATGGGAGACCGCTTCACTCCTTGTAACAGGAGAACCACTAGGTGTCACCCTTCTGCTGCCTCTCTGAGAAGGTATCTCCTGCACACTGCGCAGTCTGGCAGACCTTTGACGCTGCTGAGCAGGAGCACTCGCGGCAGGCAAGGAATGGGAGACTGCCTCAGTCCTTGCCTCAGGAGAGCCACGAGATGTAACAATTTGCAACCTGTGTCATATCAAGATTAGCAGGGGCCTGACCACTACCAGCCTTACCACCACCAGAATGCTCAGGCACATGTTATCAAAGCATCCGACTACGTAGTCGAATGCCTGGGTCCACAATCAGTGTCTGTGGGTAACACTACTGCCTCTTCCTCTATGCTACATGCTTGCCAATCCTCTGTCCCTGACGCAGGCATGGATGCCTCCTGCCCTGCACCTGTTATTGCACATTTGCAAGCCCCATAAGCAACCAAGTCCAGTTCATTTTTCCAGTGCAGCATTTAGCTGTCCCTACCCCAGAGCTTGGGAAAAAAATGTAAATAGCGAGCCACCTACCCACCAGCCCAAACACTATACAGGCAAATTTACAGACTTCTTGCCCTGGAAATGATGTCATTTAGGCTTGAGGCCACTTTCCACAACCTCATGGTGGTGGTAGCCCCTCAATATACCATCCCCAGCTGCAACTATTTTTCCTGGTGTGCTATCCCCTTTTTACACCAACACGTGTCCCATAACATCACCTGTGCCATGACAAATACAGTTACTGGGAAAATCCACTTAATGACCAACAAGTGGACAAGTGCTTGTGACCAGAAAAGCTACATTTCCCTGAAGACACACTGGGTGAGCCTTGTGAAGGCCAGGACCGAGTTGGACCCGGGGATGGAACATGTGTTACCAACACCAAGGATTGTGGACACTAGTTCCTTTAGGGTTTCCCCCACCTCCTACAACAGGTCCTGCACCCTCTCCTCCTCCTAAATATTCATCTCTGAATTGTCATCTTGGAACACGATGTCCATTTCAGTCGCAAGCTGGAAACATTACAGCACTGCTTTGGTGAAGCGGCAACAGGCTCTGCTGAAAATAAATTATTTAGGTGACAAACAACTCATAGCGATAGAGTTGTTGACAGCTGTAACAGACCAGACAGATCTGTGGCTCTTGCTGCCATAGCTACAACCAGACATGGTCGTGTGTAATAATGGCCAACACCTGGTGGCGGCTCAGAAGCTTGGCAAACTCTCATACATACCATGCATTGCCCAGGTATTCAACTTGTGAAGGTATACCTTGTGTGCACCCATTTACGCAAGTCAGCTACACCTGACACCAGTCTGAAAGAGCTGCAGCAGCCCTTGCAAGTGCCAGCTTTCAAATTGGTGTCCAATGTGCCCAAAAGCTAGAACTACACACTGGAAATTTTGCTAAGTCAGAGGGCAGTAGTTAAATACCAGCTAAAACATGCCCATTGGTATTACAATCAGGCTCTGCACATAAGAACCGATGAGTGGCCATGGATGTCTGACATCTGTAAGGTTCTACAAAAGTTTGGAAAATAAACCAAAATGATGAGCAGTGATGACGTCGTTATCAGTGTAACCATCCCATTTTTGTGTCTACTCAAACGCGCGCTGCTCACAATTAAAGAGGAAGCTTTGCATGTGGACTAGGTGGAGATGGAGAAAGAAACTACAGAGGGTGATACTACTCAACCCAGCCATATTTCAGCTATTCAGCACAGATTGGATGATAATGAGGAGGAGGAGGCTGAGGAGGAGGAGGTGTAGGAAAAACAGGTTGCCTGCACTACAGAGTCTACTGCCCACACCAGCTTCATCCATTCAGCTCAAAGTGGATGGGCTGAAGAGGAGGAGAGAAAGGAGGAGGAGATGGAAAATTGTCCTCCTGGTGGGGACAGGGAAGTGTTTGCCTGTTGAGAGTCTGGCAAACTTGCACACATGGCTGACTTTATGTCGCTTTGTCTTTATCATAACCCTCGCATTATATGCATTTTTGGCCAACACTGATCACTGGTAGTTCACCCTTCTTGACTTGATTTTCCATCTTTCCAGTTTAATGAGATCCTCCCAGAGCCTGGGCCCTGATGCATGAGATAGCCTGACAAGGAGGGAAAGGATTTTAAAGATGGTGAAGGAGTACCTAGCCGACCGTACCAGCATTCCATTGTGTTGTACAATTATTGGGTATCCAAGTTGGACACGTGGCATTAACTGCTCCTCTAAGCTTTGTAAGTGCTGGCCTGTCCTGTCGTTAGCGTTTTTTCAGAGCAAGTTTTCAGAGTCAATGGGGGCATAAAATGCTGACAGGTTGATCCTTATCAAAATGTACAAGGCCTGGATTGGCCCAGACTTCTCAACCCCACCATCCTCCGGGTAGTGTCTTCTGGAAAGATGCTCAAGTTTCTCATTGACTTCCATTATACTTGTTACTCGAATCGAGCTTGTCTGAGTGTCGACCTGCTAGATTGAAGTTTTGAGCACTAGACCTTTGTAGTGCTCACTCATCACTAGTTTCTAAATATCCTATCACTTTGCTGGAATTGTAAGAAGCTCTCTTTTTGACATTTCTAAAATTATGCAGCAGCAAAACTCACCAAAATTCATCATGGTCACACAGCCTATATCCTATGTAACATCATGCGTAACACAAAAAATGCATTGTTCTAAAGGACAATTGCTGCTCTGCTGCATCCGTTCACTAATTATTATGGGTCTGCATACTCCTCCAGCCACAAGTCACCTGTTAAGTCCTGGAGATTATAATTTTTGCTGTGTTTGATGTTTTTTTCTGCATTTTTTGATAATTCTTTTGGTGCTCAGCCTTAATGAACTTAGTAGCGCAAGTGGTTAATGAATTTGTGAAATATTGAAAATGCTTTTTATTTCTGCCTTTAACCTGTTTTGCTACTTTTTATCATGAAAACAATGTGTTCTGGTAAAATGTCCCCCCCAAAATGGTAGACTTTAAGGAATCCAAATTTGGGGGAATCGATTTCTGTGAATCCAGCAAAATGGCAGCCATTCGGCCACAATTGTGCTAGATTCGAAGGCCAGCAATGTTTTAAAGAAACAATAAAATATCATAATCCTTTCTCCATTCACCTGTCCTGCCACTGCAGCTCTGTCCAGGTTTCAGCTTGCTCCTTTTTGATATTTTGTTTTGACTGGAATCATCCATCGCCAAAACGGCCTTACATGATTACATGGGGAGCAAAGCTCATCTTTGATATCAGAGATTGTGTAGGGCCTAGACAGCTGCAGAAGATTCCAGTACAAACAAATGGCAAAAAGAAATGAGCTGGGAACCCGGTGGTGCAGTATGGCCGAGGGACTTATGAGGGAAGGGCTAACTGTGGCGCCCCTGACTATATCAGGGTGCTACAGGGAACTGCATCCTGTTCTCCAGGGTGCAGGACACAACCCCCATGGTTCCAGGTTCCCAATAACCAGTGTCACACCATCAGCACTACAAATCCCAATCACACCTCACATCAAACCTGTCAGACACATCAGTGGGATGGTCAAGATGGAGTAGGGCCACCCACCTTGGGGGTCAGGCAGACTGGTGGGAGGGAGGAAGTGGAGGAAGTGAAGAGGAGTTGAGTGAGACCTCTCAAAGAGTGAGGAGCTAGAGTAATAGCTCCCGGGGAGCTAGACCGAGGTTGAATCGCAGACAGTGGTCCGAGACCAGAGGAGTTGGAGACCGGTGGCAGTGACATTGGAAGGGTACGGCAGGTTTATCTGTCCTGATAATTAACCTTGGAGGGAGAGTATTTTCACGAACTTCCCTAAGAGCTCAGAGATTGAAGGCATCAGCACAACGCGCGGGATAGGGTTCTCCATATAAAACAGCCCAACTGAAATCCCAAGTGCCAGCCATCAAGAACACAGCTGTCATACACACAGGTAGCGGGGCCCCAACAGCTTCATGCCAAGGGCCCACAATAGACAACTAAAATTGTGCACAGAGGCAAGGTCTGGACTATCAAGTGACACTGGTGGGAGTGGACACCTGAACGGGCTCCCTTGTAGAGACTGTGATGCACAGAGCCTTTGGTTTATCATCAGTGTGAGCGTCTGCTTTATAATCCTCATCCTGCACCACGACTACCCACAGTGAGTAACCTGGTCCCCTTGCACCCTGCGTTCCCAAACATCCCACCAAACACCCCAGAGGCCGGGGCCTTCCCTACCTGCGGAGGGACTGACACCTTACTGCCCCACACCATCTTCCCCGGTACTCCTTCCAGCAGCGGCGGTACTCTCATTACCGCAACCCGCAGGTGGCGTCACGAACTTCTTCCCTGTAAATATCCCCTTTGAAGGTTCGGATTGTTAGCCGAGCCTGGGTCCGGACCCCTCGAGCCACGATCACCCCGGATCTGAGCACCCCGGTCTGCGCCGGGGCGGCACATAAGCACAGGGGTGTATAATATTTTATTGTTTTTTTAAACCCCTTCCTATCATATTTGATTCAAACTAATTTATTCAGTTATTAATCACATTGAAGGGATCTGCTCGGACGCACATTCAGCTAAAGTGTGTTACTATGCATAGACCCACCGGGCTGCAGCCCGCAGCTGTCTGGTTTACCTGAGCTGCTTATCAAAAATAGGGGAGACCTAACACCATTTTTTATTTTATTACTCATCCACATTTGTTGGCAGGGCCATTGTTCTATTCTAACCTCATTTTGCTTCCTTTTCTAGCCCCCCTGCCCTTACTATCAAAATTTTACAGCCATTTTACAGCATAGAAGTATAGGTCCTGTCATGCTACGAGCGCGGTGAGTGCGTTCAGACCACAAGAAGTCTGAAGAACAACGAAAAACACCAAAACAACACCGCAAACAGGGGAGAACACTGAGATCCCAATACAACGGAGGTCTATGCTGCTAGGAAACTCACTTCAATCTGACTCCAGAGCTCCAGAAAATTTAGAAACGATTTAACATATTTTGTATGGACTCTTACTACAGAAGGTTTGGCCTGGGTGTTTTCTTGGTCTCTCTGATGACATTGGTACCATTACATGGGTGCACAGTGTAGTCAGAATCTCAGAATCAGTCTTCAGATTTAGGATTCTTCCCAGAATGGTGAGCGGCCAGCCTAACTTTCAGGATACTTTAATCTTTACCCTGAAGCAGACGTGATGTTCTTAGGTGAGGAAACAGCTGCACTTGGAAGATTGATTTCTTTTAAATCTCATATTTCCTTGTCAGCCATTGTAGATGAGCATTGAATGTTACCCTTTGTGTTTATCATTTGTTTTCATAACTTCGGTAAGGTGATGAATTACTGGCGTCTGTCAGAGATTTTTAATAACTGAATTTTGCAAGTAAACAAATATATTGAGGGACTTATATTAGAAATAAACACTGTACCTACATGCATTAAAGCGTTTGAAATTCTTCTGTTAGCTTTTATCCTGACTTCTGAATATTCTTACCTTTTTTTACTGAAAATGGAAAAAAAAACATAGCGACTGAAAGAAAATTTCTTTTGTATCAACTGCATTATAGGAAACAATCAGCAGTGAACATGTATCTGCTTTCTGCACAAAAGAAGAAAAAAACAATTGCTTCATTGTAAGGATTTTAACACATTGGTAACTAAATGGTTGTTAAAAATGTAATAACTCTTTATGACCAATGACGTATCGCTATGTCCTTGGTCATGTCGGAGTAACTACCACCGGCTGCTGAGGTGAGCCGGCGGTGATCCCTGCACATGTCTGCTGATTTGAACAGCAAACATTATTATTATTATTATTATTTATTATTATAGCGCCATTTATTCCATGGCGCTTTACAAGTGAAAGCGTATACGTACAACAATCATTAACAGTACATAACAGACTGGTACAGGAGGAGAGAGGACCCTGCCCACGAGGGCTTACAGTCTACATGTAGGGTTATCAGGTGCCGGTGGATCCACGATCCATACGTGCTTGCCACTTAGATTGCACTGTCAAATTGTGACAGCGCGATTTAAATGGCTGTGGCAGGGATTGCGCTGTTCTCTGCCACCATTGGCGGCCTCGTGAAACAATCACGGGGAGCCAATGTTTACCATGGTAGCGACAGGTCATGTGAAGACTCCTGTCGCTATCATATTGTATTTCTTGTCAGAGCCGACAGAGCGCCAGCTCTCACAGGAATGCTGCACTTCTGCTGATAAAAGCTGTGCAACTCTGATTAGCAGAAATGATCAAGCAATCAGACTGTGCAGTAATAAAGTCCCCTAGGAGGACTAGTAAAATAATTAAAATATTTAAAAAAAAAAAGTTTTTTAAAATATAAAAAAATAAAAGTTAAAATCACCCTCCATTCACCCCAATAAAAATTAAACCGTTAAAAAAATGAAAATATAAAGATACTTGGAATCACCACATTCATAAATGCCCGATCTATAAAAATATAAAATCAATTAATCTGATCGGTACACGGTGTGGCGAGAAAAAAATTTCAAACGCCAAAATTATCTTTTTTGGTCGCCACAACATTTCTTTAAAATGCAATAACAGGCGATCAAAATATGAACAAGAGTGGTTAGGAGGTCACCATTCCCCTATAGGGAGCACCACCAGTATAAAACATAGACACAGGAACAAGCACAAAAAAGATATGCTGTACAAAAGTAGATCAACCAAAAAAATACAATATTTTATCATAATCACAATACAAAAAATAGCAAGCAAGACATGACCATTAAAGACATATAAATATAAAAAGCCATGAAATAACTAACACAGGAACATCCCACAAATGTACCCATAATAAGGTAACTACACAGTTTTCCAAAGAAAATATGGCAAATAAGACCACAATGTTATAAAACAGTCAAAGTCAAAGAATGAGACACTATTGTGTGCCAAATAATACGCAGAGTGTGAATAAGGCACAAAGTCTGACATAAGGAGTCCCTATGATACACACATGTATAAGAAACCCTAACATAAGGATGATAAGGTAAATGGGCCATCTCTTTAAGGAGATGTGTGGCGCCCCTGCGGCTTCAGTCGCCACAGGGTACTGCACCTCACTTAAGGAGAGTATTCATCTCTGGTAGGGAGGGGGTTAATCACCGGTGTTCCACATTCCACATTACATACAATATAGGTGCCTTCTCACTGGGGACTAGACTATGGTAGATAGGGGGTGGCCATCACGAGGCATGGGACTTTCCCAGTGACTAAGACAACCACCTTGGGGGCGGGTACCACTTGGGGTAGAGGCAGGAGAAACTCTTACACAATCTTCAGTCAAGCTGGGACTTCAGTTCTGGCGACACGGCACCACTCTCTTCTCTTCACGGGGCCTAGGCTTGGAGCGGAAAAACTCAGCCCAGGTTCCTTACCTCTGACAGGGTATCCCTTTGGAAAGAACACTTTCAAGCACCGGTGGCTACCTCTAACCTACCCGGGATTGGCTTGAGCTCATCACAGCAGATACCGCCACTTCCCGGGCAACCCACGGACACTGAGTAAAGACCTGGAACCGCGACTACTGTGTCCTCTCCTACATTGCCAGTGCCCCGCGCTTCAGCGCCAATGACCACTACTCCCCTCATCATCCTCCCCGGGGCCCTCTCCACCTGTGGGAAGCAGAAACACCTTAGCTGCTACTACCATCCGCCCAGAGAACAGCGACAGCAGCGACGGCTATTCCCTGGCTGCATACCTCAGGTGGCGTCACAAGACAAACTCTCCCCATCACCCATTCCCCTCCGTGGACACCTCAGGGTCCCGAAACTGGGCAGGGCCACACATGATATCCCCTTACCCTCACCGGTCTGGTGACGAGTATTCTCCCCTGACCCCCTGGGGTGCTCCAGTTATCCAAACAGTATACACTACAAGAGGCCAAAGACCAGAGTGGATAGCGAAAGTCCAGAAAGAAAATAAAATCAGGATATTACCACAGGTAGTAAAACCACGTCTTGTATTAAGGAGGTGGCCAAAATGTATACACTACCAGAGTCTAATAGCTTATTCTTATCTAGCAGTTGAGAAAGCCACTTCTGGTGGTGATATGTGTGGGGGGACATCCCACTCTCACTCTCCCTGGCCACCCCACCTTTCACTTTGGCCTTTGGAAGTAAAAAATAAGCCATCACTGAGCCTCAGATCCCAAAAAATGAGAGTGTTACAGGTCTCAGAAAATGGCGCAAAAAAACGCCATTCTTTTTTTGGACAAAGTTCTGAATTTTTTTAACCCCTTAGATAAAAGTAAAAGTTTACATGTTTTGTGTCTATGAACTCGTACCAATATGAAGCATCATATCGATACATACAAACTTTACCATATAGTGAACATGGGGAATAAAATATCCCAAAAACAATCGTGCATTTGCACTTTTTTTGCAATTTCACCGCACTTGAAATTTTTTCCCCTGTTTTCCAGTACACTATTTGGCAAAACTAAATGCTTTAATTCAGAAGTACAACTCACTCCGCAAAACAATAAACCCTCATATGGCAAGATTGACGGAAAAATAAAAAAGTTACTGCTCTTGGAAGAAGAGGAAGAGCAAAAAACAAAAGCGAAAAATGGAAAATCCCCCGAGGGTAAAGGGGTTGAAGTCTAAAGTCAATGGTCACTGACCGATGACAGTGAATGACCCCCAAATGATAAACATTTATTGACTGGCAGACATTTAATAACCTGTTTAGGCAGACTGCAGTAAACAATGCACATTAAAGGATTTGTTCCACGAACAAAGTTCATTTTAATCAATAGATCTTGGAATAATAATAATTTCCACAATTCAGTGTATTTAAAAATAATGTTCATGTGCTCAGATAATCTTAAATATGTGCATTTTGGACACACCAGTCTAATATGTCCCAGAACTGTCGTGAGTCTAAAGGCTGCTTTACACGGTATGACCGATTGTACAATTTCACAACCGATCGTACCCGCCCCCGTCCTTTTTGCGTCACGGGCAAATCGCTGCCCGTGTCGCACAAAGTCAGTAACCCCCGTCACACGTACTTACCTCTCGTGCGACCACGCTGTGGGCGGCGAACGTCCACTTCCTGGAGTGGGAGGGACGTTCGGCGTCACAGCAACGTCACACGGCCGCCGGCCAATGGAAGCGGAGGGGCGGAGATGAGCGGGACGTAAACATCCCGCCCACCTCCTTCCTTCACATAGCCGGCGGCGGCCGCGTGACGCAGGTGAGCTGCTGTTCATCGTTCCCGGGGTGTCACACGGAGCGATGTGTGCTACCCCGTAAACGATGAACAACTAAATTAAACGATATTATGGAACCTAGCGAGCAGTACACGACTCACGATTTGTGAGCGATACTGCATCGCTAGGAGGTGTCACACAGGCCGGCATCGATGTGCGTCACAAGCAACGTGACCCTGACGATCTATTGCATGATAGATAGTCTGGTGTAAAGCAGCCTTTATGCTCTCTTATTTGCCTGTTTTTGTGTGTGTTGTTCCCTTTCATCAGCATTTTGCCAGCACTATAGGTACAGGAATATCTTTCTTCTTCACTTGGTGGCAGCATATAGTGTGTTTGCCATTTTCTAATGGCTTGCCTTCCCTAAATTAAACACCTGCATCTCTGCTATGTCTGTCTGCAGTTTGACAGGCAGGAGAGAGGAGCACCTATGCCGTGATTAGAAGTTGTTGGGCTGTTTCCATAAAGGCCCCGTTATACGCTACGATTTATCTGACGATCTCGTTAGCGATGTGACACGCCCAGATCGTAGTTACGATTTGCCAAGATCGCACATAGGTTGTTTATTAGCAGTCACACGTAACGATCTCACAAGTGACGCAAAATCATTCAACGATATATTGTTTGACCAAGGCGGTCGTGTGGATGTTGTTCGTCGTTTGCAGGGTGTCAAATGTACCAATATGTCTGCTGCGTTCCAAACGATGAACAATATTTTGAAACTGAACGACGTGTCAACGATCAACGATTTTCACCCTATTTGTGATTGTTCAAAGTCGCACGTAGGTGTCACACGCAACAACGACGCTAACGATGCTGGATGTGCATCATGGAATCCGTGACCCCGACGACATATCGTCAGATAAATCGTAGCATGTAACGCTGCCTTTACACTTGATGAAGTGAATGACACATGTGAGAGATGTCAGATCAGAAACTACGGTATGGTCATTCAGACTGACTTTGTTTACACCAGTCTTGATAAGGGGCTTGATTCATTATAAGCCGTTCACCGCTTAATGAATCATACATGTCTTAAAAGTGGCATACTCCTCCGTGCATCTTGCTACAAATCTTACTACAAATCCAATTCAACCCAACACTTGAGATCTATATGACCCAAAATTTATTATACCACCATATTTCAATATAATTACTCAGAAAACTGTTAATAATTCATTACAAATTTTAATTAGAAAAAATACAAAAACAGTTTATTGCATTAATAATATGGTGTTAAAGATATTAACACATTAATCACACCATTAATTATAGTCCATAGAAAACAAGACAATGTGAGGACACCAATTAAAGGCCTATAAGATGCAACTCAACATCTGAACCTGCACACACAAAATTGTGTATAGGTGAGTAGTGGTGAAAATCTATATACAGTACAGACCAAAAGTTTGGACACACCTCCTCATTCAAAAAGTTTTCTTTATTTTCAGGACTCTAAAAATTGTAGATTCACATTGAAGGCATCAAAACTATGAATTAAATGTGGAATGAAACACTTAAAAACGTGTGAAACAACCGAAAATATGTCCTATATTCTAGGTTCTTCAAAGTAGCCACCTTTTGCTTTGATTACTGCTTTGCACTCTCTTGGCATTCTCTTGATGAGCTTCAAGAGGTAGTCACCGGAAATGGTTTTCCAACAGTCATAAAGGAGTTCCCAGAGATGCTTAGCACTTGTTGGCTCTTTTGCCTTCACTCTGCCATCCAGCTCACCCCAAACCATCTCGATTGGGTTCAGGTCTGGTGACTGTGGAGACCAGGTCATCTGGCGTAGCACCCCATCACTCTCCTTCTTAGTCAAATAGCCCTTACACAGCCTAGAGGTGTGTTTGGGGTCAATGTCCTGTTGAAAAATAAATTATAGTCCAACTAAACGCAAACCGGATGGAATAGCATGCCGCTGCAAGATGCTGTGGTAGGCATGCTGGTTCAGTATGCCTTCAATTTTGAATAAATCCCCAACAGTGTCACCAGCAAAGCACCCCCACACCATCACACCTCCTCCTCCATGCTTCACGGTGGGAACCAGCCATGTAGAGTCCATCCGTTCACCTTTTCTACACAGACACGATGGTTGGATCCAAAGATCTCAAATTCGGACTCATCAGACCAAAGCACAGATTTCCACTGGTCTAATGTCCATTTCTTGTGTTCTTTAGCCCAAACAAGTCTCTTCTGCTTGTTGCCTGTCCTTAGCAGTGGTTTCCTAGCAGCTATTTTACCATGAAGGCCTGCTGCACAGAGTCTCCTCTTAACAGTTGTTCTAGAGATGAGAAGGTGTGTCCAAACATTTGGCCAGTACTGTATATCACACTGGATCTTACTCCAGTCTAGAACTAGCAACAAAAAGAGGAATACATATCCTCCAAAAATTAAGCATTACTTACAGCAATGCAGTGTGTTCATCGAACAGGCCATAAACTAGTACTCTACCAGGATGCAGCTAAACCCCCACTAAGTGGAGGCATCACAGGTACAGGAGGAGCAAATCACAACACACCTCCATGGAAAAGAAGGGGGCGATTGCTAGATGATAAAACTGGACATTAGTGGCTTGTATAGAGTGCTGTTCACACATGCAGATAACACAGTCACAAACCAGAAGCCTATTAGGTGACGCCCATACTATTAGATCAAGCGGGCTGCCAAGCAGTACTCCACTGGGCATCATACAGGGACAGAAACTCTAATATGCAAGGCCTAACAGAAAGGGGCCTGGCTGTATCCTGTACAAAAAAATATGAGTTTTTTGTTGGTATTACTCTTCTTTTGTTGTTATTTTTATATTAGTGTAGGGACCTACAAGCATGAGGTTCCCATGACGAGGTTTGTAGGTTTCTGTATTCCGGCCATAATACCAACAAAATCCTCTTTTTTTTTTTATACAGGATGCAGCCAGGCTTAGTGGGAGCTTAGCTGCATCCTGCTAGAGTATTAGTTTTTGGCCTGGGCGATGAACAACTGCAGCCCATCTTTGCTGCAAGCAATGCAGTCTGGAACTAGAGTAAAATTCATGGCATAGTGTATACCAAAGCACATCATTTTATATGAGTGGGCATCACCTCATCCCACCCTGAATCTACTCATATTGGCCTAGCTGGACAAAACTGGCCAGAAAACAGCAAAAGTGGCTACATTTTTGTGCAAATGTAAGGGGGTGTGTTATGGGGCTTCCTGGTATTATAACTAATTACGAGTAACAGGCAGTCAGGGCCCACCGTGCAACTGCTGCTAGTGACAGCAGAAAAGGGTGTCTGTACCACAGAAGTAGTACTTGTTCCTGTTACTTCACAGCAACACAAGGACTAGTATGACAAACCCTGTTTAACTCACAGCGAGTACCATATTAGCATAAACTAATATGTGGTAGCAAATAAATAAGTTAGGGCGACTACCCCATACGAATAGGAAATACCGCTGTTACTTCACAGAAGTAAGCTGGTAAATTAACAAAGCATAAATGATGCTCCTAGGTAAAGAGAGAATGCACAGGTCCCCTGTTAATGGTCACAGGCAAACCTAAGAACTAACCTCTATTATGCTCATAGGGGAAGTGTAATATGACAACTGATAACAGAGAGCAATAGCTTTCTCTGAAATGGCTCAAGTGCAAGTCCCTGTCCAAGCCCCGTGTGCTAACCGCACTATAACGAGCCAGGGAACTCTCTATGCTATCCGCAGAGAGTAAACAGGAGCGAAGGGGGAGACGTTCCTACCTAGCCCAACTCCCCTAAAGCATGGGAAGCGGGTATAACGACGCCCGAATCGGTACTAGGTCCCTGCCTAACCCGGTACCACTATAGAGATTGGTAGCGGGGATATTATGCAGACTCACATGGAGCGTCTACTCCCACACAAGCACATGTAACAACTGAGCCCCAAGAGGCGGGCTCCAGGGCCCTTTATAAACTTGGCTCCACCCACAAGATGGAGGATAATTATCAGGAACGATCCTGGGCCAATAGTAACAAGCAACGACAGAAGTGACATCACCCTCGGCCAATCATGTAATGCAACGTCACATGCCGAGGACCATGTGATCCCCACATCATCTGTGACATCACCCACGGCCAATCATGTAATGCCACGTCACATGCTGAGGACCATGTGATCCCTGCATCATCTGTGACATCACCCACGGCCAATCATGTAATGCCACGTCACATGCCGAGGACCATGTGATGCCGCATCATCTGTGACATCACCCATGGCCAATCATGTAATGCCACATCACAGACATGCTCAGAACAGAGTACACACTTAGCCTCAGAAATGACCAAGTCCGTGAGCATGCTCAGTAGCTCAAAATTGGGCCTTAGACTTAGGAAGCTAAAAAGTTCCCAAACGACTGGAATGACGCAAACGAGAAGCAGAAGGGGAAGAAGGGGAATGTGGAGCAAAAGACCCAGGGGCCGTAACAGTACCCCCCTCCTCTAGAGCCCCCTCCCCGGTGGCGCAGATAAGCAGCTATGAGGTCAGGAGCATTAATAGCCTCCTCCGGCTCCCAAGACCGGTGTTCTGGACCATAACCCTCCCAATCAACTAAGAAAAACCTGCAACCTCATGCCCGTTTAATGCCAACAATAGCCCGTACAAGGTAGTCGGTTCGGGACGAGTCAGAAGATGGAGAAGATTCATCCCTAGCATGAGGGAGAATAGCAGGTTTCAATAGGGAGACATGAAACTTGTCATGGATTCGGAGATGGGACGGTAACTTCAACTGGTACACTCCCGGATTTATTTGCCCGAGAACCTCATAGGGACCTAGGTAATGTGGAGCAAATTTGTCTGACCCCGTTCTGACTTTGATGTTCCTGGCAGAGAGCCAAACAAAGTCGCCTGGGGAATACACCGGTGCCGGGCGACGGAGACGATCAGCCCTCGGTCTCATGCGGTCCTTGGCCGCTTGAATAGCCGCTTGGGCATGATCCCATACATCTCTGGCGTTAATCGCCCAATCAGAAACCAGAGGAATGGGAGTAGTGGCAGGAAAAGGCATAGGGACCCGGGGATGTTGTTCATTGCTAAGGACAAAAGGGTTTTGACCCGTAGCCTCAGCCACCGAGTTGTTAAGGGCAAACTCTGCCCAAGGAAGGAGTGAAGATGGATAATTATCAGAAACATCCCTGGGCCAATAGTAACGAGCAACAACAGAAGTGACTTCACCCTCGGCCAATCATGTAATGCCACGTCACATGCGTAGGACCATGTGATCCCCGCATCATCTGTGACATCACCCACGGCCAATCATGTAATGCCACATTGCCGATGTGTCGCCCGGGGACCAGGGGTTACTCAGATCCGGGCCATGGGGTCACTTCTGTGGGTATCACGGTGGCGTGACCTGGTCTGTGATCCCAGGCTCCACAGTAAAAGGGGTTTTGTTAAGGGAGATTGTCCGTGACGCCACCCACGGTTGTGGTGATTTGTTGACACCACCGCTGCTCTTTATGGGGATCCCGGGAGCGGTGACAGGGAGCAGCTTGGTTGTTATATCTCCCCTCCGTGGGTAGGGGGTTGGTTGTCCCGGGGCCCGGTGATGGGGTAAGCAGGGAGCAGGGCGCAGTGCTGCGGTGTGGTGCCTGAGGGCACAGGCGTACTCACAAGTAGTTCACACAGAGTCACTGGTAACTAGGAATTGCCGGTGTCCGCAGTCTTCGGTACGGGGTGTTAGTGTCCACACACGGTGCAGCAGCCCTTGTTGTTCTTTCCCTGCAGCCAGGTGCCTCTCTCTCCACTCTCTTCCTCTTTCTCCTCAGCCGGGAACGGGGAATACACTCCCCTGCAATGATCCGGGTCACCCAGGTACCGGGGGGCCACTACCCTGCCCGGCTACCTCTGGCCCCTTCCTCACTCGCAGCCTGTCCGGCCCTCTCGGAGCACGCTTCACTTTCAGCCTGGGAGCTACAACTCCAGACTCCTCTTCTGTCTGCCTCTCCTTACACTCTGCTCCAGCCCCTCCCCTCTGCTCTGCTTTTCTCTTACACTGGGGGCTGTGGTTTGTCCTGCTGCACCGGTGTGAGATCAGATTACCAAGGAGGATTAACTCTTTCTGTGACAACCTGGCTTTGCCAGGGCGTCACACAGACATGCTCAGAACAGAGTACACACTTAGCCTCAGAAATGACTAAGTCCGTGAGCATGCTCAGTAGCTCCAAATTGGGACTTAGACTCAGGAAGCTAAAAAGTTCCCAAACGACTGGAATGACGCAAACGAGAAGCAGAAGGGGAAGAAGGGGAACGTGGAGCAACAGACCCAGGGGCTGTAACAGGGTGTAAGGCTCGGCCACCCCAGACCTGCAAATCCACTATGTGTAAAGTGTACTGTTTGAAGTTCATGTTATGGTGTAATGTGTTCGTACAGCTATTACATGGCCACAATGTGTAAGCTGCTTTCCTCGTACTCCCAGGCTAAAGGGAGTTAATGAAAGAGACAAGCTTAGTCAGTAGAATTGTTAGGAATACAGGAAGTAGCAGGAGAGTCTCTGAGGGAGAGTAACGTACTATGTCTGTGGGAGATGTTGTGGAGGAAAACGACAATAAATTTAATTCGGTGTGACCTTCGGGTCGAGTACGGGCACCGGACATGCAGTGTCCTGGAAAAGAAAGGACTGTCTGAACTGCCTCCCAGGGTTTAGGTTGAGTTTGTGCGGCCCGGGTGCTGGCCATTCCCTGGCGGATACCTAAGGAACCGCTTCAATCAGCAGAAGGTCAGTGGGCTCTTAAGATAAGAGAAGGTCCTGACTGATTGGAAGGAATTTTTGATTGTACCGTGAACAATGAAGCTGAAGGAGAGGATGAGGAGCTTAGGAACCCCAACAGAAGCCCGAGTACCAGTTGAAACACTGTACTTGAAGTTGACAAGTAAAGAAGTTTGATTGAAAGAATCTGTGATGGTGTCAGTGTTTGTGACACCTGAAGAAAAAGTATGCTTACTGTGTTCTACTAAAGCGGCAATCGGGGTGCAGAGAGATGACACCGGGCTGCGCTGCAGCCAAACAGCAGTCTCTGGCACAACTACCAAGGCCCCCGACCGTCCCTTTAAAAAAACATGATGTTGCACAAAAAAATTGTCAATTTTCTGAAAGTTTAATGGTAGATTTCTGCCGTAAACACTTTGATGAATCAGCCCCATGTTTCTACATTGGATTCGCTCTGCTGCAAAACTCTACCTTCTGGATGTGAAGACAGGGATGCCTGACTGTTCTTGCTGTGGATTACGCTGGCTTGCAGAATATCACATTTGCCATCAAAAAACATGAGCCTGTAATTATTTCAATATATTTTTCATATACTGGAGAAACATAAGGGCAGAAATAAGTAATGTCTGGTTATTGATTTTATATATGACAATTATCCAGTAAAATGTCCTGTAGGGTCAGAGCTGCAGAAGCTCCTGGGATTTACATCAACATTTTGTTGATTGAGTGTTGCGGTCAAACAGTGCTGACTGTGCATCCTACAGAAACTAGGTGATATCATAGGAGGAAATGGTGTCCACCGCCCCGCAGAGCGCGCAGAGCCAAGGCACTGTATTTAGAAGCAGAAAGTCTACTAAGTGAATGTTTGATGGATTGAGATCTCAGGCACTAATGGGCAAATGCAACCAATTGCTATAGATGAATGGTCTCACTTCCAAGAAACCTGTTGATAAGTAGTGTTTGATTCTGTGTTAATCATAGACTTTTACAAAAAAAAATGTTTGTGCCTCATTAATGTAATCCATTTACAATGGTAAATCGAAATGCAGCCACTGAGGATATCAAGACACTAAAGTAATTAACAGGGAGCTTAAAATTGCTACTGTTCAAAGTGCATTTTGCCTTCTATCTCTGGCTGAAAATGGCTGCTAATGACAAATGGAGATGCTTCAATTGTGCACATTTGTCTGAAGCTGATACAATGACCCCCTGTAATTACGAGGAGGAGCGGTCTGCCATACATCTTCCTTTTCTAAGTTTCATTTTAGTGGATAAAAGCATGCCATGATCCGTCTAGTCTGTGAATCAGACCACACATTGGCGGGCACTGGTCTATGATGACGGATGAGAGGAGTTAACAAGTTGGTTACTTGGCACGAAGCCGTCCTGATCAGTCACAAGTTGCACAAAATCAATAATAGCTGATACTTCATATGGCTGCTGTCTTTCTATACCTAATTGCCTCATGTTAGTGTCTTGTAGTACATGAAGGGCACATCTATGGAGACATAAGTAATGGACTCCTTAAAGTGGACATGATCCCTAGAAAAGGACGTAGCCATTTTGTCACACTAAGCTATACATTTTGCTAGCTTTCATCTTCGGAGACTGGTCACGGTAATAATCAACAACATGGCTGCTGATTTTATTTTTTCTACATTAGAAAAAGCATTTGGTTTTCTCCCCCACCCCAAAACCTTCCCTCAAAAATAAAGGGGTTACTCCACCATCAACATTCATCAACCATCCACAATAAATGTGACCAAATGAAAACGAGTCCGGTGCCCTTGTATAAGTGGGGAATTGGCGGCACGGTGCCTCAGTGGTTAGCACAGACTGCAGCACTGGGGTCCTGGGTTGAAATCCCACCAAGGACAACATCTGCAAGGAGGTATGTTATCCCCATGTTTATGTAGGTTTCCTCTGGGTTCTCGGGTTTTCTCCCACACTCCAAAGACAAACTGATAGGGAATGTAGATTGTGAGCCCCAATGGGGACAGAGATGATCACATCTGTAAAGTGATGTGGATGTAATGGCGCTATATAAGTTAAATAAATAAATGGCAGTGCCAATGCTTGACTTCTCATCTGTACATTCTATGGGTCTATGGCAGAGGTAGAGCACATGGAAGATTACTTTTCCTATAGATTATGGAGGGGTAGCTTCTTGCAAACTCTTTACAGTAAACACCGCCTTAATAATATCAGTATGTACTCAACATATATGGCCATGGGTAAAAAGATGGTAACAGGTAGTACCAGCAGCCTGTTTCAAAATGTCACTGTTTTCCTTTTATGCTTTTTACCTCTGATGAATCACTACCAGCACTTCTATATTATCCTCTTTTTTTATCACACAGTGATCTTTTCACTGCTGTGCTGTCACACACACTATGGGTACTTTTTTCTGTGTTTCATCAATTTTCACATCTATCTTTGTGACTAAGCCATTAGTTGTCACATTCTCTGGATAACTTTATCCAAAAATGGCTTCTGTATTCCCTGCTTTAGCTCACATTTTAGACTATGATAGTCCTTCTTAATTGGCTGTTCTATACCATGTGATTTGATAACTACAAGACAGTATCCAAAGTTTAATGTCAATATCTCTATAATTAAAACAAACAGAATTACCCAATTTATATAAAGAATAGCTAAACTGTTGTGAATGTCATCTGTGTGGGTGCTGGTTTGGAGCTCCCTCTGGTGGCCAGGCCTGGAAGTGGAGTTGGTCTGGGCCTGTGACTCAGACAGGTGTCGGCGTTAATTGGGAATTAGGGAAGTCCTATTGCAGACAAGTCTAGTCTATATAGGAGCTCACTTTTTGCCTTGCTGGTGCCGGTTATAATTGAATTTTCCTCAGTCTCTGTTCCTGGCTTGGAGTTCTGTCCTTCCCTGTTTCCCTGAGCAAGACTTCTGCAGATAAGTTGTCAGTTTTTTGCTTGCTTCCTGATTTACACCTTAGGGTGTTTGTTTTTCTTTGCCTTGTTTTGTATCTGTTTTCTTGCAGGTGGAGTTTGCTTTCTCTTGTGTGTGAGCATGGCGGTCCCCGCTTTGCTAGCTCTCCTGCACGATAAGGGAGTTTCTCCCTGTCTAAATTGATTATTTGCCTGTTTGTATTTTTGTGTTCTTTTTGGTATTTTATTCTCCCATTATTTACAGGAGTACCTGAAATAGTGGGGGTGAGGTCGTTCGACCTCCCGGGACATTTTTACTATCAGGAGATTGGTATTTTTCTGCAGGGATTTTGTACTGACCCCAATCAGTTTGCTTTCCTTTCCTTTGTATCATGTTAGTTGGGCCTCGCCTTCGCAAAATCTATTTTTCCTATCTGAGTATTGTGTTTTCCTACATCTCCGTAATCTTTATATGTTGGGGGCTGTCTACTCCTTTGGGGACTTCTGAGGCTATGTAGATTTCCTAATTTCTTTCTGTGAGGCGTAGCTAGTTTCTTAGGCTGTGACTAGGCATCTAGGTTTTTAGGAACGCTCCACGGCTACTTCTACTGTGGTCTGGGAGTTAGGGGATTGATTACGGTCAGCCCAGGTTCCAACTACTTCTGTTTCTTGTTTTTTTTTCACCAATGGGAGTTTTTTGTAATCTTCCACGGTTAGCGGATCATTACATTAAACCTTTTGAAAATGCATTTATATCCAAGTTATTGCATTGCTTTGAATTTTTGTAATATTTGTCATTATTTTATTTTGCTTCCTTCTCTCCCGAATACTGCAGTGCGGGTACAATGTCTAGTCAATTCTCCTTTAGAAGCTTCATTCAACTGCTGCACAGCAAAGATCCTTACCCTGTATTAAAACATCCTATGAATAGAATTCCCCAATCTGAGTACTGGAGTGAGGAGCAGAGGGACTCAGACTGGGAATGTCCCAAATGCACACTGAATATATGTACAGATCTTTGCTGAGCAGCAGTTGAAAGGAGTTACTGAAGTGTGGTGCCCTGGACAAGCCAGGGGCCACAGAGCACAACACCCACACACCCCACACTCCCGGTCAGGCCCACCGAAGTCAGACACAAAACCCTTGTTGCCTTCCTCCAGGGGCTGATGTCCACACCAGGGGGTGGGCCAGGCGGTTGGCCCCGCCCACCGAGAAGTTCACAGTCCTGGAGGCGGGAAAAGCAGGCAGATTAGTTTGAGAGTTGAAGGTGGAAGGAAGAGAAGTGGTAGTGGAGCAACTAACTGACGGCGTCTGGGTGTGTGGCCCGGGCGGTACAGCAAGGTTGGCAGACGGTGGTGACCGTCTGCAGGAGTGGCTGATTGGAGTCTACCGTAAGGACCGTGGACGGGCGGTGGCCCGGCGGTACCAGACCGGTACGCAAAGAGAAGCCAGCACCATCTGGCAGGGGCTTACGGACCCCGGCAAGGCTAGGAGTCGCTGGGAATTTGCCGAATTTGTTAGTGAAGGGAACCTCCTGGGTTTCCCAACAGCCAAGTCCCGACAGAAGGCAACAGTCCAACCAAGAGAGGGAGACACCGCCACCGCCAAGGCAACCGTTTCTCAGGGCCAGAGCCTGCAGGCAAAAGGGGCTCCTCCAGCCCATATCCAAGCTGGGGAGCGGGTTACCGGTGGGAACCCATTGGAACCATCTACCGTACATAGGTGCAGGGAAAGGCAGTCACCATCAACCTGCCGGGAGAAACAACACCGCAGCCGTCTGTGGGACCCGTCCATCCAGCCGTGTGTTTTACCGAGAACTGTGTCCTCATCATTGGCTGAGTGAGTACCACCGTGCCGTGCGGCACAGTGCTGCCCCCGCGACCCTGCACCTCACCAGGCCCCGTATCCTGCCTGTCATCCATCCCTACCCCATCACCGGGCCCCGGGACAACCAACCCCCTACCCACGGAGGGGAGAACTAACAACAAAGCTGCTCCCTGTCACCGCTCCCGGGATCCCCGTCTAGAGCAGCGGTGGTGTCACTAATATCACCACAACCGTGGGTGGCGTCACGGACAATAATCAAAACCCCCACAATCAAAATCCCCTTTTCACTCACGGGCGAGGAACGCCGCTCGAGTCCCTGGGATCCGGCCCACCGCTCGAGTCACCACAGAGCAGCAGCACCAGCAGCGGCCGGACCCGAGCAGTGGGAGAGCGCGGCGTCCCCTCCTCTGCCCGCGACAAAAGGAGCATGAACTAGGCATCAAAACAACACCGCAACATAGTGTTTGGGAGTGAAGGAGGTAATAAAAATCTTGACTAGAACTCAAAAATTCATAAACTTTGCAATACGTAGAGGATAATTAAAGAAAAAAAAGTTTTATTAACCCATTAGTGATGGAGTCAATTTTGACGTAAGTGACCAGACCAAATGTTTTAAATCTAACCAGTGTCAGTTTATGAGGTAATAGCTCTAGAACGCTTAAACATTTCCCAGTCATTCTGAAATTGTTTTTTTCATGATACATGGTACTTATTTTAGTTTTATTTATTTTTTTTACTTATTTGTGAAAATATTAGAATTTTGGTGAAAATTTGCAAACTTTCAATTTTTATATCTGTAAACCAGTTAGACGTGTTATACACAATAATCAATAAATAACATTTCCATATGTCTACTTTATATCTGCCTAATTTCTCAAATGTCATTACATTTTGCTAAGATGTTAGAAAGGTTAAGGGCCCTTATATTGGAAACTCCCCAAAAGTGATACCATTTTAAAAACTGCACCTGTAAAATACTTCAAGACTGCTGTTGTAGCACCCCTGAAGCCATCAGAGGTACAAAGTACTGCTGGGCCTACACCCAGGGACCCAGAAGACCAGTGCCGGTAACACCAAAACACATTATAATCCCTGTTTTTCCCTTCCCCAAGGACTGGTGACAGACTAGGGTTGGACCCAATGGATGGCCACCTAGGAGTAGAGCCGATCCAGTCCACTAGATGACAACCAGGGGGGAGGGGTCAGACAATCAGTAAGGGGAAGTGAGAGAAGACGGACGTAACCGTACTGACAGCAAAGTGTAACGGTGACCTAAGGGCCCTGGTATGTGTTTGTCGGTGGACTACGGCGGAGTACTCCCGAAACCATAGCACCAACGGGGTACAGAGCCCTAGGTCAGGCAAACACTCCAGGCAGACCTGATAAAATCTGCACAGTGAGGGGACCATGCAGCACCTCACTGACCTTAAAGTTCAGGACACAGTAGCAACGGGAGAACTGGGGAGCAGGACCAGAGAAACCGACCTCACAGGGTTCAAGCTACCTGTTATATGGACTAAGACTGAGAGACTACTAGGAGGGAACCCCCAGACGCTCCAAGCCACGGGGACCCATCAACCAAAGACAGGTGCAAGGAAAAGAAGCAACCAGGTCATCAACCGGCACTGGAACAAAGGGGACCAGTGGTGAGGACCAGCCTCCATCGGGTTGCCAGCCATAACAGCGCTGTGAGTAAAAGGCTCCAACATCCATGCTGCCACGAACATCAGCCCCAGTAGTGAGAACTGCGCAGCAGCGGCTCCACTAAAATAGCCGCAACCCGCAAGTGGCGTCACAACAAAACCTTTTATTACAATTCCCCGTAAATAACCCCCTTTTTAAAGCGACCCTTAGGGTCACGGAACCAGGCAACGGCCACCCAGTCATATGTCCCAACGTAGCCAGGCCCGGGACCGAGAACCCCATAGCCCTGGGGTGAGTCACTGTCAGGAAAGTTTTAACACTTCAGGTGCTACTCAATAATTGATGCAGAGAGGAATGAAAAAATAATAATTTGTAATTTTTACTCTAAAATTTAGCTTTAGCCGCAATTTGACTGCTGAAGCCCATTACTTGCCATCTTGTCAGAGCAGAAGGTACACAGGACAGGTTTGTACTTTCCGCTCCAATCAGAAGTAACAGAAATACCAGCAAACAGTAACAGAATTGTTTTTCTAAGCTGCTGATTTCACACCATTCATCTTCAGACATTTGAAGCTGAGAATAAGAGCTCATTCAGATGAGCATATTATACCGACATGTGCCGGCCAGATAAGAATTGGACAGCACACGGAGCAATGTAATTCAATAAGGTTGTGCAGATCACTGATTTTTTTATATCAGGACACTCAGTCCCTGTAAAGAAAATTGTAGCATGTACTATTCTAATTCATATCTCAGATGAAACTTGCCAATACAAGTCTATGGATGGGCAAAAAACGGACACGGACCATGTCATATGGACCTAAAATGCAGACACACTGATGACAATATGGATGAAATTCTGTTCAGTTTTCTGGATAAAAATCAGATGACTTTTCATATGTTCATCTGACCCCAGCTTAAAGGGAATCTGTCACCAGGTTTTTGCTCCTCCATCCGAGAGCAGCATAATGTAGAGACAGAGACCCTGATTCCAGCAATGTGTCACTTACTGAGCTGTTTGCTGTCATTTTGATAAGAACAATGTTTTCTCTGCTGCAGATCTAGCAGTTACTTGAATATGGAGCTCTTTGACTCCACCCACCCCACTGATTGGCAGCTTTCTGTCCATGTACAATGTACACAGAAGGCTGCTAATCAGTAACGGGGGATGAGTTACACAGAGCTTAAGAATATGGAGGATTATGTGGCACTGGCAGCAGGCCAATTAGTCCTCTAATGATAATCTACTATTGATTAAACAGTGATTTTTTTCAAAACTACACTGCACAGCCCAGTAAGTGACACATCAATGGAATCAGGGTCTCTGTCTCTATATTATGCTGCTCTCAGATTAAGTGTTGACAGATTCCTTTTGGAGGAGGTGTACAGATAATGAGGCAGTGTATTTGTCAGTGACTTATTCTTTCTCGTGATAATGTACAATGAGATTTCATAATGTACTGTGTTAACTCCCCAAACTCAGCTCTACTACATCTGTAGTTGGAGTTACTGGAAGACATTGCAATATTCTGAACAGAAGCTGAAAATGAGACATCTCATTAAGCGATTGCTATGTGTATAAGCAGCTGGAGACTCTTATTTAATTGTTAATTTATAGCACAAGATTAAAGTACAAAAAAAAAGGATAAAAGATTATTTTTTTTGCAGGAGTGAAAAGTTGAATTTTGAAAGCATTGCAGAAGAGAGTTGGCTAGATTCACACGCCTGTCAGATTATGACATGACACTGGTTAAAACCGACGAGACAAGGCGAAGTGATAAACGTGAGATGTAGTGGATAATAGGAACTCTGGATACTGCATAGAAAGGAGCTGTCACTCATCATCCCGCCTGTGTATTACTTTCCATATTGATAGAGATGTTGATAGTTTTCTAAGATAATCAGGAGCCCGCAGTGGATACGGTGGGAGCCACGATCTGGATGGAGGTTGTGAGTGTGAATTACTTAAGGAGAGTTGGAATCCGGTCTTGGGGCGACGGCACACAGTCAAACCTCCCGGCACACAGAGGATCGAACAGCCGGTGTTGCCTTCCATGTTAATCAAAGATAGGCGTGTGCCTTTTCCATTATAAACACCATATGACACAATGAAAGCAGAGATTGATTCTGTTGCCAACCGGATGCATTGCTGTTTTCCCTCTAATACATTAACATACAGTTTTCTCTAACAAAATACTGTAGATAATGTCTGGCAGGATTATGGAGTTGATTAAAATAATACAAATGAAGAAGATGAATATCTGTTGAATCAACAGATTTCTCTATTTATCTCCTCCATGTATAGTTTTTTGCAGAATGCTGGCAGAATGGTTTAAAGGATTATAGGGCACACTACAGCAACGCAGGTTCAGCCTCAGATTTCTCCACTTGTATTATAAATTTCTATTTAAAGGGAACCAATCTGCAGGATTTTCATATATAATCTAAAGCCAGTGCTATACTGGCACTATCAGGCTGATTCTATACATACCTGTAGTGGTCAGCTCCGATGTTTAGGTTTTGAAATAAAAAAAAGTAAAGTTTAAAAAAATCAGCAGCTGCTTGAGTGACAGTTGCACTGGAGCAGATAATATATTCATAGTTATCCCCTCCCTCTGTTAGAATTAGCATAAGTATTATACAAATGACTCACTTTGTTGCAGGACCTGTGTGAGGTCACACCCATGTGACCTGGTATCCAGCTTTGTTGGCTGAGGCTCCGCCCATTCTGGTCACATGGGTACGACCTCACACAGGTCCTGCTAGACAAAGTGAGTCATTTGTATAATACTTATGCTAATTCTAACAGAGGGAGGGGATAACTATGAATATAATATCTGCTCCAGTGCAGCTGTCACTCAACAAGCAGCTCATTTTATAAACTTTACTTTTTTGGATTTCAAAACCTAAACATCCGAGCTGACCACTAAGGCCTAAGACACACAGCATGAAAATCAATGCAAGTGGAGTGCGTTAAAAATTGCATTGCACTCAGACCACTATTAGGCTATGTGTCAGCGCACATGAGCGATTATTTTCTCAGCCCTAATCGGACCGAGAAAACAATTGCAGCATGCTATGACTGTAATGCGAGACTCTTTTCTCTCGCACCCATTCAAGTGTATGGCACAAGAGAAAAATTGCACTGCACTCGCGGTACACTGGTAGCTTTAACTGCTACGACAAATTACAATCTAAAATTTAATTAATTAGTATTGCAGAAGAATCATTCTACACACTATAAAGAAAAATAAAACCTTGCCTAAACACTATGAAACTATGAAACTATAATGAAACTATAATGTACAACAGAGGACATCACTAGTCAAATGATCATTTGCTACTATCTATATACGGTATTTTTCTATCTATCTATCTATTTATCTATCTACAGTATCTATCTATAGTGGGTATTTATCTATTCATCTGTCTATCTATCATCTATATATATTTATCTATCTCATCTATTATCCATTATCTATCTATCTATATATCATCTATATCTATCTATCTATCTCATCTATTATCTATCTATCTATCTATCTATCTATCTACAGTAGCTATCTATATTCTATCTATCCATATACGGTATTTATCTATTTATCTATCTACAGTATCTATCTGTATTGGGTATTTATCTATTCATCCGTCTATCTATCATCTATATATATTTATCTATCTCATCTATTATCCATTATCTATCTATCTATCTATCTATCTATCTATCATCTAGCTAGTTCTCTCTGCTCTCTCTTTTTGATCTCTCCTCTACATTGAAATTGCAAAACCAAGAAGGAAAAGTTGTCCAATTATGGAAATCACAGAATACATAGATATGTTAATGATATGCAGATGATGGTAAAATGGAAACATAATTTTCAAACTATCTCAATTTATTCAGAATGGAGTATGAGGACCACGCACAGAAATTCACGCATTTACAAGCCTTTGCGTTCGAGATGAGTGGATGAGGCAAAATTGAAATTTGCCTGCTCTCATGATTTTCCCTTGAAAATTCCCAGGAGTTGTTATTTTCTAAAAAAATTATGTCACCTATTAAGCGCTAACTGTAATAGGTTTAAAGTAATGAAAATCCTTATACTCACCGCTCACTTCTCTGACCCCTCTGCTCCTCACCACCACCTGCCCATTGCTTGTCACATTGTAATGGTCGCTGGTAGTAAGTCAGTAATCAGGAATGGAACCACTGGACCACAGGGGAAACCCAGGCATACTCTGATGTGGGAGGAGCTCAAAGAAGTGCCTACTGGGTATATGTCAGAGTTCCAGATGGTGAGGATGGACTTGGCTTGTGCTAGATGTGAGGTGCCGTGCCCAGGGCATTGTCCGGGACTGTGGCAGTTGACCCCAGGACAGGTACAGGCTCAGATACAGACAGGTAAGTCTTTAGTGCAGGAAATTGCAGGCAGGACGGGTGGTGCTGACAGGATGGCTTGTGCAGACAGGATGGCTGGTGCAAGTACAGAGGATACAGCTGGTACAGGGAGATAAGTGTGGCTTAGCGGGTACAGGTGCAGATAATAGGCAGAAGATCAACGGGACCTGACAACTAGCTAGCAAGACAGTAACAAACTAACTTACTATGTTGCTCAGATATCTCCCCAGGTGGGAGGATGCCTTAAGTACTTAGTGCTTCTCAGCCATAGACTGTAATGCACTTCCAGATATTAGTGAACTGGCCCTTTAAGAGGGAGAGTATGCTGGTGTGAGCACCCTAAGTGCACTCCCAGGGAGCTGGAATCAGGAGGAGGGCATGTGGAGAGCGAAAGGGAAGCGCGGTCTGGCTGCGGTGGTGAGTGAGGTGGTGTGCCTGCTGGAGGGGTTAGTCAGGACCATGCTGGGAGCCAGAACTACAAACATCTTTACACTGGCGTTGGTAATACTGCAAGCTCTGGGATGTTGGACACTAAGCCTTTGCAGACACGTGCACAGAGACCTCCTGAGCCTAGTAATCCTGGAAGCCTCAGCCTAGCAACTGAGACCCCAGGAAATTCAGCGCTGTTGACATTTAGGCCAATCAAGTTACTTACATTAGCTTGAACACTATGCTGCCTGGCATTGTCATATTTAAAAACTCCTCTTTAGAGACTTTCAAGAAATGGTGGTTCCACTGATTCCACCACTAAATTAATGTAGCAACAAGTTGTTAGTGTACCTGGAATAAAGATTAAACAGGTCTGTGGATTGTACATTATGCCACCCAATGCCATAATCCTGGGGGTTGGATTGGTGTGTCGTTCTTTGTGTCTTCATAGCTGTCTTTCTACATATTACATCTATCACTAAATTGTACTGTCACACAAATTAAGAAGTGTCTACAAGAATTCAATAAAATGACCATTGCCAAACAATTTAAACATCAGCCTGTACTGGTCACATACCAGGATAAGTTGCAGTCTGAAGAAACACAGCTTTCGAGACCTGTGTCTCAATTACAGCACCCATGAGCTGCTGGAGAAATGGGTGACAGAAGGCAAAATACAGTAAATATTTTCCTGGGCTGACTGAGAAAAAATCCCTTGTGGTCGTCAGCCAAGAAGAAGTTTTATTTCTTCTTATGTCACTCACAGCCTCTCTCTCCTCGGGTCACAGAAGTATGTGTGCTTATGACACTGGGCTTCTGTCAGTTGAGACACAGATCTCAAAAGCTGTGTGCTTTCTGACTAGAGCTTGTCCTGAAACATGACTAAGTCAGGCTGTCATTTGAATTACGTGATAGATTCAATTTTATTACGTCCTTGAAGAACCCCTTTAAGGTCCACATAAACATTAGACCAAAGTCAACTGAGCAAACAAATATCATGAGATCAGCCAACAGTCCAATGTGTATGGAGTACCATTAGCTCTTCCCCAACAGAATATGTCAAACAAGAGAAGGATCCGGTTTTTCGAACTCCAACTTTGAATCTTTTTCCCTGGATTTTTTTATCCCTGGATCTAAGCCACTACCAGAAGCTCTCTCATAGAGACCAATGGATGCTAAGCCAAGTTGAGCATTGCTGTGTATAGGGGAGTCGGGAGAGATAGCTGTTAACTGAGCAATTGTTTGGTGGACAGATGTGGTAGCGTACCCAAAGCCTTTAGCAGGAGCAGGTATTTCATGTTGGTGGTAGATCATCTCTGAGGGTACCTGTGAGTTTTGTGTAGAGTTCCAGTGGTTTCTAGCATTACCACAAAAACTGTGTCACTCCTTTTGTTCTTTATCAGCATGATCTGCCATTAGATTGTATTGAAATGTAAGAATAAACACAAGGAATGAATATTCCTTACCACATATGCAAAAAGAACTTAGTAATGCATACCTCGTCAAAGTATAGCAGGATTTAGCATAACCCATCAGCCTTGCTTACCTATTTTACATAGCATCCATCACAGTGATATTTATATATGGCTATAGTATCCTAATGCACAGAGTAGATATTATGTTATGATTAGAGTTGAGCGCGGTTCGTGGTTCGTGGTTCTCCAGTTCTAGGCTCGAGTGATTTTGGGGCATGTTCTAGATCGAACTAGAACTCGAGCTTTTTGCAAAAGCTCGATAGTTCTAGAAACGTTCGAGAACGGTTCTAGCAGCCAAAAAACAGCTAAATCTTAGCTTGGTTTCTGCTGTAATAGTGTAAGTCACTCTGTGAATCAAACTATTATCACATTTCAGTGTATAGTGTGCGTGAACAGCGCCTTCAGATCACTGCTGTTTCTATAATGGCGATCGCCATTTTTTTTTTTTTTTTTCTTGTCTTCCTTCCCTAAGCGCGCGCGTCTTGTGGGGCTGGCCAGCATGTCAGCCAATCACAGACACACACACACCTAAGTGGACTTTGAGGCAGAGAAGCAACGGCATGTGTGATAGGATCTGCATGTCACATGTCCCTGCATTATAAAACCGGACATTTTCTTCACGATCGCCATTATCTGCCTTCTGCGTCTTTGGTGTCAGACATCAGTGTCGCAGTTCCGTCCTCCTGAGTCCTATAGCCGATACAGCTGTATGCGCTGCATACACAGCGTTAGACAGCTTAGGGAGAGCACATTCTAGCAGTCCTTTTAAGGGCTCGTACCGGCAGGGTCAGAGAGCCATAGGTGACAGGTCCTGCAAACAGCAACAGCGTCTGTGTAGCCCAGGTCAGGGATTTCCTCCCTGCATTTCACCATTAGGAGGGAATAGAAAGGCAGGCTTCCATTCCTCTACCCAGAGCACCACAATCCTGCCACTGTACCCTCTTGTCCTCTGCACACTCCAACTAATTATAACGAAGCCATTATACTAGCACACACTCAGTGTACCTAGTGGCATCCTATACGTGGCTATTGGACTTTGCTATAGTCCCACTAGGGCCAAGACATTTGCAGAGCACATCTGCCTGCATTGCACACTCCAAGTTTTTTAAACTAAGCAATTTTACTAGCAAACACTCAGTGTACCTAGTGGCATCCTATACGTGGCTATTGGACTTTGCTATAGTCCCACTAGTGCAAAGACATTAGCAGAGCACATCTGCCTGCATTGCACACTCCAAGTTTTTTAAACTCAGCCATTATACTAGCAAACACACAGTGTACCTAGTGGCATCCTATACGTGGCTATTGGACTTTGCTATAGTCCCACTAGTGCCAAGACATTTGCAGAGCGCATCTGCCTGCGTTGCACACTCCAACTAATTATAACGAAGCCATTATACTAGCAAACACTCAGTGTACCTAGTGGCATCCTATACGTGGCTATTGGACTTTGCTATAGTCCCACTAGTGCCAAGACATTTGCAGAGCGCATCTGCCTGCGTTGCACACTACAACAAATTATAACGAAGCCATTATACTAGCAAACATTCAGTGTACCTAGTGGCATCCTATACGTGGCTATTGGACTTTGCTATAGTCCCACTAGTGCCAAGACATTTGCAGAGCGCATCTGCCTGCGTTGCACACTCCAACTAATTATAACGAAGCCATTATACTAGCACACACTCAGTGTACCTAGTGGCATCCTATACGTGGCTATTGGACTTTGCTATAGTCCCACTAGGGCCAAGACATTTGCAGAGCACATCTGCCTGCATTGCACACTCCAAGTTTTTTAAACTAAGCAATTTTACTAGCAAACACTCAGTGTACCTAGTGGCATCCTATACGTGGCTATTGGACTTTGCTATAGTCCCACTAGTGCAAAGACATTAGCAGAGCGCATCTGCCTGCGTTGCACACTCCAACTAATTATAACGAAGCCATTATACTAGCAAACACTCAGTGTACCTAGTGGCATCCTATACGTGGCTATTGGACTTTGCTATAGTCCCACTAGTGCCAAGACATTTGCAGAGCGCATCTGCCTGCGTTGCACACTACAACAAATTATAACGAAGCCATTATACTAGCAAACACTCAGTGTACCTAGTGGCATCCTATACGTGGCTATTGGACTTTGCTATAGTCCCACTAGTGCCAAGACATTTGCAGAGCGCATCTGCCTGCGTTGCACACTCCAACTAATTATAACGAAGCCATTATACTAGCAAACACTCAGTGTACCTAGTGGCATCCTATACGTGGCTATTGGACTTTGCTATAGTCCCACTAGTGCCAAGACATTTGCAGAGCGCATCTGCCTGCGTTGCACACTCCAACTAATTATAACGAAGCCATTATACTAGCACACACTCAGTGTACCTAGTGGCATCCTATACGTGGCTATTGGACTTTGCTATAGTCCCACTAGTGCCAAGACATTTGCAGAGCGCATCTGCCTGCGTTGCACACTACAACAAATTATAACGAAGCCATTATACTAGCAAACACTCAGTGTACCTAGTGGCATCCTATACGTGGCTATTGGACTTTGCTATAGTCCCACTAGTGCCAAGACATTTGCAGAGCGCATCTGCCTGCGTTGCACACTCCAACTAATTATAACTAAGCCATTATACTAGCAAACACTCAGTGTACCTAGTGGCATCCTATACGTGGCTATTGGACTTTGCTATAGTCCCACTAGTGCCAAGACATTTGCAGAGCGCATCTGCCTGCGTTGCACACTCCAACTCATTATAACTAAGCCATTATACTAGCAAACACTCAGTGTACCTAGTGGCATCCTATACGTGGCTATTGGACTTTGCTATAGTCCCACTAGGGCCAAGACATTTGCAGAGCGCATCTGCCTGCGTTGCACACTCCAACTAATTATAACGAAGCCATTATACTAGCAAACACTCAGTGTACCTAGTGGCATCCTATACGTGGCTATTGGACTTTGCTATAGTCCCACTAGTGCCAAGACATTTGCAGAGCGCATCTGCCTGCGTTGCACACTCCAACTAATTATAACGAAGCCATTATACTAGCACACACTCAGTGTACCTAGTGGCATCCTATACGTGGCTATTGGACTTTGCTATAGTCCCACTAGTGCCAAGACATTTGCAGAGCACATCTGCCTGCATTGCACACTCCAAGTTTTTTAAACTCAGCCATTATACTAGCAAACAGTCAGTGTACCTAGTGGCATCCTAAACGTGGCTATTGTACTTTTGTCAATTCACAGTATTGGAACGTTATTTGCAGCACGTCTGCCTGCATTGCACACTCTAACTTTTTTAAACTCAGCCATTATACTAGCAAACACTCACTGTACCTAGTGGCATCCTAAACGTGGCTATTGTACTTTTGTCAATTCACAGTATTGGAACGTTATTTGCAGCACGTCTGCCTGCATTGCACACTCTAACTTTTTTAAACTCAGCCATTATACTAGCAAACAGTCAGTGTACCTAGTGGCATCCTAAACGTGGCTATTGTACTTTTGTCAATTCACAGTATTGGAACGTTATTTGCAGCACGTCTGCCTGCATTGCACACTCTAACTTTTTTAAACTCAGCCATTATACTAGCAAACACTCACTGTACCTAGTTGTATCCTAAACGTGGCTATTGTACTTTTGTCAATTCACAGTATTGGAACGTTATTTGCAGCACGTCTGCCTGCATTGCACACTCTAACTTTTTTAAACTCAGCCATTATACTAGCAAACACTCACTGTACCTAGTTGTATCCTAAACGTGGCTATTGTACTTTTGTCAATTCACAGTATTGGAACGTTATTTGCAGCACGTCTGCCTGCATTGCACACTCTAACTTTTTTAAACTCAGCCATTATACTACCAAACAGTCAGTGTACCTAGTGGCATCCTAAACGTGGCTATTGTACTTTTGTCAATTCACAGTATTGGAACGTTATTTGCAGCACGTCTGCCTGCATTGCACACTCTAACTTTTTTAAACTCAGCCATTATACTACCAAACAGTCAGTGTACCTAGTGGCATCCTAAACGTGGCTATTGTACTTTTGTCAATTCACAGTATTGGAACGTTATTTGCAGCACGTCTGCCTGCATTGCACACTCTAACTTTTTTAAACTCAGCCATTATACTAGCAAACAGTCAGTGTACCTAGTGGCATCCTAAACGTGGCTATTGTACTTTTGTCAATTCACAGTATTGGAACGTTATTTGCAGCACGTCTGCCTGCATTGCACACTCTAACTTTTTTAAACTCAGCCATTATACTAGCAAACAGTCAGTGTACCTAGTGGCATCCTATACGTGGCTATTGTACTTTTGTCAATTCACAGTATTGGAACGTTATTTGCAGCACGTCTGCCTGCATTGCACACTCTAACTTTTTTAAACTCAGCCATTATACTACCAAACAGTCAGTGTACCTAGTGGCATCCTAAACGTGGCTATTGTACTTTTGTCAATTCACAGTATTGGAACGTTATTTGCAGCACGTCTGCCTGCATTGCACACTCTAACTTTTTTAAACTCAGCCATTATACTAGCAAACAGTCAGTGTACCTAGTGGCATCCTAAACGTGGCTATTGTACTTTTGTCAATTCACAGTATTGGAACGTTATTTGCAGCACGTCTGCCTGCATTGCACACTCTAACTTTTTTAAACTCAGCCATTATACTAGCAAACAGTCAGTGTACCTAGTGGCATCCTAAACGTGGCTATTGTACTTTTGTCAATTCACAGTATTGGAACGTTATTTGCAGCACGTCTGCCTGCATTGCACACTCTAACTTTTTTAAACTCAGCCATTATACTACCAAACAGTCAGTGTACCTAGTGGCATCCTATACGTGGCTATTGGACTTTGCTATAGTCCCACTAGTGCCAAGACATTTGCAGAGCGCATCTGCCTGCGTTGCACACTCCAATTAATTATAACGAAGCCATTATACTAGCAAACACTCACTGTACCTAGTTGTATCCTAAACGTGGCTATTGTACTTTTGTCAATTCACAGTATTGGAACGTTATTTGCAGCACGTCTGCCTGCATTGCACACTCTATCTTTTTTAAACTCATCCATTATACTAGCAAACACACAGTGTACCTAGTGGCATCCTATACGTGGCTATTGGACTTTGCTATAGTCCCACTAGTGCCAAGACATTTGCAGAGCGCATCTGCCTGCGTTGCACACTCCAACAAATTATAACGAAGCCATTATACTAGCACACACTCAGTGTACCTAGTGGCATCCTATACGTGGCTATTGGACTTTGCTATAGTCCCACTAGTGCAAAGACATTTGCATAGCACGTCTGCCTGCATTGCACACTACAACTTTTTTAAACTAAGCAATTTTACTAGCAAACACTCACTGTACCTAGTTGTATCCTAAACGTGGCTATTGTACTTTTGTCAATTCACACTACTGCAAATCTATGTGCAGCACCTCTGCATGACAACCTCGTGCTCTGTTTTTAATAAGCTATAATGATAGCACTAAATACTGCCATTTTGTGGCATCATAGAACTGGCTGTTGTATTCCATTAGTGCCCCACTGGTGACAAGCTATTTCTAGCACCTCTACATCACACCCTCATGCACATTTTGCTACGCTAATGTTATAGCAAACTCATGGAATTCATTGCTGCATTTCATAATTCGGAGGGATAGAAAGTCAGGCTTCCTTTAGCTTTTCCTTCTGTTCATAGACAGCAGCTCCAAGACAAATTTCCCCTCCACGTCTAAGTGTGGAGAGGCAGCTAGTGCGCATGCGTGTGCCGATGTACCCCAGCTGCAGCATAATTACAGTGTTTCGCCTAGTGAGTATGCTCAGCCTGACTGTGCCATTCCTGACGCTAAGTTTTCATTTCGGGATACAGCGCATGCTCCCACACTAAGTGTGAAAAGCCTCTTTGCACAGGTGCTTGCATTCCGTGCCGGGTCTAAGTCCTGTTTTGGGCATAGACACCATGCTAAAGCTGATAGTCTTTTTTCAGAGACTGTATTTCATGCTACTGAGCATGCTCAGGCACTTCCTGCATCAGAGACTAGGTCCGGTAATGAACTCTTTGGCCCTGGCCCTGATGTGGGGGTCCCATATAGACCACAGGGCATCAGGTGTCCTCCCAAATGGCTTGCAGAGGCCCACACCTATGACTTGTCACCGCATTATTGATGCTCAGACGATGACTGGTGAGGTGTTTGGGTCATGGCAGCCATGAGGTCATCATTGAAGTTGCGTTTCCAAATAGGACGCTAGTTATGCCACTCATGACGTGTCACTCTACTTTTGTCTCCAGGAGGTGCATTGTGGTTCACCCTGGTTTGGGGCGGACCCAGGTTATAAAAGGGGCTGGAGCCAACAAGGAGGTGCGCAGTCTTCTATTATGCTCCGAAAGAGCACACCTCCATGTGTTGAACCCATTGCGGCTTTAGGCCAGAGGTAGGCAGGGATCGGGTGGTGGATGCAGGCCACCACCACAGTTGGTAACGCAGAACGGTTAAGACCAGCTCCTGTCCTAACAGTCCTGCTTGTGCAGCCCAGTGGCATTAACAGGCCTGCTGCTGCTGATGCGCCTGCTGTCCACAGGTGTGGCCCCTACGCACACGGTCAGCGTACTCAATGGCCCCTGTGTTGTTAACAGGGAGTTCCTGGGCTGGGTGGGCATGTGGACCCTGTGACGCTAACAGGGCTCACAGTCTCCAGATCCGAATGGCGTCTAACTCGGTTCAGGCTACTATTAGTTTCATAGCCACACAGCTCTGTATCCTCCATCAAACCTTCAAGTTGCCAACCTCTCCTTTTCCAACTGGGAGCACGGTGGACACTGACTGCTGATGGGGATATATACCTTTCTCTTTCTTTTCTTATTAATTTTCGTTATATAGCGGTCACAGATTATATACCACTTTATCCAAATCTGCCAGTCCCACTGTAACAGATGTTGTTTCTTCAGCAAATGTTACAGTTGCTTAACCACCAAATCCACGGACCAAAACTTTTTTCCCCTTTCCAACACACCTGTTCCCCTTTCCAACAGCATCTGTCCTTTTTCAACTCATTTTGGGATATGACCAAAAGTGCAACTGTGCAGGGACACCGTACTCAACGCCATCTCAGCACAGCAGCCATCCCTCGGTCCCTCCGATGTGGACAAGTAAAAGACCATTTCCTCCTATCCATGACAAAGCGTTGAGATTCACTCTGTGCAGCACTGGTGTTTAGTGGACAAGTAGATCTAAGATTGCGTACCACATTCTGCAGATACTCCTGTATACGTGCGTCTATTTCTATGGCAGGAATTAGTTCGCCAAATTTTGTCTTGTACCGGGGATCTAATAGTGTGGCAACCCAGTATTCAGGATTAGTTCAAATTCATACAATCCGAGGGTCATGTAGGTAGTGCAGCAAGAAGGCGCTCATGTGTCTTGTGCATCCAGGAGGACCAAGTCCTTGGTGTGTTGGTGGCAGAGAGGTGAGAATCGTGCATCCTTCCTCTGCCCTCTACCCACAACCTCGCACAACCGAAATGTGAGCAAGCTCTCACTCATCTGCTGAGTCTTCCATGCCCATCGCCAGTTCGTCCTCCATTTCTTCATGGGCTCCTGCACTTTCATCAACACTTTTTGCTGATACTATGCGCCCTTGTTAATCCCTCTCCCTCACCATGAATGCCGCATAGGTGCCGCTGACCATCTGGACCTCGTAGATCTTGTTATCCCTTCCGCATATGACTCCTCCTGTACTTCCTCCCCTTCCTCTTGTCCCAACACCTGACTCAGAATAATAATTACAGTGTGCTCCATCATGTAGATGACCAGAATTGTCACGCTGAGAATGACATTGCCAGTGCTAAACATCTTCGTCGACATTTCAAAACTGTGTAGCAGGGTGCATAGGTCCTTGATCTGACACCACTCCAGCAGCGTGATCTGCACCACCTCTGGATCAAGTTATCCCAGGCTATATGTCTTACCGTATTTCAGCAGGGCTCTGCGGTGCTGCCACACACGCTGAAACATGTGCAGATTCCAATTCCTGCGTGTCGAAACATCGCATTTACGGCGTTTAACTGCCAGACCCTAAGACTTCCGGAGTGATGAAAGTTGTTGAGCTGCTGTGTGCGCACGATGGAAGTGAGCACATAGCGAGCGTGCCCACTGCACAAGGCCATGTAGGCCGTGATGGTGTTTTAAAAATTGCTGGCGAATTCGGTTCAACACGTGAGCCCTAAAAGGCACGTGTGTCACATTGCCCTGAGGATGGCCCGCAGCCAGGTTTGCATCATTGCCGCACACGGCTGTTAAGTCACCAACGTAGTCCGCTCCGTCAATTTGTACTCCGGTTGCCAGGTGACAACGTGTTCCTTTCATGAATAGTGCTGATGATGTGAGAGTAGTCGATGCCAGCGGCGCAGGTGGACGCAGGTTATGCTCACCCACTGGGCTGCATTACCTTGACAGATGCAGAATCTCTGGCTGAATGTAGCTGGTGGGTATCTCACAGATGAAATACCATCATTCAGCTACAACCAATGGGAAGACACCACACCCTTTTTTATGCCCATCCTGTCTGCAGACCACTGCCAGACATAGCTATGAACCTCTGGTTAATTTTACCCCCAGTTCAGTTTTATGATTTTGTGTGCTTGTTACCTGACTACTTTTCCTGCTTGCTGTTTATGTACCTTGTTGGCCGATACGCATTTCAACTCTGCTTGTTTTCTGATTCTTTCCTGGCCGTCCCATTCTGTTCCTGTTCCTCAATTAATGTTTTGACCCTGCCTGACTACTATTCTCTGTAATAGCGGTGTGACTCACATTTCCCATACATTTCAAAGTAAAGCTTTGACCGCCTGATGGCATTGAGCTCTGCTGCCAGCATAGTAAGGAGGTGTGTGGTAGTCCTTGTGCGCAGTTGCAAGGAAGGGTGGCCTGACCACACAGGGTTTGCGCCAAGGTAGAGGACCCACACGAGGTTGAAGAGGCAGAAGCAGTGTATTAACTTCTACATACAGAACAAGGATTGAAACAACTCGTGGGGACGGCAAGACTTGTACAGCAGACCCTTCTCCATCTCTCACCATAGTTTGCCAGTGCCCAGTCAGTGACATGTAATGACCCTGTCTATGCTTACTGGTCCAAGTATCTGTGTTGAAATGCACCCTGTCGCACACAGATTTTCTCAAGGAAGTGGTGATGTTGTGTGCGACATGCTGGTGTAGCGCGGGCATGCTTTTCTTGGAGAAGCAGTGGTGATTGGGCATGTGGTACTGGGGCACAGCGACAGACATAAGGTCTGTAAAATCCTGTGTGTCCACTACGCGTAAAGGCAGCATTTCGGTAGCCAACAGCTTACAGAGGGATAGAGTCAACCACTTAGCTTTGTCATGGGTCGCAGTAAGTGGCCTTTTATTTGACCACATCTGAGGGAAAGAGATCTGGCTGCTGTCTGTAGACGGTGTTGAGTAGGGTGTCCCTGGAAAAATGCAGGTTTGTGAGAAAAGTGCAGGCGGAGACATGATGTTGCCTTCATCTTGCCTTCAGATCTGTTCATCTTGTATCATTTTTAAAAAACACATCAAGCAAGGGTTACTCCAAGCGGAGTCTACCTTTTTTCCCAACATTGGGCACACAGACACCCCATCAGTGGCAGCACTTGTGCCCTAGTTGCAAACAGGATGTTTTGATTTGCATCAAGCACATTCCAAATCCACAAGCATTTACTCTCCCCAGGATGACACAGGGGTAGTAAATTCCTTCTGGATCCATGACTTGTTCATTTTGATGAACGTCAGTGTGTCCACATTGTCACTGGACAGACGCGTGCGCTTATCTGTCAGCACACACCCAGCAGCACTGAAGAAGACACGTTCAGAGACAACGCTGGCAGCTGCACACGACAAAATCTCCAAGGCGTAACTGGAGAGCTCTGTCAATTTTTCTAGATTTGAAGCCCAAAAGGAGCAAGGCTCCATTTGCAAAGTCATTGCATCGATGTTCATTTGGAGATACTCCTGTATCATCCTCTCCATCCGTTGACTATGTGTCAGACTTGTTGTCTCTGGTGGCCTTGCAAAGGAGGGTCTAAAAAAATTATGAAAATATTCCATAAAATTGCTGTTACCAGCACCAGATACGGTCCTACTGGTACGGGTAGACTGTTGAAGATGACGATGCCGTCCCATGTTTGTCAAGTTACAACTGGGAGAATCACTCCCTTCACCTGCACGGTTGTTTGGTGTAAAAGCCGAGCTAAGATCGAGTAACAGCTTATGCTGATACTCCAGCATACGTGCGTCCCTTTCTATGGGTGGAATTATGTCACAAAATTTGGACTTGTCCCGGGGATCTAATAGTGTGGCAAGCCAGTAGTCATCATCACTTCTAATTTTGACAATCCGAGGGTCATGTTGGAGGTAGTGCAACAAGAAGGCACTCATGTGTCTTGCGCAGCCATGCGGACCAAGTCCACGCTGTGTTTGTGGCATAGAGGTGCTAACCGTTCTTTCTTCCTCTGACATCTCCCCCCAACCTCTTTCAACTGAATTTTGACCAAGGTCTCCCTCATCCGCTGAGTCTTCCATGTCCATGGACAGTTCGTCCTCCATATCTTCATGTCCTCCTGCACCTTCCTCAACATCTCGCCTGCTACCATGCGCCCTTGTTGATCCCTGTCCCCCATGGTCCCATGCCTGCCGCGTTGGTGATGATGAACGTCTGGACCTTGGTGATGTTGTTGTGTCTTGCGCATATGAATCCTCCTGTAGTTCCTCCCCTTCCTGTTGTCCCACCCCCTGACTCCGAATAGTGTTTAGCGTGTGCTCCAGCATGTAAATGACTGTAATCGTCATGCTGATAATGGCATTGTCAGCGCTAAACATATTCGTCGCCATGTCGAAACTGTGCAGAACGGTGCATAGGTCCTTGATCTGAGATCACTCCATCAGGGTGATCTGCCCCACTTCTGCATCTCGTTGGCCCAGGCTATACATCATGACGTATTGCACCAGGGCTCGCCGGTGCTGCCACAGTCGCTGTAACATGTGGAGAGTTGAATTCCAGCGTGTCGCCACATCGCATTTCAGGCGATGAACCGGCAGGCCGAAAGACTTCTGGAGCGATGCAAGTCGCTCAGCTGCGGCGGTTGAACGGCGGAAGTGAGCACTGCAGACAGTTTACGTGCCCTGGTCAGAAGGCCATCTAGGCCGGGATAGTGTGTTAAAAATTGCTGGACAACAAGGTTCAACACGTGAGCCATACAAGGCACGTGTGTCACCTTGCCCAGGCGAAGGGCCGCACCCAGGTTTGCAGCATTGTCGCACACGGCCTTACCAGGCTGCAGGTTGAGTGGAGACAACCATTTATTAAACTCGGACCGCAGAGCTGACCACAACTCCTCAGCTGTGTGACTCTTATTCCCAAGACATGTCAAGCTAAAGACCGCCTGATGCCGTTGCGCTCTGCTGCCAGCATAGTAATGAGGGGTGCGTGATTCCTTCTGCGCAGTGAGAACGCTGGTGGCCTGACCAGGCAGGCTTGGGGCGGAGGTGGAGGACCCAGATGAGGTGGAGGATGCAGAAGCAGTGGCGGAACTTGGACAGACAGAGGATTGACACACAAGTCGTGGGGACGGCAAGACTTGTGCAGCAGACCCTTCACCATCTATCAACATAGTTACCCAGTGCCCAGTCAGCGACATGTAACGTCCCTGTCCATGCTTACTGGTCCAAGTATCGGTGGTGAAATGCACCCGTTCACACACAGAGTTTCTCAAGGAAGCGGTGATGTTGTGTGCGACATGCTGGTGTAGCGCGGGCACACCTTTCTTAGAGAAGTAGTGGCGACTAGGCATCTGGTACTGGGGCACAGCGACAGACATAAGGTCTCTAAAATCCTGTGTGTCCACTAGGCGGAAAGGCAGCATTTCGGTAGCCAACAGCTTACAGAGGGATAGAGTCAACCTCTTAGCTTTGTCATGGGTCGGAGGAAGTGGCCTTTTATTTGACCACATCTGAGGGACAGAGATCTGGCTGCTGTGTGTAGACGGTGTTGAGTAGGGTGTCCCTGGAAAAATGCAGGTTTGTGAGGAAAGTGCAGGCGGAGACATGATGTTGCCTTCATCCAACGTAGGTGCTATCGATGTCTGAGAGAGCTGTACACACTCACTTGTTTCCCCTTCCAAACCAACTGACGACCTACCAAGCAAACTGCCTGTTGCGGTTACAGTGGTGGAAGTTTTGCGTGGAAAAACAGGTGTGACAGCTGTCCCCACAGTCCTAGAAGATGAAGAGCGCGCGGATGCACTGGAAGGGGCGGGCGGTGGATGGTTCGCTCCGCTAGGCCGCATTGCAGCACAGTGAGCTTCCCACCGGGACCTATGATATTTATTCATGTGACGATTCATGGAAGAAGTTGTCAAACTGCTGAGGTTTTGACCTCTACTAAGAGAATCATGACAAATTTTACATATCACATGATTTGGGCGATCTTTTTCTATGTCAAAAAAGGAACAGGCTAGGCAAGGCTTAGAGGCCATGCGACCTGTTGATGCACCCCGAATAATGCTCATAGGCAGAGTGGTGGCTGAGGATGCAGTTGTAGACGTGCTACCAGTGCTCCGACTCTGTCCAGGAAGGCGCAAGGTAATTTCGTCGTCGGTTGCATCCTCCTCCACCGCCTCGGTTGACCTCCTCGAGTGCCTGACTGGGGGTTGACAGTAGGTGGGATCTAGAACTTCATCATCAATTGTTGTGTTTGCACTCCCCTCCCCCTCAGACCGAGCCTCTTCTTGCCCTGACCGAATATTTAAGTTGTCATCCCAATCGGGTATCTGCGCCTCATCTTCATCAGTATGTTCCTCATTGCCTATAACCACAGTTGTTGGAAAGGCAGCATTTTGGTAGCCAACAGTTTGCATTTTATGAAAGTCAACCTCCAAGCCATGTCATGCCCTTCTAAAAGCATGTATAACACAGCGAGGGGACTCCAACCACAGTCTCCCTCGTTTCCACTCACTGGGCCACACACACCCCACTTGACTGGCATCGGTTGAGCTCCCTTTTGAAAAAGAAAAAGATGCTTTGCATGAAGCACTCTCAAAAATACGCGTGCCTTTCCCGTCCCCTGGCTGACCCAGGGGAAGAAAAGTCCTCTGAGAGCCATGACTTTTTCATCTTGGTTCTTTTAGAGACACAGCGAGGGGACTCCAACCACAGTCTCCCTCGTTTCCACTAACTGGGCCACACACACCCCACTTGACTAGCATCGGTTGAGCCCCCTTTTGAAAAAGAAAAAGATGCTTTGCATGAAGCACTCTCAAAAATACGCGTGCCTTTCCCGTCCCCTGGCTGACCCAGGGGAAGAAAAGTCCTCTGAGAGCCATGACTTGTTCATCTTGGTTCTTTTAGAGACACAGCGAGGGGACTCCAACCACAGTCTCCCTCGTTTCCACTAACTGGGCCACACACACCCCACTTGACTGGCATCGGTTGAGCCCCCTTTTGAAAAAGAAAAAGATGCTTTGCATGAAGCACTCTCAAAAATACGCGTGCCTTTCCCGTCCCCTGGCTGACCCAGGGGAAGAAAAGTCCTCTGAGAGCCATGACTTGTTCATCTTGGTTCTTTTAGAGACACAGCGAGGGGACTCCAACCACAGTCTCCCTCGTTTCCACTCACTGGGCCACACACACCCCACTTGACTGGCATCGGTTGAGCTCCCTTTTGAAAAAGAAAAAGATGCTTTGCATGAAGCACTCTCAAAAATACGCGTGCCTTTCCCGTCCCCTGGCTGACCCAGGGGAAGAAAAGTCCTCTGAGAGCCATGACTTGTTCATCTTGGTTCTTTTAGAGACACAGCGAGGGGACTCCAACCACAGTCTCCCTCGTTTCCACTAACTGGGCCACACACACCCCACTTGACTGGCATCGGTTGAGCCCCCTTTTGAAAAAGAAAAAGATGCTTTGCATGAAGCACTCTCAAAAATACGCGTGCCTTTCCCGTCCCCTGGCTGACCCAGGGGAAGAAAAGTCCTCTGAGAGCCATGATTTGTTCATTTTGGGTCTTTTAGAAACACAGCGAGGGGACTCCAACCACAGTCTCCTTCGTTGCCACTCACTGGGCCACACACACCCCACTTGACTGGCATCGGTTGAGCTCCCTTTTGAAAAAGAAAAAGATGCTTTGCATGAAGCACTCTCAAAAATACGCGTGCCTTTCCCGTCCCCTGGCTGACCCAGGGGAAGAAAAGTCCTCTGAGAGCCATGACTTGTTCATCTTGGTTCTTTTAGAGACACAGCGAGGGGACTCCAACCACAGTCTCCCTGGTTGCCACTCACTGGGCCACACACACCCCACTTGACTGGCATCGGTTGAGCTCCCTTTTGAAAAAGAAAAAGATGCTTTGCATGAAGCACTCTCAAAAATACGCGTGCCTTTCCCGTCCCCTGGCTGACCCAGGGGAAGAAAAGTCCTCTGAGAGCCATGACTTGTTCATCTTGGTTCTTTTAGAGACACAGCGAGGGGACTCCAACCACAGTCTCCCTCGTTTCCACTCACTGGGCCACACACACCCCACTTGACTGGCATCGGTTGAGCTCCCTTTTGAAAAAGAAAAAGATGCTTTGCATGAAGCACTCTCAAAAATACGCGTGCCTTTCCCGTCCCCTGGCTGACCCAGGGGAAGAAAAGTCCTCTGAGAGCCATGACTTGTTCATCTTGGTTCTTTTAGAGACACAGCGAGGGGACTCCAACCACAGTCTCCCTCGTTTCCACTCACTGGGCCACACACACCCCACTTGACTGGCATCGGTTGAGCTCCCTTTTGAAAAAGAAAAAGATGCTTTGCATGAAGCACTCTCAAAAATACGCGTGCCTTTCCCGTCCCCTGGCTGACCCAGGGGAAGAAAAGTCCTCTGAGAGCCATGACTTGTTCATCTTGGTTCTTTTAGAGACACAGCGAGGGGACTCCAACCACAGTCTCCCTCGTTGCCACTCACTGGGCCACACACACCCCACTTGACTGGCATCGGTTGAGCTCCCTTTTGAAAAAGAAAAAGATGCTTTGCATGAAGCACTCTCAAAAATACGCGTGCCTTTCCCGTCCCCTGGCTGACCCAGGGGAAGAAAAGTCCTCTGAGAGCCATGACTTGTTCATCTTGGTTCTTTTAGAGACACAGCGAGGGGACTCCAACCACAGTCTCCCTGGTTGCCACTCACTGGGCCACACACACCCCACTTGACTGGCATCGGTTGAGCTCCCTTTTGAAAAAGAAAAAGATGCTTTGCATGAAGCACTCTCAAAAATACGCGTGCCTTTCCCGTCCCCTGGCTGACCCAGGGGAAGAAAAGTCCTCTGAGAGCCATGATTTGTTCATTTTGGGTCTTTTAGAAACACAGCGAGGGGACTCCAACCACAGTCTCCTTCGTTGCCACTAACTGGGCCACACACACCCCACTTGACTGGCATCAGTTGAGCCCCCTTTTGAAAAAGAAAAAGATGCTTTGCATGAAGCACTCTCAAAAATACGCGTGCCTTTCCCGTCCCCTGGCTGACCCAGGGGAAGAAAAGTCCTCTGAGAGCCATGACTTGTTCATCTTGGTTCTTTTAGAGACACAGCGAGGGGACTCCAACCACAGTCTCCCTCGTTTCCACTCACTGGGCCACACACACCCCACTTGTCTGGCATCGGTTGAGCTCCCTTTTGAAAAAGAAAAAGATGCTTTGCATGAAGCACTCTCAAAAATACGCGTGCCTTTCCCGTCCCCTGGCTGACCCAGGGGAAGAAAAGTCCTCTGAGAGCCATGACTTGTTCATCTTGGTTCTTTTAGAGACACAGCGAGGGGACTCCAACCACAGTCTCCCTCGTTGCCACTCACTGGGCCACACACACCCCACTTGACTGGCATCGGTTGAGCTCCCTTTTGAAAAAGAAAAAGATGCTTTGCATGAAGCACTCTCAAAAATACGCGTGCCTTTCCCGTCCCCTGGCTGACCCAGGGGAAGAAAAGTCCTCTGAGAGCCATGACTTGTTCATCTTGGTTCTTTTAGAGACACAGCGAGGGGACTCCAACCACAGTCTCCCTCGTTTCCACTCACTGGGCCACACACACCCCACTTGACTGGCATCGGTTGAGCTCCCTTTTGAAAAAGAAAAAGATGCTTTGCATGAAGCACTCTCAAAAATACGCGTGCCTTTCCCGTCCCCTGGCTGACCCAGGGGAAGAAAAGTCCTCTGAGAGCCATGACTTGTTCATCTTGGTTCTTTTAGAGACACAGCGAGGGGACTCCAACCACAGTCTCCCTCGTTTCCACTCACTGGGCCACACACACCCCACTTGACTGGCATCGGTTGAGCTCCCTTTTGAAAAAGAAAAAGATGCTTTGCATGAAGCACTCTCAAAAATACGCGTGCCTTTCCCGTCCCCTGGCTGACCCAGGGGAAGAAAAGTCCTCTGAGAGCCATGACTTGTTCATCTTGGTTCTTTTAGAGACACAGCGAGGGGACTCCAACCACAGTCTCCCTTGTTGCCACTCACTGGGCCACACACACCCCACTTGACTGGCATCGGTTGAGCTCCCTTTTGAAAAAGAAAAAGATGCTTTGCATGAAGCACTCTCAAAAATACGCGTGCCTTTCCCGTCCCCTGGCTGACCCAGGGGAAGAAAAGTCCTCTGAGAGCCATGATTTGTTCATTTTGGGTCTTTTAGAAACACAGCGAGGGGACTCCAACCACAGTCTCCTTCGTTGCCACTAACTGGGCCACACACACCCCACTTGACTGGCATCAGTTGAGCCCCCTTTTGAAAAAGAAAAAGATGCTTTGCATGAAGCACTCTCAAAAATACGCGTGCCTTTCCCGTCCCCTGGCTGACCCAGGGGAAGAAAAGTCCTCTGAGAGCCATGACTTGTTCATCTTGGTTCTTTTAGAGACACAGCGAGGGGACTCCAACCACAGTCTCCCTCGTTTCCACTCACTGGGCCACACACACCCCACTTGACTGGCATCGGTTGAGCTCCCTTTTGAAAAAGAAAAAGATGCTTTGCATGAAGCACTCTCAAAAATACGCGTGCCTTTCCCGTCCCCTGGCTGACCCAGGGGAAGAAAAGTCCTCTGAGAGCCATGACTTGTTCATCTTGGTTCTTTTAGAGACACAGCGAGGGGACTCCAACCACAGTCTCCCTCGTTGCCACTCACTGGGCCACACACACCCCACTTGACTGGCATCGGTTGAGCTCCCTTTTGAAAAAGAAAAAGATGCTTTGCATGAAGCACTCTCAAAAATACACGTGCCTTTCCCGTCCCCTGGCTGACCCAGGGGAAGAAAAGTCCTCTGAGAGCCATGACTTGTTCATCTTGGTTCTTTTAGAGACACAGCGAGGGGACTCCAACCACAGTCTCCCTCGTTTCCACTCACTGGGCCACACACACCCCACTTGACTGGCATCGGTTGAGCTCCCTTTTGAAAAAGAAAAAGATGCTTTGCATGAAGCACTCTCAAAAATACGCGTGCCTTTCCCGTCCCCTGGCTGACCCAGGGGAAGAAAAGTCCTCTGAGAGCCATGACTTGTTCATCTTGGTTCTTTTAGAGACACAGCGAGGGGACTCCAACCACAGTCTCCCTCGTTTCCACTCACTGGGCCACACACACCCCACTTGACTGGCATCGGTTGAGCTCCCTTTTGAAAAAGAAAAAGATGCTTTGCATGAAGCACTCTCAAAAATACGCGTGCCTTTCCCGTCCCCTGGCTGACCCAGGGGAAGAAAAGTCCTCTGAGAGCCATGACTTGTTCATCTTGGTTCTTTTAGAGACACAGCGAGGGGACTCCAACCACAGTCTCCCTGGTTGCCACTCACTGGGCCACACACACCCCACTTGACTGGCATCGGTTGAGCTCCCTTTTGAAAAAGAAAAAGATGCTTTGCATGAAGCACTCTCAAAAATACACGTGCCTTTCCCGTCCCCTGGCTGACCCAGGGGAAGAAAAGTCCTCTGAGAGCCATGTCCACATTGTCAGTGGACAGACACGTGTGCTTATCTGCCAGCAGACCCACAGCAGCACTGAAGACAGGTTCCGAGAGAACGCTGGCTGCAGGATACGACAAGATCCCCAAGACGTACGTGGCGAGCTCAGGCAATTTATCAAGATTGGAAGCCAAGAATGAGCAGGGCTCAAGTTGCACATTAATGGAATCGATGTTTCCTTGCATATACTCATATATCTGTGTGTCCTCCTCTTTTTCCTTGTCCAGCTCTTTTGTTTTCGCATGAGTATATGTCCTTGTCACTTTCCCATGTGTTGTGAGTTGTTTGTGACCTTTTGGACACCTTTGAGGGTGTTTTCTAGGTGTTTTTCTGTGTTTGTGATTGCCTGCCATTGTTTCCTATGCAGTTCGAGTTCGGTTCGTCGAACGTTCGACGAACCGAACTCGAACGGGAGGTCCGTTCGGCGAACCAACCTCGAGCCGAACCGCGACCGGTTCGCTCATCTCTAGTTATGATGACATTAATAATTGACCATAATGCCCTGCTGACATTAAAAGTATTACTTACATATAGTCTTTCTATGTATACTCCCCCTAGTATCTAATATTCCTATTATAAGATTAATACTATACAATTAAATAATAATACTATAGTAAATAATAGTGCATTGCTGTATTCTCACAAACCACTTTCATCCTCCTTTCTTCTTCTGCGCACCTATAAAGCAGTGGCCTGTCAATTTGATTCCTTTTCATGTGTTGCATTGACCATACATTGCTTGTTTGCTGTTTTGGTCTCTCTTGACACCTGAGAGACATTCTTAAATTCTTTAAGTGGTTGACATCAGAAAGAATGCAACACAAAGCCAGCAAAGTGCCTGCGACAAAAGAATCTACTTGACCGTAACATATGAATCTTACTCAAAATACCACATTTGATACTTGAGAAAGTTTAGTATTGCAGAAATTGTGTTTTGGAATAAAGTAACTAAAATGTTTCTGTCTTTTTTTCGTTCTTTTGTGTTTCTCCTTTCCACTCTCAGGTCAGAACTTCACCTTGCGGCAGCTAGGCATCTGTGAACCAGCATCTCGTCGGGGACTGGCATTCTGTGCAGACATGGGGCTTCCACATAGAGGTTACTCTATCAGTGCAGGTTCAGATGCTGAGACGGAAAATGAAGGGGTCATGTCTCCAGAACATGCCATGAGACTTTGGGGAAGGGGGGTGAAATCCGGACGCAGTTCCTGTTTATCCAGTCGTTCCAATTCAGCTTTGACACTGACTGACACAGAGCATGAGAACAAGTCTGACAGCGAAACTGGTAAGTCATTGATACATATATATTTGTGTTAATACATAGGTTAATAGATAGCTCGATTGATTAGGTCTATCAACTACCCAAGGAGAGGAACCCTTTGGACCTCTTATAGTTATATTACTAATTTCCTTCAGCTAACTTTACCAGTTGTAAATAATAGAGATGAGCGGATCAATCCGGGGATAATCGAGTTTGAGTCAAATCTCCTGAAATTTGTGGTTTCATGTGAATTTGAATAATTTGAGATTCGATTTGTGGTTTGCAAAAAAAAAGTCCAGCACCATTTCCAATACTACTGAATCTAATGCCATTTTGTGTTATCATGTTATGATATCTAGCTAATTCTCATACCTTGTACAGTGGTGATCAGTACCTGGGCCATCTGAGATCAGCAGTTGCCAGTGGAGCACAGTTTGTACAGTAGAGTCATTTTCCATTTCCAGAGTAGCTGGGTAAGTCTCCCCCTGTATGACTCTTTCTGTAGAGTGTTAGTTCTTAAAATCAGCAGTCATCTCTTCTCTGAAGAGTATACACTATGTGCAGAATTATTAGGCAAATGAGTATTTTGATCACATGATAATTTTTATACATGTTGTCCTACTCCAAGCTGTATAGGCTTGAGAGCCAACTACCAATTAAGTAAATCAGGTGATGTGCATCTCTGTAATGAGGAGGGGTGTGGTGTAATGACATCAACACCCTATATAAGGGGTGCTTAATTATTAGGCAACTTCCTTTCCTTTGGCAAAATGGTTCAGAAGAGTGATTTGATGGGCTCTGAATAGTCCAAAATTGTGAGATGTGTTGCAGAGGGATGCAGCAGTCTTGAAATTACCAAACTTTTGAAGCGTGATCCCTGAACAATCAAGCGTTTCATGGCAAATAGCCAACAGGGTCGCAAAAAGCATGTTGGGCAAAAAAGGCGCAAAATAACTGCCCATGAATTGAGGAAAATCAAGAGTGACGCTGCCAAGATGCCATTTGCCACCAGTTTGGCCATATTTTAGAGCTGCAACATTACTTGAGTATCAAAAAGCACAAGCTGTGCCATACTCAGGGACATGACCAAGGTAGGGAAGGCTGAAAAACCACCACCTCTGAACAAGAAACATAAGATAAAACATCAAGACTGGGCTAAGAAATATCTTAAGACTGATTTTTCAAAGGCTTTATGGACTGATGAAATGAGAGTGACTCTTGATGAGCCAGATGGATGGGCCAGAGGCTGGATTAGTAAAGGGCAGAGAGCTCCACTCCGACTCAGACGCCAGCAAGGTGGAGGTGGGGTACTGGTATGGGCTGGTATCATCAAAGATGAACTTGTGGGACCTTTGCGGGCTGAGGATGGAGTGAAGCTCAACACCTACTGCCAGTTTCTGGAAGACAACTTCTTCAAGCAGTGGTACAGGAAGACGTCGGTATCGTTCAAGAAAAACATGATTTTCATGTAGGACAATGCTCCATCACATGCATCCAACTACTCCACAGCGTGGCTGGCCAGTAAAGGTCTAAAAGATAAAAAAATAATGGCATGGCCCCCTTGTTCACCTGATCTGAACCCCATAGAGAACCTGTGGTCCCTCATAAAATGTAAGATCTACAGGGAGGGAAAACAGTACACCTCTCGGAACAGTGTCTGGGAGGCTTTGGTGGCTGCTGCATGCAATGTTGATCGTAAACAGATCAAGCAACTGACAGAATCTATGAATGGTAAACTGTTCAAATAAAAAAAATCAAATCTTTATATAGCGCTAACATATTCCGCAGTGCTTTACATACATCAGGAACACTGTCCCCATTGGGGCTCACAATCTAAAGTCCCTATCTGTATGTCTTTGGAGTGTGGGAGGAAACTGGAGTACCTGGAGGAAACCCACGCAAACACGGGGAGAACATACAAACTCCTTGAAGATGTTGTCCTTGGTGGGCTTTGAACCCAAGACCCCAGCGCTGCAAAACTGCAGTGCTAACCACTGAGCCACCATGCCACTGTGACTGTTGAGTGTCATCATAAAGAAAGGTGGCTATATTGGTCACTAATGTTTTGGGGTTTTGTTTTTGCATGTCAGAAATGTTTATTTCTAAATTTTGTGCAGTTATATTGGTTTACCTGGTGAAAATAAACAAGTGAGATGGGAATATATTTGGTTTTTATTAAGTTGCCTAATAATTCTGCACAGTAATAGTTACCTGCACAAACAGATATCCTCATAAGATAACCAAATAAAAAAAAAACACTTCAACTTCCAAAAATATTAAGCTTTGATATGTGTGAGTCTTTTGGGTTGATTGAGAACATAGTTGTTAATCAATAATAAAAAAAAATCCTCTAAAATACAACTTGCCTAATAATTCTGCACACAGTGTGAGCTCTAATGGTCATAGCTATGGTTCTCTCTCTCCTCTCCCCATGTGTATTTTCTGAGCAATTACCACTTTCCCGTTGAGATTCACACAAATTTATTCCCAACAAATCAAATTTAGGGGGAGAGGATTTCTGTGAAGTTGACAAATTTGAATTTCCACAGATCCGCTCATCTCTACTAAATAACAATAGTAAATTTTCAAAAATTAAAAACTAATTTCTGCTACTACTATGTGTATTTAGTGAAAAGATTTGCTATGTGATTGCTATATTTTTCTACAGCAAAAATGTAAATAATTAACAAAACATTTATTGATTTGTAAGACACTTTCATGGCTTTTTTTCATATTGGAAAATATGGGCATGATTTAAAATGACCTTCTCTCCTAACATTGTCGCTATGCATTGGCCCCTCCACTTCCTCCTCTGATGGGGTCAGCTTTCCAGTATTCAAGATGGCTGCCACAGGGGCATGGAGCCGTAAATCTGGACAAGCCATCTTCTGCCTTTCCTGAGCTTTGAAGACCTGATTTAGACTTAAGGGGGCTTTACACGGTAGCGATATCGCTAGCAATTTCTAGCGATATCGAGCGTGTAAGTACCCGCCCCCGTCGCGCATGCGATTGTTTGTGATCGCTGCCGTAGCGAACATTATCACTACGCAGCGTCACACATACTTACCTGGTCGGCGGTGTCGCTGTGACTGCCGAACAATCCCTCCTTCAAGGGGGAGGGACGTTCGGCATAATAGCGACGTCACCGCAACGTCACTAAGCGGCCGGCCAATCAAAGTGGAGGGGCGGAGCTGAGCGTGATGTAAACATCCCGCCCACCTCTTCCTTCCGCATTGGGGCCGGCGGCAGGTAAGGAGACGTTCCTCGCTCATGCGGTGTCACACATAGCGATGTGTGCTGCCGCATAAGCGATGAAGCACAACTCTAAACAACCCTTACCGATTTTTGAGTTTGGGATGACCTCTCCATGGTGAACGATTTTCACCATTTTTGAGGTCGCCTAAGGTCGCTGGTAAGTATTACACGCTGCGATATTGTTAATGACGCCGGATGTGCGTCACTAACAATGTGACCCCGACGATCAAACATTAACGGTATCGTAGCGTGTAAAGCCCCCTTTACCATGTCTCCCTCTGCCTTTGTGGTGGCCATCCTCGATGCATGAGAATCAGAATACTAGTCTCAGTAGAAAAGGCATATGAAGGGCATCATTCGGGGTAACTACACATAACAAATATATAGGCAATTTTCAGCAACATCGTGAAGAGCCACATTAATGGTTTATTCACAAGATAGTAAGTTATCTCCTATTTATGGCATAGAGGATATCTTATTGATTTTGTCGCAGGCGGAGGGGCCGCGCTCGCCACGCTCGGGTCCGCTGCTGCTGCTGCTCGATGGCTCGAGTGGTGGGCCGGACCCAGGGACTCGAGCAGTGCTTCTCGCCCATGAATGAAAAGGGGGTGGTTTGTTTTGGGAGATAGTTCGTGACGCCACCCACGGGTCGTGGTGATAATGGGCACCACCGCTGCTGGTGACGGGGATCCCGGGAGCGATGGCAGGGAGCAGCTAGGATGTTGTCCCCTCCGTGGGTAGGGGTTGGTGATCCCGGGGCCCGGTGGTGTAACGGGGAGACTGGATGGCTGGGGTGCAGGGTTGCAGGGGCAGCGCGCCGCGGTGCCGGATGGCACTGTGGTACTCACTCAGACACATGCACAGAGTCTATGGCAAACCAAACGGCTGGATGGATGGGTCCCGCAGCCGGCTGCAGTGTTTGTGCTCTCCCCGGACAGGGTGATGGTGGCTGTCTTTCCCTGCAACTTGTTAGAATGTTCTGACTCCTGTGGTTGCCCACCGGTAGTCCGCTCCCCAGCGTATAGGTACCGAAGGAGCCCGTTTTGCCCGCAGGCTCTGGCCCTTGGATCTCTAGCCTATGGCGGTGGCTGTATATCCTCACGGTGTGGACTGTTGCCTTCTGTCGGGTCTTGGTTGTTAGGAAACCCCTGGGGTTCCGGTCACACTCGGATTTGACCGTTGTCGGCGGCTCCAAGCCTAGTCGGGGTCCGATGGCCCTGCCTTTGTGCTTAGCTTCACTCCATTCCCCGGTTCGGTACCGGCGGGCCACCGCCCGACCCCGGTCCTACGGTTCCACAGAGATCCACTAACACCTGCAGATGGCCACCACCATCTGCTGACCTTGCTGTTTGTGTCTGGGCCCCTACCCAGACACTGACAGTTTCTAACCTCTCCCTTTCATCTCCAAACTCAATCTGTCTCTTTTCCCGCCTCCAGGCCTGTGAACTCCTCGGTGGGTGGGGCCAACCGCCTGGCTCCGCCCCACCTGGTGTGGACATCAGACCCTGGAGGGAGGCAACAAGGGTTTTTTGTTTGACTGGTGTTACTATCCAGGGGAGGGGGTGTGTGTGGTGTTATGTCTGTGACTACCTGGCTAGTCCAGGGCGTCACAATTTCTAGAGGTTTGACCGCTGTGACCCCGGAGCATGCAGGAATGGAGCTCCGGAATGCTCTATTCATTGCCTGGGGGCCTGTTGGAAATATCTGAGCACTGTATTTGTTTTTTTCTGGCATCACTATAGACAATAATTAAAACTGACATCATACATGCCAATCTCCACTGCATTCAAAACATGGCTCTGCGGAGCCTGGTTCTCTCGATCTGGTTCTGGTGTCATAGTCCCATTCATTATCAACTATCCTATTGATATAGATTGGGAATTACTTACTATATTGAAAATAACCTCTTGAAAGGAATCTGTCACCAACCTCAACTGAGAGCAACATAATGTAGGAAAAGAGACCCTGCTTGCAATGAGAAGAAGAGGGGAGCCAGCACTGCTCATAAATGGAATGCAACAATGAAAAAATAAAAAGCGTAAAATTCACAAATTCATTCCTACTGTAACAATTCAATGAGAATTTTTTGCAAATTATTGATCAATGAATTGAGCCCCCCTGCCCTCACGGCAAATCTCTATAGGGGAGTCCCAACACTATGTTATAAATTAATATCGTACCATAAGGTCTCATATAATGACTTGAACAGGACCATATAAGAACACCACTTACCCGGGGAATGTCAGAACCGCTCCCATGCTGCAAGGACTGACAACTGCGAATAAAGGCAGCCCAGGTGCCAGTGTGTGTGGCAGAACCACACACACCAGCACAATGTCAGGACTGGCCCTCACAGTGCCAGACCAGCAAGCATGGATGAAGGGCGGAACAGCCTCAGGCAGGTGGTGGTTAAATAATGATGCCTATGGACCAGGGGGCGGTGGCTGTGTGTGAACAGGCACCAACATGAATTTTGATGGCAACAGAAGGAATTTGCAAACCACACTGGGCGTGCACGGCAAGGTGGCGGTAAACCACCGACCAATTTTGATTTCGCCATCAAAAATCAGTTTGGTTCTTGTTCACACACAGCCACCGCCTCATGCTCCAAGGCATCATTATTTAAGCACCACCTGCCTGAACCTTTTTCCGCTCTCATCCATGTTTGCTGGTCTGGCACTGTGAGGGCCAGTCCTGACATTGTGCTGGTGTGTGTGGTTCTGCCACACACACTGGCACCTGGGCTGCCTTTATTCGCGGTTGTCAGTCCTGGAGGCAAGGGAGCGGTTCAGACATGTCTCAGGTAAGTGGTGTCTTCATATGGTCCTGCTCATTATATGAGACCTTATGGTACATAATAATTTATAATATAGCGTTAGGGACCCCCCTATAGAGATTTGCCATGACGGGGCAGGGGGGCTCAAATCATTGATCAATCATTTGCAAAAAATCTCATTGAATTGTTACAGTAGGAATGAATTTGTGAATATTACACTTTTTATTTCTTCATTGTTGCATGCCATTCATAAGCAGTGCTGGCTCCCCTCCTTTTTTCCTGCTTGCAATGAGGTATCACTTAATTCACAGGGGTCAGCAGATGTGACACTTTGAGAATTTTTTAGATGTACGATAAAGCAGAGCTCAGAAAGCTAACTCCGCCCAAACCACAGCTTTCTGTGTACATTATATATTGACAGTAAGCTGTTACAATGCTGGGGGTAGGGTTGGACCAAGTCTCATGAAGGCACCTGTCTGGGCAGTGAAAATTTCCTGCTGATAAAACACTCATTGTATTGAAGTAAAAACATCACTAAACAGTGACTAGTGTTGAGCGAGTAGTTGACTATTAGTACTTGCTATGCTGTTAGCGAGTACTGTCTGCCACTCGCATATTCGTTACGAGTAGCGGGTGCAATGTAAGTCAATGGGAAATACTCGCTAAGTAGTGAGTAACCCGAAAGTCGTACTGTACTATTCGCTACTTGCACGAAATGTACGGCTTTCAGGTTACTCGCTACTTAGCGAGTATTTCCCATTGACTTACATTGTGCCCGCTACTCGTAACGAATATGCGAGTAGCAGACAGTAATCTCTAACAGCATGGCGAATACAAATAGTCAACTACTCGCCCAACACTAAGAGTGGCACATCACTGAATTCAGTTTATCAGCCTCTAGTTCATGCTGTCCTCAGATTACATAGCAAAAAACTGCTGACAGATTCTCTTTAAGGTATATCAGTGTATAGCACATATAAAGTATGAAGTAAAGTTAGGAGGACTCAAATCTATCTAGTTCAATACTATCCCATCTATTCACTGCTATTTGTCATCAGAAAAGATTTTTGTAATGTTAAATGTATTTTAGAAAATGATTTTTTTTTTAGTATATTATTTTTCCTAGTTATTTAAAAAATAACATCTGAAATTTTGCTATTTTCACTCCGACCACTAAGCTTCATACTAAAGTTACAATTCCTGAGCTACCCAGACAGCTGCATGTAGAAAGGTTCTGACTCCTCAGTTGTACAGGCAAGTTGTCTGGGTAGCGGTTTTTGGGGAGGAGGCGAGCTGTAACCATCGCCTACTGTAAATGGCAGACACTTTATTGTCTACTTTATTTAGAGGTGTTGCCTTTCATTATAATGTTTATGGGACAGCTTTAAATTCATTTATACACCACAGGAAGTATGAGTGTAGTAGCAAGTGTGAAAACTGCAAGATATCCGATTTTTTTTAATATATTTGGAACATTGATTTTCATTTTTTTTTTTTTTTTTTTTTTTAAACAACTACATTTAACTTAAAATCCTGTAAGGAAACCTTCCTTTTTAATTACAGGACTTGTTAAGATAATATTAACGCACCCCAGGGCTTTGGGGTACTCGATCCCGGGAGTATATTTACTGGGACAGTTCACTGGGTGGCCGTTGCCCGATTCCGTGACCCTGGAGGTCGCTTGAAAGGGGTTGTGTACAGGGGAGTAATAATAAAGGTTTTGTCGTGACGCCAATTGCGGGTTGCGGCTATGTAGATGGAGCCACTGTTGCACAGTCTCTCATCGCTGGGGCTGATGTTAATGGCAGCCTGGATGTTGGGCCCTCTGCAAGTAGTGCTAGGCCCCAGGGGGTAGGTGATGGACTTAGGCGCGGAAAGAAGGTAGGCCACACAAAGGCTTGCAGTGTAACTGGTCCCTTTACTCACAGCATTGGTATGGCTTGCTACCCGAAAAAGGCTGGTCCTCACCACTAGTCCCCTTAGTCCCAGTGCCGGTGTGGTAACCTGGTGGCTTCTTTCCCCTGCACCTGTCTCTGGTTGGCGGGTCCCCGTGGCTTGGAGAATCTGGGGGTCCCCTCCTGGTAGTCTTTCAGTCTTTAGTCCATACGGCGGGCAGTTTGAACCCTGTAGGGTCGGTGCTCTGTTCCGGTCCTTGGTTCTCCCATCACTGCTGGTGCCCAGGACTTTACGGTCGGTGAAGTCCTGGATGGTCCCCTCGCCGTGCAGATTTTATCAGGTCGGCCTGGAGCGTTTTCCTGACCTAGGGCTCTGCACCCCATCAGTGCTATGGTTCCAAGAGTACTCCACCATACTCCACCGGCAACCACATGCCTGCGCCTCACAGGTCACTGTTACACATTCCCGTCAGTACGGTTACGTCCGTCTCCTTTCACTTCCACTTACTGACTGTCTGACCCCTCCTCCCTGGTTGTCGTCTAGTGGACTGGATCAGTTCCACCCCTACTTGGCCATCCATTGGGTCCAACCCTAGCCTGTCCCCAGTCCTTGAGGAAGGGAAAAACAGGGATTATATATGTGTTTTGGTGTTACCGGCACTGGTCTTCTGGGTCCCTGGGGGTAGGCCCTGCATCTTTGACTGGATGCAGTACCTTGTAGCTCCTGATAGCTTCAGGGGCACTACAAGATCCTTTAAGGGGTTGTCCGATCTTGTGGTGAAAGTCTACAGTCACTTACAGTTAGTACACAGCATGCTGTCAGAATTCTCCTGTGTCACTGCCGAGACCAGGTGACCACATGACCTCAAGTGTGTGGTTTGCATACTTTCAGCCACATTCAGACTAAACATGCTTGTATTGTGCGAGGCAGAATATGTCTAGTTAGCATGTGACCATATGTATGCAAATGGCATACTTACGGCTCCTTGACCACCCAGTTTTGGCTTTGACCCCGTAGAATACTGACAGTAATCCAATGATGTCACTTGCTGATCTGCATGTTGTCCTTTTGTTACAATCACTGTTTTCTCTACTTCATATCTACCAGTGCTCAAAATGCAAACTCTGTATAACCGTACCCACACAACTGATTGGCAGCTTTCTTTGTACACTGGACAGTGACAGAAAGCTGCTAATCAGTGGTGGGGGTAGGGTTACACGGAGCAGTTGACTAGAAGGCATAAGACTGCACGTCATGTAGTGATAATCTCCTACGGATAAAACACTGATTTTGTTAATACAGCAGCTGACAGCTTAATAAGTGATACATCCCTGAAATCAGGCTCTTAGCCCCTACATCATGCTGCTCTCAGATTACATAGCAACTTCCTGTTGTCAGATTCACTTTAACTTTTTCTAAGTTGTACAGCTATTGCAGGACAAACTTGGCTCCATTAAAAAGTGTTCCAGGCTTGGACCGTACGTCTGCAGTCAATTTATATGACTGCAGACTTGTGAATCCTCACAGCTTGCAGTGTGCACACTGTCAGGATTCCCCAGTACAGGTGCTGAAAGCAGGTGGGTGCATGACCACAAGTATACATTTTCCATATACGTGGTTACATGCTGACTAGGTGTGTGCAGCCTACCTCAATACAAGTGAATTGAGCAAGGCCGGACTTGTCCAGTTGGAATGTGGCCGGAAATATGCAAATCAATGACACCAGAGAATACTAGTGGCACACACAGTTGCAGGCACTCACAAATGTGCATTCATATAGTGTGACTGAAGACTTGTGCCCCAAGCCTGGACAACCCCTTTAACTTCTACTGAATTGCAAATTTTGCTTGTTAGGCCCCAGTTCATTAGACTATTAGACTGTGGTGTTGTACTCCAGTCTGAATGAAAGTTGCACAGGGATCAGATACACCAAGTGCTCTAGAAGCACCAGCCTCCAAAGGATTTTGACTAGTGTTGAGCGAGTAGTTAACTATTAGTACTTTCTATGCTGTTAGCGAGTACTGTCCGCTACTCACATATTTGTTATGAGTAGTGGGCACAATGTAAGTCAATGAGTAACCCGAAAGCCTTACTTTTTGTGTGAGTAGTGAAGAGCACAGCTTTCGGATTACTGGCTACTTAGCGAGTATTTTCTATTGACTTACATTGTGACCGCTACTCGTAACGAATATGAGAGCAGCAGACAGTACTCACTAACAGTATAGAAAGTACAAATAGTCAATTACTCGCTCAACACTAATTTTGCCGCATCTTACACTTGGAATGTGTCTCTGTTAGAAATGTGGCTTCATTCAGGGGTTGGCGTACGTTTCCTGTGTAATTGATGCTACTTTTGGGGCATAATTTGTGATGAATTAGTTGGCTGTGCTTACATAAGCCCTGTCTGGCTTCAGCTCTGCAAACTCCAAAAGATCTGGCCAAAATTAGCATAAAACACAGAAAGTCGCAACATTTTTACAACTTTGAGTTTTCCTTAAATCTTTCGACATTTCAAGGAATTTTATGCCACAAAACTGGCAAAAACGTCTTAATAGATCAGAGCCTTAGTTCACTCCAAAGTCGATTCATCTACAATTTCAAAGCAATCTGATGTTATATGGAGACACGCAGCTTGTACTGTTCAATATATCGCATTATACGGACATTGAACTGCGAATTGCCTAGACCTTACTGGTTATTCATTTAATTTCTCTTTGTATTAAAACTGTGAAAACGCACATTGCTTATTTCTTCTGTTACAAATTTGTAGAGCATGAAACAGTGAGCGCCGGACTCTGCACTTTCCAATCCTTCCATCTAACGTACATGGCAGCAAATGGGTTATGCTGCCCTCTATGTGGTGAAATAAATCATCACAATACAGTCATAACTGGTTTAATTTCTTTCTTTTGGCTGATCAGAGCCTGGTAATAAAACCCATGATAACTCTATCATATGTTGTGCCAGTTATGACCAGCCTTGTTTCAGAGGAAGCACAAACATGAAATTGGCTTTGTGATCTGCATCTATCCTTTCTGTAAAATAAAATGATGGGATAATACATGTGATCACAGATAATTTCTGCTTTGTAGGTGTAGGTTGCTTAAAAGATAGATAAATAGATAGATAGATAGATAGATAGATAGATAGACAGATAGATAGATAGATAGATAGATAATAGATAGATAGATAGATAGATAGATAGATAGACAGATAGATAGATAGATAGATAGATAATAGATAGATAGATAGATAGATAGACAGATAGATAGATAGATAGATAATAGATAGATAGATAGATAGATAGACAGAGAGAGAGAGATCTAGACAGATAAATATTAAAAATAGATAGATATTCAAATTAGATAGATAGAAAAATAGATACATACATACATAGATAGATAGACAGATAGATAGATAGATAAATAAACAAAGAGAGAGATCTAGACACCTACTTTCACCGCTTTTTTATTTCCCAAAAGACCCAGGTCCGATGTGATCCACACGAGATCCCACAACAAATCCAGTCCTACTTCATCTGAACTGACAGTGTGCGGTCATAGAACATAACCGTTCATTGTTACTTCAGGCACACACTGAGTTTCAGTGATGAGTTGTGACGTCACTCAGGTTAGTTGCAGTCACAGCTGGAGGTTCCTACGGCCCTCCACCTGTGACCACAGGTAACCTAACCTCAAGGGACCTCAATAAACTCAGTGGTAAGGTCACTGAGGTCACAGACCTGCATCTCCTGGCAGAAAACTGCATTTTTTGCCAAGAGATGCAGTTTTGGTGCTGAAATTTCTACATCATATTCCTGCACCCAATCTACACCTGGCAAAAAAACTCATCACTACCGCACGCTGTATGATGCAATAGTGATGTGAGTTCTTGCCATAATTTGATGCAGTAATATGGTGTAAAAATTTCAGCCCCAAATCAGCATTTTTTGGCAAAAAAATGCACAAAAACTGTTTGCATTAAAATCTAAAGTCAACAGTGAGTGTCTGACTAAAAATCTTCGATTCCTTCATCGCCCCAATCCTCCTGTACATCAGCGAAGTCTGTTACCTTCACATATACCCAGATTGGTCAAGGTGGGATTCCAGCCCAATAGAAATATTCCACCTGGAATTCTGTAAACACCATCTACAGGTCCATCGAAGCAACTGCAACAGTGCCTGTCAGGATGATGTGGGCAGATTCCCTCTATACCTAGCAGTTCTGAAGGTCACGGTCATTTTGTGGTCACTTACAGAGTAGCAATCTAAGCTCCAATCACATAAAGCCCTGATACATGTAGGTGGTCCAGAACCAGGTCCATAAACCAGGACCCCTGACCCAGCGCACCCAAACCCAACTGGACAAAATACAGCAGCCTGACAAAAGCCAAAATCAGGAAGATGGTAGGCGAGGGCCAGGAGAGGTACATCAGAAACTCGAGGACTGATATCATCCCCCTCACAGAAACGGAAGTCTACAGAGAGACTACAGACTGGCCCCATATCTGGAGAATCTCCTGGACTCAAGAGATCTCAGGATTCTGAGCCAATATAGACTCAGTGCCGACAGCCTGGTCATCAAATCTCGCCAACACAGGCAGAACTACAAACCAAGGGAAGATAGACTGTGCCAACATTGTGACCTGGAGGATGAAACTAACTTCCTGCTACACCGCACCAAATATTCAGTAGTAGGGCACACTCACTTCAGGAGACTCCCCGATATCTTCCCGGATTTCAGCTCCATGAAGGTTGAGGAGAAAACATACAGTGTGTCCACCCATATCCTCCACCGCCATTAACTTGAGAACGGCAGCAGCTATAGGCATAGAAGTGGTGTCTAGGTATAGTAAAGTAGCCATGCGCTATACAATGAAACCACCTATTGCGCCACCTGGTGGAAAACAATGGAGTTAGCATTTTTATCTCAAAAACGGAATGAGATAGAGAAAAAAAGTGAATTAAGTTGTAGGGCATCATCAATTCAATATGAATCGACACCTTGCTCATATCATGCTATGATATGAAACCCATGACCCCCCAAAAAACATTGAATACTGATCACGCATATTGATGTATTGCACCCTATTATATTCTGGGAACGGCAACCTTTATTTTCCCTTATCCCCTTCTAATTTTATGTATTGTCCCTAAGCTTAGAGCAAGGAAAAGGGAAAGTAGACGAGGAACGGGGGCGCCTGGTAACTCAAGGTGTCACACCCTCTGTTGTCAGGTAGGGACACTTGATTTACCAAGGGTCATCATAGTCCCCCCATCCTTATTTCATCTCCAATACGTTGCCATAACCCTATACATCTATATAGGGATCACCTGATCCTAGTATTTTGTGTTTGTGTGTCTTTGGGATTTTTATAAATAAGCTTATATTTTAATAAGGGTTGAGGAAATTTGTAAATCGGCTTGTACTACACTCTTCCTAACAATTGCATTTGTTACTGTAAGCCCAACTTTGTAATTCACTTTTTTTCTCTATCTCGTTCCGTTTTCGAGATAAAAATGCTAACTCCGTTGTTTTCCACCAGGTGGCGCTATAGGTGGTTTCATTGCATAGCGCATAGCAACTTTACTATACCTAGACACCACTTCTATGCCTATTGCTGCCGCCGTTCTCAAGTTAATGGCGGTGGATAGGATATGGGTGGACACACTGTATATCCTGCTAGGGGAAGAAGAGAGTGCAGTGGAGATAGCAGCGCGGTATGTGAGCGAATCTCATAGACTTCGCAAAAGAGAACTATGAAAATGGACTTCCATACCTCTAACCCTGGATGTGCCGCCATCTTTCAGCTCCTACAGTTTCTACCCATCATACCCACAGTCCCTATCCCTACTGTATACTTGATTTGGCAAAACTAATGTGTATTTAGTCCTGCTAATAAAGCTTTTTTGAATTTGATAGATCTAGATTGATATTAGATAGATAGATAAATAGATAGATAGATGTGATAGATAGATAGATAGATAGATAGATAGATAGATAGATAGATAGATAGATAGATAGAGGGATAGATAGATGGATAGATAGATAGATAGATAGATAGATGATAGATAGATGATAGATAGATAGATAGATAGATAGATAGAGGGATAGATAGCCAGATAGATAGAGAGATAGATAGATAGATAGATGTGATAGATAGATAGATAGATAGAGGGATAGATAGCTAGATAGATAGATAGATAGATAGATAGATAGATAGATAGAGGGATAGATAGATAGATAGATATATAGATGATAGATAGCTAGAAAGATAGATAGCTAGAAAGATAGATAGATAGATAATTAGTTGATAGATGGTGGATAATATTGTGCACTGTGTATATAAATATTTCTCACATATACATACATATATTTTCTTTTCCTGACCCAGCTGGGCGAGTTCTCTAACCCCCGCACGTCTATAGAGGATCAGGTGGCTTCCCATCAGTTGTATAGCTCTGGATGGAAGGAGTCCTCCTGTGCTGAGCACACTATCCTTTGTGTTCCTCAGTGTAGTTTCCCCTTATTCCTCACAGATGTGTGATCATTTATCCAATAGGAAATCTCATCATGGTCCCAATGACCCGTGGGAACTCAGAGACTTAGCAGCTATTTTCTGGGAACATAAATGCTGGTAACTGAACTAGTAAGTACTTCTGCATCCAGGAGGTCTCTCCATCTTATAATGCCACCGTTCAAAGCTTGCCCAGGTGTACGTGCTGAAAAAAAAAAAGAAAAATCTCTCTGAGAAAGGAATAGTAGCCAAAATTCCAGCTTCAGAATCATCCTTTGTTAAGAAGTACTTAGTCCTCTCATCCATTCTTTCCTTAATGGAATTCCAAACAGTGAAGGGGTTTATTTCTAAGTACCCCATCAATTATAGCTGTGCCATGGTCTCTATTGACATAGCAGAAAAACGGTTTCCAAACGACTCCAGGAGTGGTTGAATGAAGGCCTGCGTCGCACATCAATAGAGGCAGCGAGAGCCGTAACTCCGCCAGGAGAGACTTAAAACGCTGCGAGAATTAGGAGGATTCTGTTTGTCTGTTGTTTCAAAGTTCTCTTTGTGGGGAAACAGGGTGGGCCGGGGGGGATTGCGCATGTCACCTGTTATCCTCTGCGGAGGTTTAAAGCAAGTGGTGATAAAGTTTATCCCCAGGGCCTGTTTGCAATCAAAGATGTCTTTCTATGCTCCTATTGAAGACATCTCAAAGAAGTTACAAAATCCTAGGATGGATGAGCGAGCATACAGAATAGTTTATTAACACTGCTCAAGTGATTGAAGAACAAATTTGATCATGCTTTAAACTTTCTGGCTGATGAGAGTAATTGAAATCACAGTAAAGAGAGGAGTGTGGCCTTTGATGTACTTTGGGGAAATGGATTACAGTGCAATTAAAATCCACAGAGGAACGGTGTCTAAACACAGGACCTCGCAGAGTCAGATGTCTGATATATGCGAAGGTGGGACCTTACAGAGGGGGAAGTGTGGACAGATCGGGGAACAAATCACCTTACCGATGAAGCAGAGCTGAGCGGGACACTTCACTGTGCATCAAACGCACCTTAGTGATTTACATGCTGATCTAGATGACATGATGAATTGCACAAATCACATACTCAGCTCTGCTACATTTGTAATCTATTAAAATTAATGTGAAACATTTTTTATTTTAAGACGATTTAAATCAGAAATAAATAAATATAGCTAAAAGAAATATTTTTCTGATGTGGCATAGTTCTAACATATGGTTTATAATTGCAGCCAGGTTAGGACTGATGTACCGAGGAGCAGGTGAATCCCCCGATGGGCCCCTGTGCAGCTCTCTAAATAAATGGTAGTTGGCATTACACTCTATTCACCATGTACAGACAAAGGCAACATGTAATCATTCATTTGACAAACTACTCAGTTGATTATTCTATAAAAAAAATCTGAATGTATTACACGTATCCTTTGTATAGGTATTAAACGAAATGTCAGCAGGTTTTTGCTATGTAAGCGGAAGCCAGCATGCTGTGTGATGATGCCCTGGCCTATCAGGTCGTCACAGGGTATTGTGCAATCTGCCCTCCCGCACAGTATCCACCCTCCTTGGTTACGGATCCCAGTCCTCTAGTGTTGTTAACGGCTAGTCCAATTAAAATCCTAGGAATACTTCCCACTTGATCCTACCAGACACACCATTGGGGGGCCTGAAGGGAATAGGGCCGCCCACATGGGGAGTTGGTGACGAGAAAGTGAGGACAGTTGAAAGTCAAGAGTTGAGAGTGGAGAGTGAAGGAGAAGGAAGTGAAGTGGCTCTCGTGAGGAGAGGCCACGGAGGAGAGCTCCTGTATACTAGGTGGCAGACGTTGGTCTGGGCCTGGTAGGAGCTGGAACCCACTCGCAAGGGACAGTGTCAAGGGGTACGGACTACCGAGGAGGGCAGCCGGCGGCCTTGAGCTATCACCGGACAGGGGCCGGGGCACGACGGGGTATGTGGACTCCAGGCCGGAAAATAGCTTCACGCGTTCCGCTAATTTACCCGACGGGGGTGAAGACTTCAAGTGTCATCCCCAACCCGCTCCAAAATCGGGGTACTAGCGCACCGATGGGATAGGACTTTCCCACTACAGTCCAAAGAAATCCTATGCGTGAGCCCTGAGCGCAAGCTCACTCCGTTAGTCATAGGGGTGAGCGGGAACCGAAGAATTTCATACCAACGGGTCCAATCGAGACTAAGGTGCCAGGGATAGGGCCACAGACCAAAAACAACACCAGGGGTATGGATCCAGGCGTACTACCCGCAGATTACAGTGGTGCTCAGAACTTTGGTTTACAAACTGTAGGTTATTCTGGGACTAAGTGAGTACATTGGAAACCCCCTGCACCTATCCCCCAACAGCACCCAAACACCATCCATCACCAACGGGCCCCAGGACACAAACCCCCTACCCACGGAGGGGTTAAACATTAGGCTGCCGCACCATCATCACCGGGCTCCCCAACGGCAGCGGTGGTCCCTCACATTACCACGCACCGTGGGTGGCATCACAAACTTTCCAAAATCCCCCTGTACATATCTATCCCCCTTCTTTTAATCGAGTGGCCGTGCGGCCCCCGAGTCCAGAGACCCCTCGAGCCACCGCAGATCCAGATCCAAGCGGCGGCAGAAGCCTGGCTGCTCGCTTGGGGACGGTACAGCTGCAAGGATTAACACAGAAAATTCAGGTATGCCTGTGTTGTCAAGGTCCGTCTGTTGTTTATTTGTTATCTTTCGTTAACCAGCAGGACATATGATTGCTTGGACTACAATGTCATGTGCAGTGCAATCTGACACACCCCTTCCTCTGATTGACACCTTACTGTCAATGTACAATCTCTAGAGAGAGTGGGTGGTGGCAGCTCTCTCAGCTCTGCTACATGGCCAAATCTAAAAATTCGGATTATGTCAGAACGGCTGCGCCCAGTAATCTAAGGGGTACTTTGCACACTACAGCATCGCAGGTGCGATGTCGGTGGGGTCAAATCGAAAGTGACGCACATCCGGCGTTGCTGTCGACATCGGAGTATGTGAATCCTTTTTTCTATGATTAACGAGCGCAAAAGCGCCGAAATCATATGATCGGTGTAGCGACGGTCATTTCCATAATTTCGGAAGGACCGATGTTCCGATGTTGTTCCTTGTTCCTGCGGCAGCACACATCGCTGTGTGTGAAGCCGCAGGAGCGAGGAACATCTCCTTATCTACGTCCCGGCTGCAATGAGGAAGGAAGGAGGTGGGCGGGATGTTTACGTCCCGCTCATCTCCGCCCCCCTGCTTCTATTGGCCGCCTGCCGTGTGACATCGCTATGACGCCGCACGACCCGTCCCCTTAGAAAGGAGGTGGATCGCCGGTCAGATCGACGTCGCAGGGCAGGTAAGTGCATGTGAAGCTGCCGTAGCGATAATTTTCGCTACAGCAGCTATCACAAGATATCGCAGCTGCGACAGGGGTGGGGACTATCGCGCTCGGCATCGCTACCATTGGCTTGCGATGTCGTAGTGTGCAAAGTACCCCTAAGTGATACATAGTTGGACTCAGGATCTCTTTGCCTACATCATTCTGCTCTCAGATGAGATAGCAAAAACCTGCTGGCAGATTTCCTTTAAGTATATATATTTTTGACCACACTTTGTGTTCCTAAAGCAGCATGTTCAATTATCTTCTATATTTCAGAGGTATTCAGTTCTGTACTGAAGCATCGTATGGTGGCATCTGAAATACAAAGGCAGACGGGACTCCATAATTCAATATTACAGTTTTAGGGAAGAATTTTACCACCTTTTTACAGCGCATTGATAACATTTTGGAGTTCTAATTTTCTTGAAAGCTTTAATTTGTTGATGGACTAGGTCCATTAACAGATTGTGTTTTGTTAATAACTTCTTAAATTAATTTTTCTGAATTGATTTACAGGTTTGCAGTTCTTTCACTAAAGTTTGATGTTAGAGATGTAACCACTGAATGATATTTTAGGCACATGCTCACATTGTTTCATACAATTAACTGCATATCTTAAAGGCTATGTTTATCTTCTCACAGATTTTTTTTTATTGTTCATTTGCTTCTTAATTTCAAGTTAGTCAACTTTCTAAATAGATGTCATTAAAAAATTATACTATTTACTGCTGAAGAGTGTTTTTAGGTTCTTTATCAAGCTTCTGGTCCAGCTTCTGCTATCTCTCTCTGGCCCCCGATTTCATTTTGTCAGTGTTAGATATAGCAACAGGAAGGGGAGAGGGAAGAAAGTATCTCAGGGAGGGCAGAGTAATCAGGTTATAGAAAAGGAGGAAGACACGTGACGAGGATCCCCTATGCATTACTGAACTGACTTTGTCTGGCCTGTCTGCATAACTCACTCTCTGCTCCTCCCATTGTCGGTGTCCTAGGCTATCACAGTATCCATAACTGGGCTGCTAACGCAATCCTGATGGAATAGCATGCCGCTGCAAGATGCTGTGGTAGCCATGCTGGTTCAGTATGCCTTCAATTTTCAATAAATCCCCAACAGTGTCATCAGCAAAGCACCCCCACACCATCACACTTCCTCCTCCATGTTTCACGGCGGGAACCAGGCATGTAGAGTCCATCCGTCACCTTTTCTGCATCACACAAAGACACGGTGGTTGGATCCAAAGATCTCAAATTTGGACATATCAGACCAAAGCACAGATTTCCACTGATCTATTGTCCATTCTTTGTGTTCTTTAGCCCAAACAAGTCTCTTTTGCTTGTTGCCTGTCCTTAGCAGTAGTTTCCTAGCAGATATTTTACCATGAAGGCCTGCTGCACAAAGTCTCCTCTTAACAGTTGTTCTAGAGATGTGTCTGCTGCTAGAACTCTGTGTGGCATTGACCTGGTCTCTAATCTGAGCTGCTGTTAACCTGCGATTTCTGAGGCTGGTGACTCAGATAAATTATCCTCCGCAGCAGAGGTGACTCTTGGTCTTCCTTTCCTGGGGCGGTCCTCATGTGAGCCAGTTTCTTTGTAGTGTTTGATGGTTTTTGCCACTGCGCTTGGGGACCCTTTCAAAGTTTTCCCAATTTTTCGGACTGGCTGACCTTCATTTCTTAAAGTAATGATGGCCACTCGTTTTTCTTTACTTAGCTGCTTTTTTCTTGCCATAATACAAACTCTAACAGTCTCTTCAGTAGGACTATCAGCTGTGTATCCACCAGACTTCTGCACAACACAACTGATGGTCCCAACCCCATTTATAAGGCAAGAAAAACCCACTTATTAAACCCAACAGGGCACACCTGTGAAGTGAAAACCATTTCCGGTGACTACCTCTTGAAGCTCATCAAGAGAATTCCAAGAGTGTGCAAAGCAGTAACCAAATGCAAAAGGTGGCTACTTTGAAGAACCTAGAATATAAGACATATTTTCAGTTGTTTCACACTTTTTTGTTAAGTTTTTCTTTCCACATGTGGTAATTCATAGTTTTGATGCCTTCTATGGGAATCTACAATTTTCAGAGTCATGAAAATAAAGAAAACTCTTTGAATGAGAAGGTGTGTCCAAACTTTTGGTCTGCACTGTATATATATTTATTATATCTATATGTGCATCGTAATGTGTTTTGGTTACAATCGATCCTATTGTGTCTGAGTGTGTAGTGTAGGTCAAAGCTGCTGAGCAATGTTGTATTTTGTCATATAAGAAGGGTAATGTGTCTTATGCAAGGTCTATATGTATATCTACTGTATATATGTTCTGTATATGTTTTTATATATATATATATACTGTGTTACTGTGTGTGTGCATATTTAGATCTGCCCAGTGCCCACCTCCTATACTGGCGTACATTGGTATTTATGAGTACTTCCCTATAAACTTAGACCTGGGAATTTTACATGCAGTTGGTCCTTGGTTTCCTGCACAGATTGATAGTGTTTTTTCAATGCAGTTTATCTATTTGCCTATGCAAGAGAGGCACTTTTCAGCAGTTCTAATCTCAATAACTGTACCATGTTTTTCCCTATGCTTTTTATTAGAGCGTAAAGATTGCTCCTAGACTTTGTGGGTTTTTGAAGTGGCTTCGCCTCCACAGTCTAGCAGCATTTGTAGAGCTGATGCACCGGATCTCCGCATACCAATTTATAAATAATTAAAGCAAGCCATAAACTGAAACATTATGTTGAACCGTGTGATTTTATTGTTTAATGGTGTCTGCAGTGTAAGCTGTACTCCCTTTAGTTTCATTTTCTAATTATGTATTTGATTTAACCCTAAGATTTCCCATTAGGCCGTTTCTTTTGGGGTTTCAATGAGTTTTGGGCATTCGATGAGACCAACATTCAAGTAGGCAGCAAGGATGAATTTACCGGACCCGCAAAAATATTTTCTTATATCTACATTGATAAAAATTTGGAAGTATAGATATAAAAAGGTGATGGAAACAATAACAGACTTCTTCTATCGAAGATAGCCATTAAAATTGAATGTGTTCACCTAGAGATGATGCAAATTTATTCACAGGACCCAGACCAGCAGCCATGTCAGTCATCTGCTGCTTCAGAACAGGCGTCCAGTAAGGCTGCTTTCACACATCAGTTTTTTGGCATCAGGCACGATCCAGCGAAAAACTGATGCAACGGATCCGGCGCAAAAACAGATCAGTTGCATGTTTTTCCATCAGTTCCTTCAGTTTTTTGATGGATTCATTGTGTTACTGAGCATGCTCAGTTTAAAAAAATGGATCCGGCGGCCGAATCCATTTTTTTGCCGAATTACGCCGGATCTGGCGTCCATAGGCTTCCATTATAAAACACGCCATATGGCGCCAGATCAGGCGTGATACTGTTTTTCGCCGGAGACAAAAAAACTTTCCTCTCAGTGTTCCATCCGGCCGCCGGACAAGTAAATTTTGACGGATCTGGCGAAAGCTGGATAGAACGCAAGGCCATCCGGCACAATGCGGCGCTAATAGAAGTCCATGGGGGAAAAAAACGCATCCGGCAGCAACAGACACCAGATCCGTTTTTTTCAGGTTTTTGCCGGATTGTGCCTGATGGCAAAATACTGATGTGTGAAAGCAGCCTAAGCCGCCTTTTACTTGAAGGCATCATTGCCTCTTGTTTTGATTAATCAGCCTTATACAACATTATCATTGTATTGTGATGTCATGTCAGGACATGTAATCAAAAGAAGATCTGTGCATGGCGGCAGGTACGAGGTGATTCTCTGGGCTCCTGTCTGGCACCACAGTCTACTAACATGACCAATGGACCTAGATCGGTGAAGAAATTTGCACCATCTCTTCCCCCACCCCATGACAGTTGTATAGAGAACAAAGCAATTGTTTTCTATACCTACATACCCTGACCAGTACAAGATGTCAACAGCTTATTTAATAAGATTTTGCTTATGCAGAGCTATCACACCAAGGTTACACAGCTTTACCAGAGATAGTCAAGGGTAGTACAATAATTATTCTCCATCATGCCTTACAGTGTAAAGAAATATTACATGCAAATAAGTATTGAATAGATGCTCCTACACCAACTATCTCTGAATTAAAGTTTAGCCCTGCCCTCGAGGAACAATCACCATATCAGGCTACTCCTCCGCGTATCATCTTTATTTACTCTAATATTTTCAAAAAATACTTTAAAAACAATATTTGAAAAGTGCAATGTATTAATAACACCAGATTTACATGACCTATGCCTCTGGAATTAAGTCTTGTAAAACTTAATCAGCACTATTAGAAAGTATAACAACACTCACTCCTGTTTAGAAGGAATGTACTGAAGAGGGCATCGAGTTACATCTTTGTTCTATGGTGGGTTAACCAAAAAGAGTTCACACTTTATATGTTTTTTACCTTATATGTGTATGGTGTGTAGTGTGAGTGTATTAGAATACTCATCTACCGCGGCGTTCTCCAGCATCCATTGTTGTTTGGTTCTTCTTCTAAGTGATGTTCCTCTCTTCAGACTCTCCGGCTCACTATGTGCTCCATGCATGAGCCAGAAGTCTCTTCTACAGTGTAAGTCTATGGCATCTTGTTCTGGAGCTCCATAAACTTACATTGTAAAAGCTACTTCCAGGTCATGCAGGGCATAGTGTGACCTAGAGGAGTCTGAAGAGTGATGACGTCACTGAGAAGAGAAGCAGAACAGCAGAAGATAGATTATTAACAAACTTACACTAAACACCATACATATATACACACATACGATGAAAAGAAAGATAAATGGGAGGACTTGTTTAAGGGTTTTCTGCTAATAAACATCTCAATTCGGTTCGGTATGTCATAAAAAATCTGTATCTGGGAATCAATTGCTTACAATTTCACAGATCATGAAAGCTAAAAAAAATAGCTCTATTTTCCTAGTTCTTGTTAGTAGGGATGGGTGGTTTCAAATGTACTCAAGTGCTGAACCTGGGCCAAGAATTCTCAGGGAACTCCGGCTAATGATCTAGGTCCAGGAACTCGGGAAAGAAAAAAAAGGAAAGAAAAGTAAAGAAAATAAGAATGAAGCAAGTGCTTCATACTTACTGAGTTTCCGGTGTGGCAGTAACTGCTTCCAGTCCACTCATTCTACTTCTGGGGCTGTTCATTATCACTAATCCAAATGCACTGCCTTCCCAGCCCACCAGCCGTCCTGGCATCTGTTATTGGTTACAGTCAGAAGTGTCCCCAGCATTTAAATAATTTTTTTAAAAAAGCTGCATGCGGCTACTATTATTTTGATATACAGTACAGACCAAAAGTTTGGACACACCTTCTCATCTCTAGAACAACTGTTAAGAGGAGACTTTGTGCAGCAGGCCTTCATGGTAAAATAGCTGCTAGGAAACCACTGCTAAGGACAGGCAACAAGCAAAAGAGACTTGTTTGGGCTAAAGAACACAAGGAATGGACATTAGGTTAGTGGAAATCTATGCTTTGGTCTGATGAGTCCAAATTTGAGATCTTTGGATCCAACCACCGTGTCTTTGTAGAAAAGGTGAACGGATGGACTCTACATGGCTGGTTCCCATGGAGGAGGAGGTGTGATGGTGTGGGGGTGCTTTGCTGCTGAAACTGTTGAGGATTTATTCAAAATTTAAGGCATACAGAACCAGCATGGCTACCACAGCATCTTGCAGCGGCATGCTATTCCATCCGGTTTGCGTTTAGTTGGACCATCATTTATTTTTCAACAGGATAATGACCCCAAACACACCACCAGGCTGTGTAAGGGCTATTTGACTAAGAAGGAGAGCGATGGGGTGCTACGCCAGATGACCTGGTCTCCACAGTCACCAGACCTAAACCCAATCGAGATGGTTTGGGGTGAGCAAAAGGGCCAACAAGTGCTAAGCATCTCTGAGAACTCCTTCAAGACTGTTGTAAGACCATTTCCGGTGACTACCTCTTGAAGCTCATCAAGAGAATGCCAAGAGTGTGCAAAGTAGTAATGAAAGCAAAAGGTGGCTACTTTGAAGAACCTAGAATATAAGACAAATTTTCAGTTGTTTCACACTTTTTTAAGTATTTCATTCCACATGTTTTAATTCATAGTTTTGATGCCTTCAATGTGAATCTACAATTTTCAGAGTCCTAAAAATAAAGAAAACTCTTTAAATGAGAAGGTGTGTCCAAACTTTTGGTCTGTACTGTACAGCCAAGATAAGCGCTTGGCTGGGGGCTGCAGCCTGAAGCCATATGTTTTATCTGTGCTGGGTATCATAATAATTACACCAATTTTTTATTTATCTTTCTATTTTTACTACAATCTACAGTGACCACAGGCAGGGTCTGTGATTGTTTGAAGTCCAACGCTGTCACACAGGCTGGGGGTGCGTCTGATTGCAACCAGTCACAGACACCAGGACTTCGGTGGGTGGGGGAAGCAGTGAATATGGATGAGCAATAATGAACAGCCCTGGAAGAAGAGTGAGCGGCCTGGAAGCAGTTACTTGCGCCGGAGACTCGGTAAGTTTAGCACGCTTACTCCAATTCCCCTATTCCTTCTACCATCATTTTTACACTTTAGACTCATATGGGGACCAGAGTCCGGCTAGATATTTGGGATCAATTCCGGGCCAGAACCGGATTTTTTTTTAATCTGGTTAGATCTGCCAGTCTCAGTTATCTGTGAGTCTGCCCATCACTACTTGTTAGATTATTCCATGTGTACGGTCCATTTTAATTGGAATATATGAAAGAAAAAGAAGACTAGTGCAGTCACTGACATATTACTGTACTAATGTATTGTATTTTCATGATGTTTAGAAGTAAATATTATGTTCAGCGTTTTGTGTTATATTTGATATTTTCTGAAATATTCAAGAACAAGCTATAGTAAAGTCATGGTTAAAATGTTTTGCATAGATCACCCGTTCTAAGAAGGGAATCCCTTACGTAAACAGTCTAGAGTGTAAGCAACAGACAAGCAGAAACAATAGGAATAAACATACTAAGTGCATTTTCCATATCAGAGTTAAGTGCATTACGTACAGTGATGAGAGTGATCAGAGTAGGTGTAAGTGCATTTAGTGTGGCAGCGAGGGTAATGTAATAGTTGGTCTCAGTGGAGAGGTTACGGAAAAGTTTGCAAAGATAGGTCTTGAGTCGAGATTTTGAAATGAGAAAGATGATGTCTGAGAAGGATAACAAGAAGGAAATGCTGTAGGCAAGGAAATGGATGCAGCGTATTGCATGAATACAGTTAGCTTAAATAAAGTGCAGTATATGGTTATAGACTTACAACAGTGGAAGAGGATGCTGGGTAATAGAAACTGTTACCGCCTTAATGAATTTAAGAATGCTTCGCTTACTAAATCACATGCTGGAGCACAATTGAATTGATTTCTGGCGCACATAGCCCATCTACCCTGTGATAATTATTTGTTCTTTGCCTGTATTATATGAATAGAATGTAACATGCTATACTTTAGGTTGCATTAGTGGAAAAAGGCAAAATTGCTTTATTAATTACATCTTAGACCACGGGTGCAAAACCTTTTCTAGTCCAAGGGCCATTTTGTCAGATGGAATCAATTCCAAGGGCCGTAATAAATGTGCACCTCAGCTCCATTCAACACAAGTGTCTGATTCTACAGCTACATTTTTGGGATTGCTAACAATCCCAGTAGTAGGACCCTCATGCAATCAATAAGTTATCCCCTATTAATATGGGATAATGTAGTGTCTTGGTAACAATCCTAAAATAATATTAATAATATACCGGTGAAAAAAGTATTATTTTCAAAGTAAATATATTTCTACAGGTGCTATTGACATGGATTTCTCACCAGATGTTGGGAACAACTTATCCAATCCACACAGACGAAAATAATCAAACCATATACAGTATGACCATAAATTAAGTTATATGTAATAATGAAAAATTACACAGGGAAAAAAGTATTGAGCACACTATCTGAAATGTATTTAACATTTTGTACATAAGCCTTTGTTGGTGATGACAACTTCCAGTTGCCTTCTGTATGGAGAAACTAGTCACGAGTGTTGCTCTGGTGGGATTTTGGCCATTCTTCCACACAAACACTCTTCAAATTCTGAAGGTTCCGTGCGCTCTTTCTATGGACTCTAAACTTTAGTTCCTTCCATAAATTTTCTATTGGATTCAGGTCAGGTGATTGGCTCAGCCATTCTAGAAATTTTATTTCCTTTCTCTGAAACTAATTGAGAGTTTCCTTGGCTGTGTGGTTGGGATCATTGTCTTGTTAAAATATCTACCCTGGTTTCATCTTCATCATCCTGGTAAATAGCAGCAGATTTCTATCATGAATGTCTGGGTACATTTGTTCTTTCAATCATATTAAGTTTGCCAATGCAGAAAAAAAGCCACACAACATCATGTTCTCACCACTAAACTTCACTGTTGGTACAATGTTTTTGGAGCGATAATTTGGCCTTTTGTCATCCAAACATGGTGTGTATTATGGTATCCAAGTAGTTCAATTCTGATCTCATCTGACAAGACTATATTGTCCAAGTATTTCACAGACTAGTCTGAATGCTGTTAAGCAAACTTTAAACACACTTGAACTTGCTTTTTGTTAGGCAATGGAGTCTTAAGGTACCGTCACACTAAGCAACATCGCTAGCAACATCGCTGCTGATGCACAACTTGCTAGCGATGTTGCTGTGTGTGACATCCAGCAACAACATGGCCCCTGCTGTGAGGTCATTGGTTGTTGCTGAATGTCCTGGGCCATTTTTTAGTTGTTGCTCTCCCGCTGTGAAGCACAGATCGCTGTGTGTGACAGCGAGACAGCAACAACTAAATGTGCAGGCACCAGGAGCCGGCTTCTGCGGACGCTGGTAACCACTGTAAATATCGGGTAACCAAGAAGCCGTTACCTTGGTTACCCGATATTTACCTTTGTTACCAGCCTCCGCCGCTCTCAGCTGTCAGTGCCGGTTCCTGCTCTGTGCACATGTAGCTGCAGTACACATCGGGTAATTAACCCCATGTGTACTGTAGCTAGGAGAGCAGGGATCCAGCGCTAAGCAATGTGTGCGGCTCCCTGCTCTGTGCACATGTAGCTGCAGTACACATCAGGTAATTAACCCCATGTGTACTGTAGCTAGGAGAGCAGGGAGCCAGCGCTAAGCAATGTGCGCGGCTCCCAGCTCTGTGCACATGTAGCTGCAGTATACATCGGGTAATTAACCGCATGTGTACTGTGGCTAGGTGTGCGCTGGTAACCAAGGTAAATATCGGGTTGGTTACCCGATATTTACCTTAGTTACCAAGCGCAGCATGCTTCCACGTGTAGCGACGCTCCAGCGATCCCTGCCAGGTCAGGTTGCTGGTGGGATCGCTGGAGCGTCGCTTAGTGTGACATCTCACCAGCGACCTCCTAGCAACTTACTAGCAATCCCTATCAGGTTGTATCATTGTTGGGATCGCTGGTAAGTTGTTTAGTGTGACTGGGCCTTTACATGGTAAGTGTGCATACAGGCCATGGGGGTTGTGTGCATTACCTATTGTTTTAATTCAAACAATTGAACCTGCTGGATTCCAGGTCTTTCTGTAGGTTTCCACACATAAGCTAATTTCTTTTCACTATACTGTCTGAAAACTTGCGGCGAGCACCTGGTCGTTGCCGGTTTATGATGAAATTATGTTCTTTTCACTTCCCGATTATGGACCCAATAGTGCTCACTGGAACCATCAGTAGTTTAGAAATTCTTCTGTAACCAATGCCATCAGTATATTTTGCAACAATAGGGTTGTGAAGGTCTTGAGACAGCTCACTGGTTTTACCCATCATGAGATGTTTCTTGTGTGGCAGCTGGTAATAAGATACCTTTTATAGGCCAACAGTTGAACCAGCTGAAATTATTTTTCACTAAGGGGCAGGATTGCTTTTTAAATACTAAAAAATGTCAACTGGTGTATGAATTTCCATGGCTTTTTTCATCTCTTTTTCAATGCTTTTTCCCTTTGCCATTATTACACATAACTTAATTTATTGACATCTAGGGTTTGATTTCTTTGCTTGTGTGGATTGGATGGGTTGTTATTGACATCTGGTGAGAAATTCATGTCAATAGCACCTTCAGAAACATATTTACTTAGAAATTGATGACGTGCTCAATACTTATTTCATGCGCTGTATATATATGGTCATTGATATTTGAGTATCCTGTATTTCTTTCTAATTTTAGTTTGATGCAGCTAGGTAAAATAAAAGATTAATATGTGTCCTAATGTGACATGACTTATTTAATATAAAGAAAGTTTCACTTACAATTGAATATATTTACTTTGGGTACAGCTGCTGCAATTTAATTTGCTCAGCTTGAGTTGGAAGCTATAATATGGTCAGTTTCCTACTTCTGTTTACAGTGCTACGATTAAGCATCTAGTGCAGGTTTGGATGACATATGCTGGCAATTTGGAATGCATCTGCTACCGGAAAGGTACAGCCCGGTAATATATACAGTCCACTGTTTATTTACAGACAGTGCTCCTGCCGCACTGAATAAAGACGTACTAACCCTGTAAGGAAGGGACTGAACTCTTTACTGAATATAATTTCAGCCAAATCCTTAATGTGCAAACAGAAGCAGAAAATGAATGTTCTTGTATATATTCCTTGGATGAGGAGCCTTAACAGAATACATTCCCTTTCTGGCTCCATGTTATACAAAAAGATACATAATCCAGAGGGACACAAAAGTGTTTCTACGTCTGAGTTCAACTCTTGTTCTAGACAAAAGATGTACTGTCTGCTGAAACATGAATAAAATACACGGGGCAAGCGCTTGGCATTATAGGGACGCGCACTGTACCGTGAAGATTTAATATCCATAGGTGTAACGTTTTCAAATAAATTCCAGGGACACTTAACCACTGATCCAGTCTTTTATATCCTGTTTCCATGCAGATGTGTTCAAGCTAAGCACTGTGCTATTATATAATATAACAATACATATAATTTCAGGTTACAAATGCTTCTGTAGTGACTTTATTTTATCAACATTCTTATATTAAAAGATATGAGCATCACTAGATAATCCTTCATTTATAGCATAAAAGAAAAAAAAAACTTTATATGTATCTTGAGGATGGGCGACGATCCTCCGATCTCAGGTCTGTGTCCTCTGAAATAATTTAATGTTACCACTGCAGCCAATCAGCAGCATTTAATTGTTGTACATCACAAAAATAGAACAGAGGGCACTCACCAATTGAAGGCAGAAATCTTGTGTTTATTATTTACATGGAGCACCCATAAAAGGACGGAGGGGAGAGGGACCAACAACCCACGGTCGGTCCCTCTCCCCTCCATCCTTTTATGCCTGCTCCATGTAAATAATAAACACAAGATTTCTGCCTTCAATTGGTGAGTGCCCTCCGTCTGTTGAGACAGGTGATACTTTGCAATAATTGCCGGCTGGAAGCTGTGCCTGGTTTTCCCTTCTCTGTCTATTGATTTAATTGTTGTTTTTCTGCTCAGACAAAACCGCTCAGTTGGTCAACTAGCTTGCTAGCCACCAAGTGGGCACTCATTGCCCCTCCAAGAAGGAGCAACATAGAGCTGTTGGCTAAATTTTGCACACCCATAAAATCTGCCACCCAGGGAAACCGACCCTGTGCATCCCCCATGCACGAAGCCACCACCACAGCACTCAGGTCACTAAAGAACGGGCCATGATCAGAGATGCCTATGATAGCATCACGTTCCAGTCATGTGAGTGCTGCAGCCAATCAAAGGCCGCCACAGTCAAATAATCGTGATGTCGTTGCTTCTTGTTCCGCCAGGGCAGCCTACATTGGAGCCCCAGGAACTAGATCTGGAGAGTATTTATTTCTGCAATTACCATTCTCATCTTCTGATTTTTTATTATAAGTTGGACACCTTTCATTAACATTTGCTATATATTCAGGAGCTACTGTAATCAGAAAATAAAATATTATTCAGGGTATAAACTCTAGCATCTTTAATCGTATACTGTAGTTATCACTTTTTGTCCTAATTTAGTTCATTTTCTTTCTGCAATCCATTTATGCTGCCTGGAAATCATCAATGTATTACTTAAGTTGGATCTACTATTTTATTTGTCTAAACATATTGTCATATGGTGATGGTTTGGAGGTCTGGGGGACTTATTATCACTTTAAAGGAGTTGTCCCCTTTTAGAAAATCTTCATCCCTAAGCGCAGTTTGGAACTAAAAAAACCAAAACATTCTATTCACCAACCATGGGTCCACCGGTGAGTCGTTGCCTTTTCATTGCCATTTCTACAGGTGTCTTGCATTGGCTGCGTCACTGACATCATGTTTATATCATGACAGTCAATTGATCAGCCATCTACCCTGGAGGAGCAGCGGAGCGCACTGATGGGCTGCTGTGTTATCAACGTGACATCAGCAGCACAGATAATGCCAGACACTGGGAGCAATGCAGACTCACCAGTGGACCTGAGGATGATGAGTATAGCACAGTTTAGATTTTATGCCAGTCTGGGTCCAGGAATGAAGAAATCCTGAAAGAGGACAACCCCTTTGACAACACTCTTGAGAGCAATAAATAAATAATAAAAAGTGGTTATGTTAAAAGAAAATTCTCCCAATGTTCAACATATACCATGTGAAATGAGGTAAAGGGCGCAAATTAGTGATGAGTGACAAATATTATGATCGGGTGCTTAGTACTTGTAATGAACAGTTGGATGGTCTGATGGGTGTGACTCGAGTACCGAGTATAATAGAAGTTAATGGAAGGCTTGGGCATTTTTCCAGGAAATCTTCTGAATAATGCTTGAGTCTCCTATCCCATTAGCTTCCTCAAGTCACGCCCATCTGAGCATCCAACTGTTCTTAACAAGTACCAAGAACGCAAGCATGGTAGTGCTCGTTCATCACTAATGAGCTTGGTAGTGCTCGCTCATCACTAGTGAGCATGGTAGTGCTCGCTCATTACTAGTGAGCATGGTAGTGCTCGCTCATTACTAGTGAGCATGGTAGTGCTCGCTCATCAGTAGTAAGCATGGTAGTGCTTCCTCATCACTAGTGAGCATGGTATTGCTTGCTCATCACTAGTGAGCATTGTAGTGCTTCCTCATCACTAGTGAGCATGGTATTGCTTGCTCATCACTAGTGAGCATGGTAGTGCTTGCTCATCACTAGTGAGCATGGTAGTCCTCGCTCATCACTAGTGAGCATTGCAGTGCTTGCCCATCACTAGTGAGCATGGTAGTGCTCGCTCATTACTGTTGAGCATGGTAGTGCTCGTTCATCACTATTGAGCATGGTAGTGCTTCCTCATCACTAGTGATCATGGTAGTGCTCGCTCATCACTAGTGATCATGGTAGTGTTCGCTTATCACTAGTGATCATGGTAGTGTCCTATATCACTAGAGATCATGGTAGTGTCCTATATCACTAGTGATCATGGTAGTGTCCTATATCACTAGTGATCATGGTAGTGTCCTATATCACTAGAGATCATGGTAGTGTCCTATATCACTAGTGATCATGGTAGTGTCCTATATCACTAGTGATCATGGTAGTGCTCGCTCATCACTAGTGATCATGGTAGTGCTCGCTCATCACTAGTGCCAATTCAAAATAGAATTAATATGTATGAAAAAAGGAGAGTTCATGAAATAAAAAAAAGATCTGTAAATCTCTTTTTAGAGATGTATTTATTATCATCTTAATAATCATTGGAAACTTTCACTTTAAAAGAGTTAAATCTCAGCCGAGCTCTTCCTAACACTATATAGTACTGCTCTTTAGATACCAGAATACTGTCACTATAAATCTCGTCACTGTCAGCGGCTGTCAGTTATATGGTGAACATGTGCTCTACAGGAGCTGACATGATAAAACTGTGTGTATGTATGGAAGAACAGAAGACACTGAACACTGAGGCCTTCCAGGGACTTGCATTCATTTGTTTAATCTGAACATATCTTGTTACCTAGACATTTGTCAGACAGACAGGCTTTGTGTGGTGATATCTTTATTCGGAGCCTCCATGTCCTCTAGTTAGCTGAGGTGATAAGGAGAGGTTTTAGTAGCAGAAGCCTCAGATTGTCCGTGTGTGATCAATACTCTTTTATGATTTGTCTGTAAATACATTTCAGAACAAATCACGTCATCTGTTTTCTTTTATGTGGCAACCTGATTTTTCATTTTAGTAGCTCTAGGCAACTTTTTTCTTTTTTATCACTTTTTTACTTCAATGGATTGAGACACATACCTCCAGCATGAACATTCGTCGTTGTATAGATCAATTGCATAGGTATGATGCCAGAAAGCCACTAAAACCAGGTGTTGTTGCTTGGCATCAGACAAATTATGCCCTTAGCTAACGGCACTTGGCTGAACAACAGCATTGTAAAATAACTGATTTCTTTTGGGAACGTGCGGTTACTTGCTGATGTGATAAATACTGTATGCACCATGTGTAGCACAGGAAAGTGCATGCTAAAGTGAGGGTTCACCTATGGTGAAACGGTAACTTTATGTATTAGGCACACAGACACCTTAGAAAACTGGCAACCAAACTCTAGTTCAGTCGCCAGCTATAGCTCTCAACCTCACTATGTAGCGCCCCTGAGAACCTCAGGGCACTACAGGGAACTGCATCCTCTTGGGGATGCAGGACCTACCCCCTGGGACCTGGAGTACCAGTGCCGATACCACCAACACACATCTAAAATCCTAGTTCTCCTCTCCACACTGGGCATAGAGGGTTAACCATATAAGGGGATATTTGTCATGGGAACGAGTCCCTGGGCATAGCCAGCCTGGTGAGAGGGGTCAGCAGTCAATTAGAGACAGTGGGAAGTCAGGAGCACACAGGAGAGGTGTGCGGACGTGCCTGAGCTGGGTCCGTGTAACATTGACCCCGGGGGCACTGGAGAGAGGTTGCCAGGATGGGTACTGAGATACCGCTGGGACCGGAGCACGCACGGGGCACAGGGCCATAGGTCAAGCGCAAGTTTTAGACTGTTTGGCAAATACCTGTACGATGAGGACACCTTCATGGACTTCATCAAACCAAATAATCCGGGGGCATCAGCAGTAAACTAGGATTGGAGTTCGGACACTTACCTCCCCGCAGGGTCCGCACTGCCCACCGTACGGAGGAGACTGTACCCCAGAAGGGACAGTCAGGGTTCCTAAATGCTCCACGCTACAGGGACTCAATCTACAAAGAGTGCCAGGAACAGAGCAACCTGAGTCACTACATTGGCACTGGTCCTCCTGGGGCCTGAACCAGCAATCCCCAGGTCCACAATGAGTAGAGACGAGACTGTTAAAGACAACCTGGTGTGGTCTCCATTATTGACCCATTACTTCTCCCAGGCACAGCTATACCTGCGAAGGGCCTACCATCTTAGCTGCCACAACCACCATCCCTGGGAGTACCCACATTGAGCAGCGGCGGTTCCCCATCCTTAACCGCAACCCGCAGGTGGCGTCACGAACATTAATTTCATTATCCCTTGTAAATAGCCCCTGCCATTTCATTAAGCGACCCCAGGGCACGGTTCCAGGCAACGGCCACCCGAAGTGACATTCCCGTTTGTTACTGCCCGAGACCGAGTACCCCCTTCCCTGGGCGGCTCAACTATACACATTCATGCTCAATTCCGCTGAGCGTGCATGTGTTTTCATGTGAAGAGAGTAGTAAACACCTCCGATTGTGGCCTGCAACCTGGGAAAACTAAGGATCGGGCATTGCCATGTCACATTCCCAACCCTTCTCTCCCATACATCATCTCTGATTAGATCAACAAGTTTGGATGACATTTTATTAATGAGTAAAATGTTTTACAGTAGTGACATAACATTTCATTAAAGGGGTTATCCACTACTTTAACATTGATGGGCTATCCTTGGGATAGGTCATCAATGTCTGATCGGCCAGGGTGTGACATCCAGCACCCCTGCTAATCAGCAGTTCTCAGTGCCGGCAGCGGAAGCAGGCATCTAAAAATGTTCAGTTCCAGTGGCTGTGGCCGGGTACTGCACATCCGCCTCCAATTTAGATCAATAGGAGGCGGATGTGCAGTACCTGGCTGTGACTGTTATCAGAAGATGGGGCACCTCCAGAACTGAGCATTTCCAGCCACCTGCTGCCGCCACCAGCACCGACAACATGTCGTATCCCAGCCAATCAGACATTGATGACCTATCCCAAGGACAGTCCATCAATATTAAAGTAGTGGATAACTTCTTGAAAATTGTTACCTTTACGTGTAAAAAAGATTTCAGACCCGACTTATCTTTTGTGCAGGGTTGTCACTTTTCCTTTTCTTTATCTGTTAGTATTGGCTAACGTTTATTCAACCAACATCATCAAAATCACGCATATAGTAAAAGTTCATGAATTTAGCAGTCAAACATGGTATTTTTCTCTGTCTTAGGCCCCCTTCACACGTCCGTGAAAAACACGCACGTGTGTTATGGGCCGTTTTTCGGGGCCATGTCCCGTTTTTGTGTCCATTTTTATGATCCGTGTGGCAACTGTGTGAATTGCGTATGCTAGCCGTGTTTGTGTGTAGAATGTCCGTGTGTGCGTGTGGAATGAACGTGTATGTGTACGTGGAATGTCCGTGTGTGTGATGCATAATGTCGTTTAGAAATGTCGGCTGACAGCTGACAGAGTTGCACGATGAGAATGAACTCGGGTGAACTTCACCCGACTTCATCCTCATACCGCGGCTCTGTCTGTGTCGAGTACTGATTAGCGGTCACCTGTGAAGGATTCACCGGTGACCGCTAATCCCCCGAGTGACTGAAGTTTCCCGCCCTCTCTCATACTCACCATTCCCCGATCCCCGGCGCGGCGCTGCTGTGATTGGGTGCAGTGAGATACCTGTCACTCAGCGTGGGAGCGTGTCTCACTGCAACCAATCATAGGCGCCGGTGGGCGGGGAAAGCAGGGAATACGAGATTGTTTAATGAGCGGCCGGCTTTTTCAAAATAGTAAAAGCCGCCGCAGCAGTGTGAATGCCGTGCAGCGCCGCGCCAGGGATCGGGGAATGGTAAGTATGAGAGAGGGGGGAAACTGACCGACAGACTGTGAGGGAGGGACAGACAGACAGAGAGACTGACAGAGAGACAGAGAGACCGACCGACGGACTCAGGGAGATTGACCGACATACACAGAAATAGAAAGAATGGCCGACATCACTAGAAATAAAAACACCAAACGGACACGGACTATAGGTATATGCATACGTGTTTACTAACGTGTGTGCACATACCCATAGACTTTCATTGTGTCCACGTGTGCGTGCTCCGTGCAGATAACGGACATGCATCCGTGCAAAACGCAAACACATATGGATCACGGACACGCACACACGGACATAATGAAATAACGCACGTGTGACCACAATCATAGATTAACATTGGTGCACGTTTGTCCATGTCTCCAATATATACGGAAACGGAACAAACACGCACGTGTTTCACGGACGTGTGAAGGGGGCCTCAGGGTAAGTGCATACACAGAAGTTTTGTTTCTTGAGCAAAAAAAGCGCTCTGTGGCCGAAAAACGCAACTCTGGCCGAAAAATGCATCAAAAAACGCACGTGGAAGGGAAAAATGCAGAAAGGAAGTGACATGCTGCTTCTTTTTTCTGCAGATATGAAAGAAGCAATCAGATTTCTCATAGGCTTTGCTGCGGAAGGTCATATTCAGTTTAGGACTACAAACTGCATCCAAAACTGCACCAAATAAGCAGCAAAAAAAGCACTGTGCGCACAGGGCCTTAAGCCATTTTGAGACATTTTTAACAAAAAGTCACATCTTTTCAAAATGTCACAAAAATTGGTTAAAAAAATTAATTAGACAAATTTAGCTACTTTTTGAACAGTAGCAAATGATGATTTAAGAGAAAACAATCCATAAACCTGAACCACTTCTTCAATGGCAAACTAAAAAAACAAAAACAAGCGAACACATAAAAATAGACATCAGATAAGGTGCAAATGGAAAGATAAATTTTGTGCAAACGAAAAAAAAGCACAAAACACCAAAAACTCAACAAAATCAGGAGCACATACAATAATGAATTGGACCTGTAATATTCAAATTCTATTGTCCTGCTGCTATTTATCTATTATAAGAATACCGGAACTGTTTATGGCAGCCTGCACTCTGCCTATGAGCCACAGAAAAGAATTCAGCACTTCTGAAAACAACTTTTAGTTCTTCAGATTAAAAAATAAAGTCCAACAAGGGAAACAACAAGTAGCCTCTTAATCATAACCTTAATAGCTCATAATGCATAAACCGCTATTTGTTGTTTCAATTGTTTGACTTTTTTTATTCTAAAGGGGGCTTTACACGCTACGACATCGCTAATGCGAACTCGTTGGGGTCACGGAATTGGTGACGCACATCCGGCCGCATTAGCGATGTTGCTGCGTGTGACACCGATGAGCGATTTTGCATTGTTGCAAAAACGTGCAAAATCGCTCATCGGTGACATGGGGGTCCATTCTCAAAAAACGTTACTGCAGCAGTAACGAGGTTGTTCCTCATTCCTGCGGCAGCACACATCGCTCCGTGTGACACCGCAGGAACGAGGAAGCTCTCCTTACCTGCCTCCCGGCCGCTATGCGGAAGGAAGGAGGTGGGTGGGATGTTACGTCCCGCTCAGCTCCGCCCCTCCGCTGCTATTGGGCAGACGCTCAGTGATGTCGCTGTGACGCCGCATGGACCGCCCCCTTAGAAAGGAGGCGGTTCGCCGGTCACAGCGACGTCGCCGGGCAGGTAAGTATGTGTGACGGGTCTGGGCGATGTTGTGCGGCACGGGCAGCGATTTGCCCGTGTCGCGCAACAGATGGGGGTGGGTACCCACACTAGCGATATCGGGACCGATATCGCAGTGTGTAAAGCCCGCTTAAGTTCATTTTTTAGAAGTGCTGGCTTCTTTTCTGTGGATCATCTATTTGGAACTTTTCATCCAGTGCTCTCTTACAGACAGGTGAGATGAACTTTCCCTCATTGATTGCACTATGTAGATACAGATCGCCAGAGAGTAGCGGATATTGTCACTTTGGTATAAAATTGTTCCTCCTTGTACATTCCTTAATGAACCAAATGACCTTTGCTGAAACCAAAACTTAACTTGTTTACTAGTTGTATATCTAACTTGTAAAAAAGCTACTGACCTATCAGTGACAGTGGCATTTATAAAATGTATATATTATTGTAATATTTTAGCTCTAATCACAATATGGGTGTTATTAGGGATGATCGAATGCATCAAATATTCGGCTTCACAAATATTTTCCGAATAGGTCGCCGCTATGCGAATATTCGATGCACAATGTAAGTCTATGGGAAGTCGAAATAGTTCCGAATAGTTGTTATTCGGGTTTCTCATAGACTTACATTGTGCATCGAATATTCGCGAATAGTCGAATAGCGGCGACATATTTGGAAAATATTTGCAAAGCCGAATATTTGAGGTATAGGATCATCCCTAGTTATTATGCTTGTTCCATTTGTATGATGAGAACACTTTCCACTTTAGAAAAAATATGCCAGGTTTTTCTACCCGATCTGAGAGCAGCATGATGTAGAGGCAGAGACCCTGATTCCAGTGATGTGTCACTTACTAGACTGCTTCACTGCAGTTTTCATAAAATGACTTATCTCTAGTACCAATATACCAGTTCTCTGAATGCAGAGCTCTGTAAGACCCCAATCAGTCCTCTTATTGTCAGATTTGTCTGTACACTGTGCATAGGCAAAAAGCTGCCAATCAGTAGTGGGGCGGGGTTAAACAGAGTTCAGGAGGACTTTCTGGCAACTGATTTAAGTTATTTCCTGCAAAAAAATAGTGATTTTTATAAAACTATAACAAGCAGCCCAATAAGGCTGCTTTCACACATTTGGTTTGTGCTGAGCGGCACAATCTGGATCAAAAACCTATGCAACGGATGCGGCGAAAAAAAACGGATCCATTGCATAAGTTTTTCCATGCGGCCCGTCCGCTTTTTGACGGATGCGGCTTGATACTGAGCATGCGCAGTACAAAAAAGGCAGCCGGCGGCCGGATGTGTTTTTTACCGCAGGACGCCGCATCCGGAGTCCATAGGCTTGCATTGTGAATTGTGCCGCATCGTGCTGGATTCGATGCAATGCGTATTTTCACCACACAAAAAAACGTGCCAGGCAACGTTCCATCCGGCCGCCGCATGAGCTAAATATGCCGCATCCGGCAAAAAACAGACGCAACGCAAGGCCATGCGGCACAATATGGTGTTAATGCAAGTCTATGCGGGAAAAAATGCAACCGGCGGCAAAAAAAATGGTTGCGTTTTTTTTGCAGAGCGCCATATTGTGCCGCACGGCAAAAACCAGATGTGTGAAAGCAGCCTAAGGCGGGCTTTGCACGTTGCGACATCGCAAGCCGATGCTGCAATGTCGCATGCGATAGTTCCCGCCCCCGTCGCAGGTACAATATCTTGTGAAAGCTGGCGTAGCGAAAATTATCGCTACACCGGCTTCACATGCACTCACCTGCCCTGCGACCGTCGCTCTGGCCGGCGACCCGCCTCCTTATTAAGGGGGCGGGTCGTGCGGCGTCACTGCAACGTCACACAGCAGGCGGCCAATAGGAGTGGAGGGGCGGAGATGAGCAGGATGTAAACATCCCGCCCACCTCCTTCCTTCCGCATATCCTACGGAAGCCGCGGTGACGCCGGTAGGAGATGTTCCTCGCTCCTGCGACTTCACACACAGCGATGTGTGCTGCCGCAGGAACGAGGAACCACATCGGACCGTCGCGTCAGCGTAATTATGGATTACGCCGACGCTGCAGCGATGATACGATTATGACGATTTTGCGCTCGTAAATCGTATCATCTAGGCTTTACACATTACGATGTCGCATGCGATGCCGGATGTGCGTCACTTTCAATTTGACCCCACCGACATCGCACCTGCGATGTCGTAGTGTGCAAAGCCGCCCTAAGTGATATATTGCTGGAATCAGGGTCTCAGTCTCTAGATTATGCTGCTGACAAAAACCTGGTGACAGATTTCCTTTAACTAATGTGTCTTTTCACTAGATATGGCAAGTATAAATGTGGAAAATTTCAAGAATGACATTATATCAATAGGATTCTGTAAGTAAATGGTGGGTGTGAGCTGCAGATGTGCTGTTTGTATACGGACAGACATCTGTGGTGAAACTTTTCAAACATGTATAATTCTCATAAGCCCTCAGCACTTCTTCTGCAATAATACCTTTATTTTTGCACTTATACAGATCTATGATTTTTTTTAATCATTGTTTTCTTGTATCTCAGGAGCCACAGTACAATCCAGAACTATTTTAATTATTGAGCTGAATAAAAGCAAATACGCTGAATCAGACGTATTGATAAAACAAAAAGATTAGTGGAAAGCCTGAAAGAATATCGGCCTCCTCCTACGTGAGACTCGGTGCTAGTCAAACTCCACACCTTGAAGTATCTCTTTATGTGGAGCTAAAGAAGTTATTAATATTTGATCAGTCTGGTGCTAGCAGCAGTAAAATCTGAATAATAACTGCAATTGCACGCACAAAGTAACGGATTTCAGCAGATTGCATCTGCCTTTTAGATTTCATCATAATTAAACTTATCTCACCAGACAACTTTTATTGCAGTTATTTGACGCTGGGAATTTTTACAGAAAATAAAAATAAACTGAACACTTGTTAATGATAAAATCATAGTGACACTTAAGGAAAAACATATTATTTGTCAATATATTTCCAAAATACATTTTTACCCTGGGTGGTACGACCATCTGAAACAGGCAGGGGATGGAAGTTTGGCTTTTCTTGGGAAATCTTCTTCATGGCTGCTCTACAAAAAAAGTGACCTTTCACTTGGAAATCACCCTATTAACACACTGAGCTATTAGGGGATGTGAGAACAGGTTGTAATTTGTAGTATAGAGGAAGACAAAGATTTTTCAAACACCAGGAGCAAAACAGTAACAATGTACTGGTATGTCAAGAATCTGCATAATTAATTATTCGCTAAATAACTGCTAGTCATATTTATGTATGTGATAGCCAAGATGATTGTGCATAAAATGTAGGTAGTCTCACGCTCAAAGATTAAGAGCAGGGGTTCCCAAGCTTGGGAGCCAGATGTGGCTCGTGGGCCCCTGATGTGTGGCTCATGGCTGTCTTCCAGTTTGGTAATTAGCACCAGGTCTAGAAAACAGCTATGAAGAGCAAATCTCCAGATGGTGACTTTTGTGAGTAGTCCCACATAGAAGAGCAGATCGGAAAGGTGGGGTAAGGTAGAAACCCCTGGAACTTTTTATACTGTCTTGGTGAGATAGCTGTATAAAAGCTTTGGCTGTCATTATATCGGTAATGGGGGCTCTAGGTGTCACTACTGTAAGGGTGGCAAGAGCTGTATGTGGCTCGTGAACCTTTTTGAGAGCTGAAGGTGGCTCCCGACCCTCTTTGATTTAAATGTGACTCTCAAGGTCAGAAAGGTTGGGACCTCTGATCGAGATGATGTTATGCCGCTCAAAGACGTTTTTCAGTTTACATGTACAGTATATGTATGCACTGCAGGTGAATACTCTAGTGACCCCCCCCCCCCCACTGAACCAACATGAGCAAAGGCTAATACAACTCACTTGACTCACAGACAAGGAAAGGATATACATATATATATATATATATATATATATATATATATATATATATATATATATATATATATATATATTATATATATATAGAGAGAGAGAGAGAATGGTGAGATATGGAGCCTGAAAGTCAAAAACTCTAAATATTGTCGCTTTCTTGCTCATCAGTGTATATACAGTATATATATGATGAGCAAAAGAAACAACATTTTGAATTTTTTACTTTCAGGCTCCATATCTCACTATTCTCTCTCTCTCTCTCTCTCTCTCTATATATATATATATATACTTCCCTTATCTGTACACCTGTACATAGTGGGTCAGGTGAGTTGTATTAGTCTCTGCTCATATTGGTGTAGTGGGGGGGTCACCAGTATATTCACTGGCAGTTCATACATATACTTGTAAACTGTAAAAGGTCTTTGAGCGGCACATCTCCGTACGAATGATATGTGCAGGCCTTCATATATGCACACAAACACACACACCATATGTTGCATGTTACTTGCATATATAGAGAGTTTATAGAGTTTATTCCAATACTTGCATAAAACAGAAATTAAAAATGCAACAAAAAAAATAATGAAGGTCAAGGAGAGAAGTGAAGAAAGTCTTAAATCTCAAAGGAAGATATAACTGAACAAGTATGTAAGCTCACACTAAATTACCTTTGTGTCATATACAATGGAGCAGATGAAAAATATTTTCTGTCTCTGCTCATTGTGCGTGGAATGTGTAAAATCCTGGCAGGAGACGTTGGAGGTTAAGTGTCTACCAGGAAGTTCTGTAACCATAAAAGACTTAGTAGTGTCATTTTTTTATAAAAGTGTGAGCGGCTGAGAAATTGCTGATAGATACAGTTCTTCAAGAGCGAGGAACACAGAGGGCAGTCCATCTTGTTCTCTGCACATCAAACCTCATCATCCTGGATGGCCCCGTCCCTCTCTATAGTGTCCCTATCATTGACCCGGGGGGGGTTAATCATGCCGTGCATCACACAAAGCGCAATAGTCCAAGAAGTTGTACATCTACCGTCGGGCTGTGTTACTTTTCTGATCCCTCTCTGCCAGTAGTGTGGCCTAACAATGGTTAACGGAGATGGTGCTTTCCCACTGAAACTGAAACTAAAATTGGCATATACGGAAATGAAAAAGCTGATCTTATGTTTCAGAGTCACAGACATGCAATTGTTACTCAAGGCTTTGAAATGTCAGTGAAAGTTCAGGGATCTGAGTGGGTTTCGCAGGTTAAAGGGGAGTCTCAGGTAATGCAGGGAATAATATCCAGCAATTAGGCCTCGGCAGGCACCACTTCCTTATTATTTTATATGAAGGCAAAATTCTTTTCAGAGCTAAATGACAAAATTTTCGATGAGATCATTACCTAAATGTTAAATGAAAACCTCTGAAAATATATTTAGATTAGAAATAGAAAAAATAGAGCAGAGACTAAAGGCTGGTTATCTGCTTGCATTCTTCTAATATGGAAAGCAGAGTGCTCGAAAGCTTAGACACACGTTTTCCATGGATGTAGCCTTGGGTATTCTGCTAACCCCACAACTAGAGCAAGTGCCCAAATCACAAGCTGAAAAAGTAACCAAGAGGCATATTAAAAAAAAGGACTGAAGAAGGAAACCTCTGCCCAATGGGGTAGTGTCAATGTGAGCTAAGAGGACCATATTGGGCAAAAAAAAAACAAAAACGCAAGTGTCCCTCACTACAATAATTCTTAAATGGGTTGTTCCCTACTTTGACAACCCCTTCTAGATCTCTATGTTTGCCCCCAGAAAAATTACCATACTTATACTCACCTCTAGTACAGGTGCCATTCTAACAATGTCTATACATACTGGATCTCCTGGGGATGGCATGACATTATTATGTCACACCATCCCTGTGACCAATCAATGCTGGTTTCACTCTTCCTTCCTTTTGGACAAATCTAGACATCCAGAGGAAATGAGAGCTGGAGCAGCTTTCATACTTCTTCCGGATGTCAATGGGGAAAAACTCGCAAAGTAACGAGTAACCCAAATGCCATACTATTTGTGCGAGTATTCCGGATTCGGGTCACTCGTTACATTGCGGGTATTATTCATTGACTTGCATTGCACATGCTATTCAGAATGAATACGCGAGTATTAGACAGTACTGGTTATGACAAATAGTTAGGTACTCCCTCAACTCTAATGGCTTTTGTTTATGTTATTTTTTCCAAAATGGCTTCTGATACATATCACCCATTATGACCACAGCACAATATCTGTCTCCAGAGTTTTCTTCTTCAGGAAAAAGAGCAGTGTCTGTTATGTGTTTACTGTAAGTGTTAATTGTTACCTGCCCTATTCAGCACCCCTTAAATTATACATAGCATTACTAAGCTTGTAGACTGTGAGCCCTCGCGGGCAGGGTCCTTGCTTCTCCTGTACCAGCCTGTGCCTTGTTTTGATTATGATTATTTTACTTGTCCCTACTATGTGTACCCCTTTTCACATGGAAAGTACCATGGAGTAAATGGTGATATAATAATAAATGATACTAATAAGCTGAGAATAGGAAGCTTAAATGTGTGACATTGTGAATACAGTGTATAAAATACAGCTTCATTCTGTGATGAATTCAATAAGGACATTTTTCAGTGCTATTGTATTGATGATTTATTCTTGAGAACGGTCATCAATATGAGCTTGGGGGCATCTGTCATCCAGTAAATACTGAGCCTTAAGCGGGCTTTACACACAGCGACATCGCTATTGATGTCACTAGTGAAAGCACCCACCCCCGTCGGTTATGCGTCACGGGCAAATCGCTGCACTACTTACTTGCCTAGCGACGTCGCTGTGGTCAGCGAACCGCCTCCTTTCTAAGGGACTAGAGCGGCCGACCAATAGAAGCGGAAGGGCGGAGATGAGCGGACCAAACATCCCGCCCACCTCCTTCCTTCCTCATTGCGGGCGGCCGCAGGCACGATGATGTTCCTCGTTCCTGCGGTGTCACACATAGTGATGTGTGCTGCCGCAGGAACGACGAACAACCTGCGTCCTGCAACAGCAACGATAATCGGGATTAGCACGACTGGACAACGATCAACGATATGGTGAGTAATTTTGATCGTTAACAGTCGTTCGTGCGTTTCACACGCAACGACATCGCTAACGAAGCCGGATGTGCGTCACGAATTCCGTGACCCCAACGACATCTCGTTAGCGATGTTGTTGCGTATAATGCCCGCTTTAGAGATCGGCTTGATACAGTGTCTAACAGCCACTGCTGAGCTCTGCAGGACAGCTCCTATGTCATATCTAATCCACAAACAACTCCTTTAAATATCAAAAAACTCTTTCTTACAAAATACAACAGAAAGCCAATTCTGTTCCTAAAATAACACATTGATAAAGCCTAATGTTGTTGCTTTGGCTACTGTCAGATTTTCTTGGCAGCGCTCAGCACTGAAGATGAGCCATACACAGTATATGGTTTGTCTATATCTCAGCATGTAACATGTAGAGAAGATGATAAATTATCTGTTATAAAAGGAGTGCACTTATTCATACGTCACTGCTTTACACAGGTTATCACATGGCCCGTGCTGCAAATGGTGCCCAGATATATAATATATTGCGCCAACTAAATGTAAAATGAACATATTGCACCACCTCACTATACAATTAATATAATATGCCCTCTAAACACATAATATACTGTACCCCCTGTATATGCAAATAATTTACAGTGTCTCCCGGATACACAATTTACTTTGTCCCTACTGTATTGACCCCCTGAATATACGTATAATTTTCTGTACTACATGAATATGCATTTAAGACACTGAGCCCCTCGAAATATATAATATACTGTGCCCCCTGAATAAATACAATATTCATAAGGTTATACAATGGCACATAGGTGTTCCTCTGATCGCCGGGGTGATACAGCATACATTGCAGACAAATTGAGCACAGACCGTCTTCTTATGTCACCTACAAGAACAAACAGAAAAACTAATCTCAATCTTGTTTTTCCATGTTCCTCCATATTTTATTACATGTGATTTATACAGTAAGATCTAAATCCATCAAGTATAAGCTTGGAATACTTAGAAGCCTCGGCTCATCCAGAGCCAGGACAGAAGCACCCTTTACATCATTGACAATACATTATAAAGTGGAAAAAATAATGTCTGACCCCTGTGAGTAGATAGACAGATCCTTGAATCAGCAAGCAATTTTTTCATCAAGTCTCTCTCTGTAATCTGAGAGAGAGCATCATGATATAGTAGAAGAGAGCCTGATTACAATGCTGTGTCACTTACTAGACTGTTCTTTGTTGTTTCAATGCAATCAGTGGTTTATCAGCAGGAGGTTATCATTACAGGAAAAGCCTCTTAGTCCAGCTCCATCCACAACATAGTCATCTGTCACTATACACTGTACTGTACATAGAAAGCTGCCAATCAGTGGTGTGGGCGGAGCTATACACAGTTCAACAACCAGCGTCGGACTGGCTACCGGAGGAACTGCAGTAATACCAGTCCTGGCCGTGGTTACCTGCACTGAACCCCGGAGCTCTCAGATGAGCTCCGGAGTGCAACCCGGCCTGTTCGCAGCTGAATGCAGGTTACCACAGCCAGGACTGGTATTACCGGAAACCGCCGATAATACCAGTCCTGGCTGCAGTTACCTGCATTGAACTCCGGAGCTCTCACCTGAGCTCCAGAGTGCAGCTTGGCCTATCCGCAGCTGTCATGGACTGAACTGTGATAGCCGGGAAATCAGTCGACGCTCACAGTTCAGTCCTGCAAACCCGCGGCTCAGTCCAGGCTCCACTCCGAAGCTCAGGTGAGAGCTCCAGAGTTCAGTGCAGGTAACCGCAGCCAGGACTGGTATTACTGCAGTTCCTCCAGTAGCCAGTCCGACGCTGAACAACTGAGCTCTGCTAGATCTCCCAGAGAGAAAACTGTGATTCTAATATAACTGCTGCACCCAGTAAACTAAGTGATACATCACTAGAATCAGGGTCTCTGTCTGCAAGTCTGTATAATGTGTTTAACATAAACCTATTTTTATGGTTTAAACTGAAACAAATAGTATTTTATTTGACCATAAGCAAATACCCAATTTTCTCTGTGCAGTTCACAAAAGCAGAAATTAAAAAAACACCCCTAATAAAACACCAAGGTAAATAAATTAAATTTTGACCACCTTTCTTTATAACTGTACAAATTAACTTTGGTGTCAAAACTAGGAAAAGATAGTATAATTAAAGGAGTATTTCAATCTCCAAGATCCTATCCCAATAGGTAGTAGGTGTAATAAGAATAATAATAGCAAAAACCTTCAAATTGAAGTGTAGTACAGTTCTCCTGATTAGCCATGTCACTTACCCCATGTGCAGGGCATTGCAGCTTAGGTACATTTGGTTACGACCACTAGCAACTAACTGTCACTATTTTTATTTTTGCGTCAATATAAATATATGAGGGTTTGCTTTTTTGGGACAAATTGTACTTTTGAATGACACTATTTATTCTACCCCATATTGTACTTGAAACTGGGAAAAAAAAATTCAAGTGCAGTGAAATTGCAAAAAGAAAAGTGCCAATTGCTTTTTGGAATTTTTATTTACCATGTTAACTATTTTGAAAAACTGACCTGGTATTATGATGCCCCATGTCGTTATGAGTTTGTCGACATGTATAGTTTTACTTTTATCTGTGTGGTAAAAAAATCAGACGTTTGTAAAAAAAAAAAAAATAAATAAGTAAAATAAAAAAAATAGTGCTTTTGTCACCATTTTCTGAGCCCCGTAACATTCTAATTTTTCAGGATCTGGGGCTTAGTAATGACTTAGGTTTTGCATCTTGACCTGACGTTTCTAATTCTACCATTTTTGGGTAGATGTGATCTTTTGATCGCCTGTTATTACATTTTAATGCAATGTTGCGGTGACAAAAAACGTAATTTTGTCATTTGGAATTTTTCTCTTGCTACGCCGTGTACTGATCAGATTAATTGATTTTATATTTTGATTTATTGGGCAATTATGAACATGGCGATGCTAAATGTGTGTATTTTTCTTTTTTATGATTGTTTTTGTTTCAATGGTGCAACAGGGGGGAGATTTGAACTTTTAGGGGTTTTTTTATATTTTTTAAAACTTTACTTTTTTATTAGTTTTACTAGGCCCCCTAGAGGACTTTATGACTGCACTTGTCTGATCGCTCCTGTCTGATCGCTTTAGCATTGCTCTGAACAAGAGAAATACTGTGTTCCTGTGAGTGCCGGCGCTCTGGCAGCATTCACAGGAAGTGAGTCACAGCAGTATCAGGGGTCATCAGCTGACCGCATGCTACCATGACAATCCATGGGCACCCCGTGATCATGTCACCAGGCCACCGATGGTGGTGGGGCATGATGGAATCCTCGCGAGAGCCCATTAGATAGCACTTTCAGAGTTTGACAGCACTTTCTAAGGGGTTAAAAGGCACATGTGAATCTTTGATCCACCCACACCTATTAGCCTTACATGTCTGCTGATTAGATCAAATTACTGTGGGCGGTAAGGGGAGAGACATGGCCTAGGATGCAGCAGTACGTCATTGGTTGTGAGGGGGTTAAAGCAGAATTTGTTTTTTCTAAAGGAATCAGACAAGTTTTAAAACAAAAAATGAACTCCCCCTTCATGATCCCCCAATGCCCATTTCCAACTCTTACCAGTCTCTATTCCCTCGACAAAGAAAATGGACAGAAAATCCTGTTTAGCCAAATACTGCCTGACACTACGGTAGTCACCACTGCAGCCAGAGATTGGCTTGGTAGGAATTTCTTCCCATGAGGCTGGACTCACACTAGCGTATGGCATCCGATGTGAGAGCATCGGATGCAATATGCTAATGACTCCCGACTCAGGCTTTGCTGCGAGCGTGAGCCGAGTGTCATGCGACTGTGACCCGATCCTGAAATCGGGTCATAGCTGTGAAGCTGAGGGTGGGCGCTGCGGAGGAGAGAGAGGGGTTACGCCCCCATCTCCTCCATTGTCAGCCTGTGCGTATATCGCACTGCACTGGGATAACATCCGAGTGCAGTCCGATGTTTTTCTCGCATCCATTCACTTGAATGGGTGCGAGTGATACGGTTCTCGCAGAAAATTGCAGCATGTTGCGATTTTTCTTGCATACAGAATCTGGATGCGATAAAAGCTGCCCAACTGCTCTCCCTCATTGCCTAACATTGGTCAGAATACAAGGCGAGATTTTCTCGCATTGCACTGGTCCATTTTTCACACTGTGAGCGTGCTCTCACCCTTTGAATTGCCCAGTTATTAGAAAAGTCGAAAATTTACAAAATCCTGTATAAATAAAAAATAACCTACATTCTTCTTTTTTTCTTCCATTTTCTTCTTTCCTTTCTTCTCTTATTTTTATCATCTTTACCATTAATGTTATCTTTGTAATATATTTAATATGCAGTAAATGCTGATTTAAAACCTTCTTAGCAGAAACCGTTTTAGTGGTTAAGCTTGTTGTTTTGATTAAGAAACATGATTTGTCCAACGCTCTCCGATCTTTCTGCTGTTCTCTTTTTTTTTTCTTCTGTTTCAAAATTAAAAGATTTAGATTTAGTCTGTGTAAGAGGAAGCTTTGAAAATATCATTTGTTCCCCATGCCCTCAGGCTGAGCGCCAGGTTTTTATTCTACAAAGTTCCCCCTCTGGAATCCTGCCACAGTCAGAAGACTCATAGAAGAGGAAAATTAGGAAGCCTTCATGCTAAGTTTGATAAATGCTATTCTGCGCTGAAGATGGAGACTCGGCATGTGTTTATAAACACAATTCTCAATTAAAAGGAGTCCGGCGTTCGGAGTGATAAACTGCTGATTACTATTTTTATAAGTCATACATACATAAATTGCATACTTTGTGATGTTTAAACGACAATAAGTAATCCGCTGTATATAATCTTTATTATCCTTCAGTCATTAAATCATGGCTTTAGAGGAAAAAGCTGTGACAGGTATCTCATCAAAGCTTCCATGACCTATAATGAGTCACAGTATCTGTTCATCTAGAACGTTTTTTTACTCTTTCACTCAATGTCTTAACTTAGTTCAAGAACAACAAAGACAGCACATTAGGGCATATTTCTAATACTGGTACACAGACTAGCGGTACGCTATTTGGTATGTTATACGTTCCTCAATACGGTGCACCATGTTTGATCTATAATAGGTCTTACTTTCTGTAGCATGCCACCAGTTTTCAGTGATGTGTATGTTTGTGTGTCTGTGTGTGGTATGATCAAAGACTATCAAAGATCAATAAGGTTCTTTTTAATGATAAGCGAACTTGCTCACCACTGCTTGATACTTGACTGAGCATCGGGTTGCTCGGATGCTCGGAATCATCGACCGAGTATTGCAGGTGTTGACTGTAAAGATGAGCGAACTTTTGGAGGTTCGGATCACTGGCAGCAAATGAACCGAACCTCTATATGTCCGAACTTTGCCCGAGGAGGTTCGGAAACACTGATTGGCAGTTTGAGTCTCCGCCCACATACAGCCAGCCATAAGCAGATCACTTCCAGTAGAGGATAGGCGGGCATTTTCAATTTTTTTTGGGGGCTATCGCACAGCACACTACATGTGATCATGCTGTTGTTACCCCCAGTGTGCGCTGTTCAAACACTGCAAGTGGCTCGCATTGGGCTGAGCACCGAGCATACCTAAGCACAGCATTGTTTGTGCAAGTTAAGTTCGCACATAAAGCATTCAAACTCCAGACTCGAACCCTATTTTTTAAAGGTTTTTTTTAGTTCGAAAACTGAACCTCAGGTTTGCTCATCTCTAGTCATCTGTGAAATAAGATCACAAAGAGCTGGCTCCCTTCACTGAATGATGGGAGTCGGCACCTCAGAGCTATATACAGTCTGACGGGCTCTCTCAGGGGTAAAAAGAACGTTTCTTGATATAGTGTGTCAAGAAAAAAAAACATCCAGGTGGAAATGCTCTGTAGAGCTGGCTATATGTAAGCAGAGAGCTGAACTGCTCAATTATTGACTTCCATTATACACAATACACGAGTTGAACCCTTTCAGAGCGTCTGACTTGCTCGACTCGAGTAACAAGCACCCGAGCATTTTAGTGCTCTTCCATCTCTAGTTATTTTATCTTTAAAAATGTATCAGTTTGTTGTGAAATTTTGGATTTAAACTCACATAGTATGACTCCACCAGATCTTCAGTGTAGATGTTCTCCTAGTGAGTCCTGATGGACACACATGCTCAGCTACTCTGTTCACAGCCAGGTTTCTAGCAATTTTCTGTTCTTCAGCCAGAAAGTATACTCATACTTTCTTGCATTGTAGTTTTCTTCAGCTAGTTAATATTCTAAAGTTATATTGCAAAATTTAAAAGGAGAACTTTATTGTCAGATGCCAGAAGTGAAGGATACTAGTGATGAGCAAGCACTACCGCGGCTCGGTTGCTCGGTACTCATAACAAGCAGTAGGACACTCGGATGAACTCGACTCTTGTATAATGGAAGTCAATGGGGAATTTGAGCATCTTTCCAGAAGATTGCCAGGAAAAAAGCTTGAGTTTCCCATTGACTTTCATTATACTCGGTACTCCAGTCGAGAATGAATCCGAGTGTCCAACTGCGCATTACGAGCACCAAGCACTCGAGCATGGTTGTGTTTGCTCCTCACTTAAAAAGACTGATTCTTTTCTGAGCCGTCCCAAGCTTCGATTGTTAGCAAAACAAAGAAATCAAAAGACAATTAAAATTGTATTTTTTATGTTTGAAAGAATGCAAATTACCTAAGCAAAATATACAGTAGCATCCTTTCTGACAGGTAGGCATGAAAACTATTCATTTGACAACCCAAGAAAAATAAGATGTGTTTATAGGATTTAGAAGTATATATAATAGCGAATTATTCAAAATTAACTTTTTTAAAAAAAAATTCAAGACATGTCAGAAATATTGCAGGTCTCAGTGATCAGACCCAACACCTCAAATTCATTTATGTACTCAAGAGCACCATAAGTTGCAGTGAAGAACAGTGTTATAGAGGCGTATAAGGGGATTAAATATTTGGCACAAGACAATTGTGTCTAAGAGGTGGTATTTCTATTCTTGTTTGTAAATGTGTTTAGTATATGTAATACATATAATATATTGGTTTTAAGGAAAATTTAAGTGATTTTCTCATTGTGACCAATTACCTGCAGATAATAGAGTGAATTGGCTGCAAAATTGGGGTTCCGAAACTTCAGGTCATAACAGTAAGGTGCTAAGCGAGCAATAACACACAATTATTTTAGCCCATTGAAGCCAGACACCTATCTAATAAAAAAAATAATTTAGTTTAAAATATTGCACCCGGTAGATAGGTGCACTATTAGTGAAGAGACCAAGCGGCTTTAGACCTCTGCCACTGCCTGGCATGGACTTCTGTAAAAATAAAGAATCACATGGTAGGTAGGTGGACTGTTAGTGAAGAGACGAAGCAGCTTAAGGCCTCCATCACTGCCTGACATGGACTTCTGTAAAAATAAAGAATCACATGGTAGGTAGCTGGACTATTAGTGAAGAGATGAAGCAGCTTTAGGCTTCCACCACTGCCTGACATGGACTTCTGGAAAAATAAAGAATCACATGGTAGGTAGGTGGACTATTAGTGAAGTGACCAAGCGGCTTTAGGCTACACTACTGCCTGACATGGACTTCTGGAAAAATAAAGAATTACATAGTAGGTAGGAGGACAATTAGTGAAGAGACCAATTGGCTTTAGGCCTCCACCACTGCCTGACCTGGACTTCTGTAAAAACAAAGAATCACTTGGTAGGTTTGAGGGCATGAAAGACAGAGTTGTTGATGATTAACAATGTTGTGATGATGTTTAAGTTAAGTGAATTTTATTATTAATTGCTCCAAATAGGTGAAATGTTGGGGACAGAATTCTAAGACCACTCAAGAACAGGAGTTACTATTAAATAAGGAGTGGTTTGTATAGTCAGTTGTAATGTAGGCGACAGTGTGATTCGGCTCTATAGAACAATAATGTACACCAGTTTATAAAAATGAACATAAAATACGTTTTCAACAGTAGAAGGAGAGGACGCAACAACAGATGCCTTAAAGGATTGTTGACTGAAGAGGAAAGTCAAAAGAAGGCTTTGTTCCAAATATCAGGGGAGTGAAGCCTATGATGAGGAGCTGATGGTCCACATATTCAAAGGCTGCAGATGTGTTAATTCAATTAAAAAGAATCCGATGCCCTTGAAATCTCTTCAAGGTTAATGGCCTTATTATTAAAAAATAACTAAACTCAACAAGCGTTGGGGAGTATATTCTCTAGAATCATGTTGTATTAGACGAACACAAATTCAACAGAAATTTCCAGTTTATATTTAGCAGTAGAACCACTTTAGGCATTATAGGCAATTAAACAGATGGATTTGTGCTTAATGGGTACATCTCAGATAGATACGCTAGGTACAGTGTGAAAGAAATTATTGGGATTTTAATCAGAAGCTTCTTGGAGGGAACACGTTACCCTAGCTAGGGAAGCAAAGAAAATTATTCCCCGGTGTACATTATAGTTATTTTGTATAGTAGGGTCTCAATAATGTGGAAATTGCAAATGCAAGTATGTAATAAACAGAGTATAATTGAATTTTAATTTTTTGTCTCCTAGGGACTCATTTTGTAGCAAGGTCTACTCTGTCTTTTAGCTAAGTGTCGCAACTTAATCATTATTGTTACAGAAATGTCTTCCAACTCTAGTGTAACATTTTGCCTATATTAGAAACAATAATTAGAATCTATCTAGTGGCTAAGGTTAGTTTGGATTGGCAATTTTCTTTTATGTTGAGCCAACAACTATTTAAATACATACATGAAGCTGAGCTTATATCGAAACATATAATAGTAGTTTAATTTGAGTCTGATATCATATGGTTTAGGATGACTTCTGGTACGCCATCCACCAGTCTTGTTACTAGTCCACATTCAGATATTAGGAGCCTGTGAGGCTGGAAAGTTAGGACCCCAGAAAGTATGATCAAGGGATGCACCTTACATGTTGGGGTCTGGATATCCATTTTACTGTTCTTCCTTGAAGCCCTTATCACAGTAAATAATTGCACATATTTGCAAAATGAATATTTCCTTCTCCCTTCTGCTGCCATCCAGTCCTCCTTGTTCTAAATAATTTTTGGAGTTGAAAATTTCCTGTATTGTGTCATTCTTAATTGGAAGATGCCCTGTACTGTACTCTTTCTTACTCCTTCCCAATATTACATGCTTCCGTGCAGTATAGTACATGGAAGTACATTATATTGAGAAACACAAAAAAGGCATTGGATACTTGACCAGTATCAATAGTGGTATCTTTTGGTCAGGAGACCACTGACATTCCCATAGATATCCCATTCAAGGTAAAAGACCATCCCCTATCCAGAGATAGTAGCAACCCAAGAACTAAGATCCACTACCCTAAAAGTCCAGGAGGAAAAACCTGGAAAACCAGAAAAAAGAGCACAAAAATGGTTGGTAACTAACAGGCGGCAACCCCCTGACTATTTAAACACAACTAGAAATAGTAGTGGAGCATGCCTAAACTACCTAGACACCTTGTCACCACCTAAGAAACTATCTAGCCTCAAAGATGAAGAAAGGAGTCCTAACTTGCCTCAGAGCAGCCCCAAAGGGATAGTTAAAGTCCTCAACATATATTAACGATGATATAAGAAGTAAACAATACACAGTTGGTTAGGAATAGACTTGAGCAAAGAGAGAACCTGCTAACTAAGACACCAAAGGATAGGATAGATCACTGGGTCCAGCCAGCAAAACCCTAATATGACCTGATGATAAAATTCCCTTAGGATGACACAATCCTCCTCCTCCCACTACATCAGTGAACTCTTGTGCAGTACACCAGACAGGATTAGCATCCAAGAGAGGTTGCCTCAAAAATCGGCTAAGTAGCAACTACCATAGGCAGAAACATATTCAATGTCCAAAAGGACTAATAGTGAGCAGTCCACTAAAGTGGTTAAATAAACTGTATACTATGTACAACAAAAGTAAATATGCAAAAATGATGGAAAACGGTCTTCACAGGATTCTCAGCAACGTCCCTTTGTTAAAGTTCATCAGTGGGAACACAATGGAGCACAAAATGCATATATGACCAAAAAAGGCAGGACCATGTTCAGACAGAGAGAAAAAACACCACTATGTGTTTTTTCACTGAGAATGATCAGTCTTCATAGCACTTCAAAACTAATTGAAACAGAATCAAAATAACATTGCACATAAGAGAAAAATGCATGAAAACTGTACAGTCACAGGCTAGAAAACAAAGTACGTATCCAAGGCTCCAAAGGCAAGATCAGAATGACTAGGAAAAAAGGCAAAAATTGCATCCACAGAAGCAGACAAACTGTAGTAGACACACTGGAGATCTCCAAGAGAAGAAAACAAACTGAAGTGCACTGGAGAAGTATCTGGTGGGTCACAAGCACATGACCGACATAACAAGAGGACCTGGTGTTCAAGACATGTTCATTGGAGAAAAGCTGACACACGAACCGATATCACCGGCATCAGCTTGAGGCAGAATCTCTTCCTTTATACACCAAAGGCTGGACATGATTGGCCTACTGGGATGAGATCCAAGCCCCGCACCTTTCTCACTGTCAAACACAGAACCTGACTTATTTCCAGCACTGGCCACTAGAGAGAGCTCAGAAACATCCTCAGGAAGAATCTTAACCGCATCACAAGCGGCAATGGCCAAACCAACAGAAACACCATCCATAACGGTGGTCTCAATTTTAGGCTATATGTGAGTATTTTACAAGATGACTTACATCGTACACTCAAGTACTATGGATATAAAAAGGACTGCAGTGTTCCATCAGGACAATGAGCCGAAGCATACATCATGATTGGTGAAGATATGGTTCAATGACAATGAAGTAGAGGTGCTGGATTGTCCAGCAAAGTCCCCAGATCTCAACCCAATCGAGCACTTGAAAATAGACAAAAAAGAAAGACATACAGTAAGGTCCAGAAATATTTGGACAGTGACACAATTTTCGCGAGTTGGGCTCTGCATGCCACCACATTGGATTTGAAATGAAACCTCTACAACAGAATTCAAGTGCAGATTGTAACGTTTAATTTGAAGGTTTGAACAAAAATATCTGATAGAAATTGTAGGAATTGTACACATTTCTTTACAAACACTCCACATTTTAGGAGGTCAAAAGTAATTGGACAAATAAACCAAACCCAAACAAAATATTTTTATTTTCAATATTTTGTTGCGAATCCTTTGGAGGCAATCACTGCCTTAAGTCTGGAACCCATGGACATCACCAAACGCTGGGTTTCCTCCTTCTTAATGCTTTGCCAGACCTTTACAGCCACAGCCTTCAGGTCTTGCTTGTTTGTGGGTCTTTCCGTCTTAAGTCTGGATTTGAGCAAGTGAAATGCATGCTCAATTGGGTTAAGATCTGGTGATTGACTTGGCCATTGCAGAATGTTCCAGTTTTTTGCACTCGTGAACTCCTGGGTAGCTTTGGCTGTATGCTTGGGGTCATTGTCCATCTGTACTATGAAGCGCCGTCCGATCAACTTTGCGGCATTTGGCTGAATCTGGGCTGAAAGTATACCCCGGTACACTTCAGAATTCATCCGGCTACTCTTGTCTGCTGTTATGTCATCAATAAACAGAAGTGACCCAGTGCCATTGAAAGCCATGCATGCCCATGCCACCACGTTGCCTCCACCATGTTTTACAGAGGATGTGGTGTGCCTTGGATCATGTGCCGTTCCCTTTCTTCTCCAAACTTTTTTCTTCCCATCATTCTGGTACAGATTGATCTTTGTCTCATCTGTCCAAAGAATACTTTTCCAGAACTGAGCTGGCTTCATGAGGTGTTTTTCAGCAAATTTAACTCTGGCCTGTCTATTTTTGGAATTGATGAATGGTTTGCATCTAGATGTGAACCCTTTGTATTTACTTTCATGGAGTCTTCTCTTTACTGTTGACTTAGAGACAGATACACCTACTTCACTGAGAGTGTTCTGGACTTCAGTTGATGTTGTGAAGGGTTCTTCTTCACCAAAGAAAGTATGCGGCGATCATCCACCACTGTTGTCATCCGTGGACGCCCAGGCCTTTTTGAGTTCCCAAGCTCACCAGTCAATTCCGTTTTTCTCAGAATGTACCCGACTGTTGATTTTGCTACTCCAAGCATGTCTGCTATCTCTCTGATGGATTTTTTCTTTTTTTTCAGCCTCAGGATGTTCTGCTTCACCTCAATTGAGAGTTCCTTAGACCGCATGTTGTCTGGTCACAGCAACAGCTTCCAAATGAAAAACCACACACCTGTAATCAACCCCAGACCTTTTAACTACTTCATTGATTACAGGTTAACGAGGGAGACGCCTTCAGAGTTAAGTGCAGCCCTTAGAGTCCCTTGTCCAATTACTTTTGGTCCCTTGAAAAAGAGGAGGCTATGCATTACAGAGCTATGATTCCTAAACCCTTTCTCCGATTTGGATGTGAAAACTCTCATATTGCAGATGGGAGTGTGCACTTTCAGCCCATATTATATATATAATTGTATTTCTGAACATGTTTTTGTAAACAGCTAAAATAACAAAACTTGTGTCACTGTCCAAATATTTCTGGACCTAACTGTATGTTATATCAAAATGACCATTTTCATATCAGCCCAGTAGCCACGTCACGGCAACCTCATTATACTGAGTCCTACGCTATATTACTACTTCTCTCTGGATTTTAAAACCTACATACATAGGCAAAGAGAAACCCACCATTAAAGGATAAAAACACCTGAGTCTAATGGGCGAAGAGACCTGGAATAAGATTTTGGTTGAGACATGCTTGAACCTGATCGAGAGCATGCCCTGAAGGATTCAGGCAGTGCTGAAAGCCAGAAGTTCATTTACCAAATAGTAATAAAATAATAAAAATTCAAATTTAGATTTTTAGGAGCAAAACCAGTAACAATGTAGGGACATGACATTAATTTGCATAACTAATCATATGCTAAATGGTTGCAAATTAAATTTATGTACAAGATAGTCAAGATGATTGTCTATAAAATGAAGGTAGTCTCATGTTCAAAGCTGTAGTGCATGGTGAGATATGGAACATGAAAGCCAAAAGCTGAAAACATTGTTACCCTTTTTCTTGTCACTGTATACACATAAACACAGACACATATGCACCTATAATAAACCCTATGAGGCTGGAGTACTTACTCAGAGAATCTATGTTAGAATGGCTATATGATCCTTATTGAAAGTTTCAATTCAACGTCCATCCAGCAGCTGAGACCTCACACTGCTCTGTGTAAGCTGCTGCTATCAATCAAGCTGAGTGAGCTTTAATAGCACAAAATAAAACCCATAGATACAAGGCTTTTCATAGTAAGTACACTAATCTCATCAGGTTGTACACTACATAATTAATTATATATGCCGTTTTTATTGTTAAACCCGGTGACAGAGCTGCAATAAAGCACTGTTTAGGACATTCTGAGTCCTGCGGTTTTATGTCCTGTAGCCATACAATTAAAGGATGATGCATTGTGTTCATCATTATCTTCAAGGTTCATGAATATAACAGGAGTGCAATAATGTGTTACAGAGAATAAGTGCAGGGTTAAACATAAGAGAGCTGAAAGGCTCAGTTTACACTCCTATTATTATTATTATTATTATTATTATTATTATTATTATAGTGCCAACATATAATGCAGTACTGTACAGAGTGTTGGCATTTATGTCAGCCCTTCTCCTTAAATTAATTTCCCCATATCAGATACATTAGAGTCAATCTCATAAGTAGCTAATTAACATCAGACTTTGGATTTCGATAGCGCTTTGTAGACGAAAGTAACAATGGATCCATAGGGGCAGGGGACATATGTTGTAGGGGACATGTGTTAGTTTCCATTTCTGTGTCCGTACTTTAGGCTCCACGGCTGTAAAACGGCATAAAATCTAGGAATATGAGTATTAGTCCTGGTGGATTTCCTATCCATTAGCAATCCCCAGTTTTCCAACAACAAAATGTAAAGACCTTCAGCAACTTATAGAACAAAGAGATGGGAGCGGATTTTATTAGTATGAGACTTCATTAGCGCTGTCATTGTAGCCCTCTCTCCATACACATCCGTCTATAAAACTTTATCTAATAAATTTCTCCTTGCTTTATGCTTTCCTTAAATGATGCTGCGTTATATTCCTTGTCCTAGGAAGGAAAATATTTTCTTTGCGCAGTCATCCATATTATGACAAGACCAAAACGCATATATTTAAGGCTCGTAATGAAGTAAAAATGTCTTTCTCTAAACTTCAATTCCAAACAACTGCGCTTTTATTAGTATCGAGGGATAGTCTTTCAAATCATTGCCCATGTTAGCAAATCCTTAGATCTTCTGGTTATTAGACAAAACTCAGAACAGACTTAAAATTGATTCTCTTAGGTGATATAACTTTGCTTCTTGAAAATCCAAGCCAGCCATATGATTATTAAAAAGTAATGGTATCCCGCCATGTGGAACAGTCTCTTGCATTTTCTATTTTTCAACACAAAGGGTTCTATTTTCTGAAAAATCATTTCATCTTAGCATTGACTTAAGTCTACTAAAGCTAAGTAAAATAATATATAAAGAATTAATGACTTTTTGTAAGGACCACCCCTCTAAACTTCGTTATAGTAAATACTTACGTTCCCTTTGAACCACAAATAATAGAAAGATTTACCCACAATAAGTACAGTAAGGCACAAGCAAAGAAGAAAACAGCATTCAGTAAATTATCATAAATATCTAAAAGTTATGGGATAATAAAAATACCAAAAAGTTAAAGGGAGTCTGTCACCACTTTGACCTTTTTACACTGTTAATTTGGATATACAGGTCATAAAATGCTGAAAAATGTCATATCTTTTGTTGTGGATAAATCATCTTTTATCACTTTATGTAAATGAGCTCTTTCAGGCTATGGGGTGGATGCTGCCTTGAATATAACTCCGCCTCCAGCACTTATTTTAAATAAAAGAGGCATTAAAACTCCAGTGTGAGACAGGTAATTCAAATTGTCCCTCCAGTGAGGAAGAGAATAACTCTAGCGCCACCTAGAGGAAGTAGCAATCCTAAAAGTCAACAGTGGCTAGAGTTTGTCTCCTTCCTCACTGGAGGGACAATTTGAATATTTCCCAGAGGGGCATTGCAGCTATAAGTCCCCTCACTGGCAGCCAGACTGGTTTTTCAGGTCTCCGTAAAGAGAATAGTCTTCCCCGTGGTCCACACATAGCTTCTCATAGGCCAGATCAGATACCCATACTTTGCACTGACGAGGGGCAATCACCCTGCAACACCGTGTCTGGAAATTGGGATTCTGATCTGGCATTAAATCATAAGTCTTATTAAAAGGATTGTTTAAAAAGCCACTTTTGACTTTTAGGATTGCTACTTCCAATAGGTGGCGCTAGAGTTTGTCTCCTTCTTCCCTGAAGGGAAAATTTGAATATTTCCCAGAGGGGCATTGCAGCTATAAGTCCCCTCACTGGCAGCCAGACTGGTTTGTCTAGACAAGTAACTGACACAGAAGGGGAGACATTAAATTTGTCTTTTTTCAAACACTTTTTTGCAGCACCCTGAGCTCTGCTTCATTGCAACACTGTTGTAACCCTGTCTGCCTGTGAGATGGAGGTTGAAGCTGAGAGGAACCTGCAGAAGTGTCAGTTATAATCACACACAGCTCTGCGGTGAGAGCAGAGAGAGGCCATTACACATCACACTGGCAACCTCCCTTTTATTTAAAATAAGATCTAAAGGCAGAGTTATCTTCCAGTCAGCATCCGCCCCATAGCCTGGAAGAGCTCATTTACATAAAATGATAAAAGAGGATATTTCCACAACAAGGCATCTGATATGAGGCAGACAGGTATGGCTCTTTTCAACATACTATTACCTGTATGCCCATATTAATAGTTTACAAAGATCAAAGTGGTGAACGATTCCCTTTATATAATGTAATATATAATGCTCCCTTATGGTACATAGATACAAACCACAATAACCAATAACTGGACCGTATGAAAATAATGCATAAAACCATGAAGAATAGATCTCCTTTTCAGGTTTATAAAGGTGTTTAAATCAGGATTATAAACACTGTGAAAAGACAATATACTGTAAATGGTATGATTCAATATAAGAAAAAAAAAGTATTAAATTATCAAATTGTAATACCTCTGTGAATAAATCTAATAACTCATGAGAAAAATTTGTAAAAATTAATGTTGGCAAAAATGTGTGCACAAATAGTGTAGTATAAAATAAATTGTAGAGTAACGCACCAGATGTTACTGATAAAGAGACACCACTGGGGATATCACCGATAATGATGCAGAATAGGTAAAGGAATGAACAAATGGTGCCCCATGTGTATCACCACATGCTGGGGCTTCCTCCGGAGACATGCATTTATGGTAATTATTTGAATGCCCACTTGCTTTTTTCCATACAGCTTCTTTGTTTCTCTTGTATTGTACTTTGCATTCTCTGTAAATTGTATTCTCCAATATATTTTATTTGTACTGTTCTACTGTTATTCCTTCTATAACTTTATAAATACATTGACAAGTGAGTGTAATCAGCCAAATGGGTGTGTCACTGCACTGACAGCACTGATTGGACAATGTCAGACAGTGCAGGGACACACCGCCACCTAGTAACACTTAGTTGTCAATTTATTCCTACATTTCTAATGGGAAGAAAAGAATTGGGTACTATACAGTTATAATAAAAAATTATCCAGGATTATTAAGGGATATAGTAATTAAAAAAAAGCAAGTATGTCAGGGTAGCACAGGTCTCATTTATATATTGGTATGTCTGTTCATCAGAGGGGTGTCATGGTGTCTGGCTCAAAACTCGCCGAGTGTCAGGACTACTTCTGATGCTATTCACACAGACACTCCCCGTGATACTGCTCTTGAGTTGCACAGACAGGCTCGGGTGTCAACCAGCTGTGCTCTTGTTAGTAATCAGGCTTGCAGGAGTTAATTTCTACTAGCTTGTGTATTACTGCTTGAGTCACATGTTGCTGGAGACCTATCACAGTCGCTTCCGCCCTTTTTTAGATGGTGGAGCCTGCTCTCCCATGCCGATGATAGCTTTTGCAATACCGGTCCTTGTGCTTTCATATCCAGGTGCTGGTGACCTTCTGTGTGCTCTTTGGTGTGTTGTGAAAATACTCTTGTTTTCTGATTATTTCCTCCTTTCATTTAGTTTCCTCCTGAGCATGTATTGTCTATACCTTTGTGAGTGATTGCTGTGAGTTTGGGTTTTATTTTTTCCTCCGTCTGTTTGTCTGTGTGGAATTAATAACTCTTGTCCCGGCCCTCTCCTGGGTGGAGGGAGGAGGGACAATAGACCTGGGTTGGTCAGGATCTAGGGTGATAAAGGCGGTCCAAACATCATCACCTTTTGATGTATCTTTGGGATCAGGGTCAGCTAGGGTTCCCCTAGCCTGAGGGCCATTTTAGGCTCCCCTGTCTCTAGTGATCCTGTCAAACCACATGACAAAGGGTCAGATTTATCTGTTGTTGTTTTGATCTAAATCCACTTAAAGGATATGTAATAATTACGTGGTAGGGCATAGACACATATATTGAGAGAGACATTTCATTACTACAGCCTTTAAAAAAAGCCCAGTGCAGCATTTATGTCTAATTTATATCTATACCTGTTCCTTCTGTTTCTGCTTCTGTTGCTAGGAAATACCATACCTTTGCTGTGGGCAACACAGAGTGACAACATGGCAGTCCTCTTTAGGCTTCTGGGTCTTGTGGTGACATAATGGCATGGAGCATGGGGATTAATTCCTACCTTGCTTACTATTAAAGGGGTTTTACCACAAACAAAGTAAATTTTAATTAATAAATTTTAAAGTAAAAATAAGTTCTACATTTAGATGTGTTAAAACATGTTCTGTGCTGTGATAATCAGATATATGTGACCCTGTCATGTACTGTGTAATGGCCGACTGTACAAGGACATAGTCTGATCATACCACAGCTCCTGGGCGGTGAGGAGGCAAAGAGTATACAGACATTACAGTATGGGATCGCAGTTGACTTTTTGTGAGGTAAAATATTTCCCTGCCTGTTGTTAAACATGTTTTACCTCACAGAAAGAGTCAGCTGTAATCCCATGGTGTCATGTCTGTAAAATACCTGCCCAGGAGATGTGGTATGTTCAGACCATGTTCCTGTACAGTCAGACACAGCCATTACACAGTGTACTAAATCTTTATTCACAAAATTTTACATCAATCTATTCTGCTCCCCCTGCTCTTTGACATGATGCCTGCAGATTGGACTGCATTTTTATGGTGAGAGATTCTCATAAAAGTAATTAAGAGCTGTTATAACAATAATGGAAACATTGGAAAATCTGGAATATACAAAAATATTTGCAACAGCCTCGATTGTGTGCAACAGTGCAGTGCATATGCCTAAGGATGTTGTTGGGCTCATTGACCTCATTACAATTTTTTTTAACAGCTTCCTTTCCAAAGCAAATAGTTTTAAATGGGTCATTGGTAAAAAACTTGCTGAAAACTGTCATGATTCCTCCTGTGCGTCTTGGACACAATAGGTTACTGTTTTCCACACTTTAGATTCTAGGTGTCCAGAGCTGTCAGTATAGTGATTGACATTAGTTGTCCAATCTAGTGCAGGGTGTGCTGAGCTCTTGATGTGTTCAGTGACAGCTCAGACATCAAATCTGAGATTGGTAGATTCTGGGTTTTCTAGGTATGCCATTTGGTTTGATTGTTCAGCTATTTAGCTGAGCAGTCAGTCCCAAAACACTAGTTGGCTTCTCGTATATGTGCTCTGGGAATTGATCCTTTGATGCCTGACTATTGACTTTGTTTGACCATCCTTTTGCCTTGTTCCTATGCCCTGATCTAATACCCTCCAGGTATTCTTACTCGGACCGTGACCTGACCATGCCTTTGCCTATCCCCTAATCTTGACGTGATCTTCTAATGCCTGAACCATTAACATTTGACTTCCATGAATGAGGTTCTACCTTTATCGAAATGCGTTGGATACGCCCCTGAGGGGTCTGTTTGGTGCCAGCGCCACTGTACATATCATTTTAATGGTCTCTAATAAAGCATGAAGATTTTATCTTTGCCTTCTCCACTATAATCCTTCCACTGTGTCTTCTGATTAACGTTTGACTATCCAGCCTCATAACTTGCCCCTATGGTGATTAGGATCACAGAAACTTTATTTTTGGGATATCCAGTTGCTCTTCATATTTTTGCATAAAGAACTCTAATTATTTATCGAGTTTGGTGCTAAGGGAAAGTACTACGGTTCTTGGCACAAAGACACTACTTATTATATATACAGGCCCATTTAAACACTGAAAGCAAAAAAAATGCATACAAAACCTTGAATGTCTGCAGATAGATATACAGTTCTTTTATATCATCTTTATTGTAAAATATTCTCTTTCGATGGTGAGTGTTCTTTAATAAAAAAAAAACCCACTAACAGAAGCAAATTTAATCAGTACATATTTCCTAGCTTTATACAAGCCATCCTGCTCCTAAGCCTCTGGGAGAGCGGTCCGTGAGATGTGCAAGGTTTCTAGCAGCATCTATTTGTTTGGTGGAGGAGATAGTTTTGGCTAAATCCCAAATATACATTTATACAGTAAGCTTGCCAGGCTCAGAAAATTGAATAAGCTGCAATTTTCTAATGGCCTTGATTATTAGACATCCACTGATATATGCAGCCGTGAACCTCTCACACGCCTTTAGCCTGAATCTACGTTGCACTCGCTTACACCTTGAATCGTCCTACACAGCAAAGGCATTTTAATAAAAAAGGAAGACATTTGTGTTTTTGTATATACAATTGCAGCATACTATACATGCTTGAATCCTGAGATCAGGACATCATTCTCAGCTTATGTATTTTTCATCACATTGGAACAATCTCCTTTTAATAGAATTGAAGATATTACAAACCAAACCGGAATGTAGATGCAATCCACAGAGGTGCAATAGATTTTACCAAGTCTGCACATTCTCATATGGTCTTCATTTTAGATATACAAGTAAGAACAAAGAGAGAAGATAAAAAAAAAAGCCACAACTATATATCCTTGACATTTCCATGTTTTATTGTATTATCAATATCCCATGTTTATCAAGATACTTTATCATTTTAATGGCGCAGAGTAGACGTTCTGGAATAAGATAAGTTGAAATAAGTTTCGAACCTATAGAAGAAAGTTGATGTGTATGTCATACAATAGCCGAAAACATATTGTATAAGCTGTGCCAGACAAGCACTAGAGAGTACACCTGTCTACCCTCCCATCTGCTTTCACATAATACTTCTCAAGCTCTATCCATTTTGGACTAGACCATGTATTTTACCCAGAAGTCATGACCCATTTCAGTTGCCAGAAGTTGAGAAATCAGGAAAGTTTTCAGATCCTATATGTTTACATCTGCTGTTTTATTACCGGGATAATGATCATTATACCTGTTACACTATATTACGGTGTCACGCATCTCACAGTCACTGTGTTACACTCGATGTAGTTAAATGCAGCAGGTACATCTGTTATAGAAAAGCAACACTAACACTTAAAGGGAGTCTGTCACCCCCAAAAGTTACATTGAACTAGTTACATATTCATCTAGGGGACCTATTCCCTATAAAATTTATACTTGTACTGCAGATTTTTATCATTTAGTTTTATACAAAACAGTTTTATTGGATACTTAAATATGAATTCTTTGGTGCATTAGGGATAGGGATGAGTGAACCTGAATCGACAAGTTATGCGGTTCATACCCAACACCTGGTATCCTGGGCTCGAACTCGAACACAGACTTTTAAAAGAAGTTTGTGTCTGAATTCGGAGTTCAGGTAGTGTTTGTATGCTAGTAAAGTTTGTTGAAAGGCTGCAGCACAGCCAATCAACAAGCTTTTGGGCATGCGGAAAATGCCTCTGCGTTGCTGTGAACAATAAATTAAAAAAATTGGATTATGATCCATCCTAATTTTGATAAACAGCGCAGGTAAAACAGCGCTCAGTTGTCTGTTTTTACTTTGGCTGGTTATCAAAAAAAGAGGAATCAAAAGCTGTTTTGTTTAATTATTTATTTAAAAAATTTAAAAATGACGTGGGGTACCCCCTATTTTTGATCACCGGTTAATTTAAAGTAGCCAGCTGTGGGCTGGCATAATCAGGGTGGGAATGACCATGGTTATTTGGCTCTTCCCAGCCTAAAATTACAGCCCACAACCACCCTAGAAGTTGTACATCCCTTAGATGCTCCAATTCTGGTGCTTTGCCCAGCTCTTCCTGATTGCCCTGGTATGGTGACAATTGGGGTAACATTTCGGGGTTGATGTCAGGTGTATATTGACAGCTGTAAATCTCGATAAGGGGAGGTGTTAACAATGGTAATTGAGGGGGAGGAATGGTGCACAGAAAACTGGCAACGCCAAGTGTGCACCGCAGCCCCCTCACTTACTTATTTAACAAAACTATTTTTATATCAGATAAAATGAGAACATTATACAGTACAAGTATAATTTTTATAGGGGTGAAGTCTATTATATAGATAGCTAATAGCTTAATTTGCATTTTGAGGATGACAAACTCTCTTTGAAGTTTGAATAACTAAGAAATCTAGGTTTTAATCAATATTGGACTTCAATCACAAGTGTCCTATGGGTGTTCTCTTTACGTGAAGTTTCCTAGGTAGAATGCTCTGAACCGCTCTTAGGTTGTACCATGAACAACTAAAGTTGAGCAAAAAGATTCACAAGACCCATGTCCAGAGGCCATATCTGTAGTCAGTGCCCATCAGACTAGAGGCCTTCAACCTCCCTCCTATTTTCTTCCATCCCCGGCAATCCCGCATGATGTCCTGTGTGTATCACGCCTCAATGTAATCACATTGTGGGGCCCACTAATCAGAAGAAACTGCAGATAGAAGGAGGTTCAAAGGTCTCTAGTAGATGGACGGGGGTCCTGGGAATCTCTTGAGTTAACTCTATTCACAGCACTAAAAATTGATCATATGGTTCAGTTTTTGTTGCAGAATTTGGAGCATATTTTCAGTGGGTTTTCCATATATTCACCTATTGCATTATTAAGGGAAAATGACAGTGAAAACCAACAACACAATCTGACATGCTATGGATTTAAAGTCTGGAATTCTGGTTGAGTTATGTGCAGATTCCACCATGTTGTGATTGTTCCCTTTGAGTTATTGATTTGCATTGTTCCTGGAGCATTATTCTTAGAGAGATCAGTATGGGCTGAGCATTCTGCCTTCTTGTGGACAAGTAGCCATTTCTACTGATGGCAGCTGAAGGAAAGTGCCTGCTGGCTATGGGCAAATGAGAATACTCCTATAGCCATTCAACCATTTATGCCTAACCAGATAAGAATGACTTAAGACAATGCCACTCCGTCCTAGTCAGCAGCCTGGCAATAAGAGTAACAACCTACCCTTCTACTCAACATATATTGGTCCCTTCAGCAAAGTCGTGGTAACAATATGTAGTCATCTAGTGTTTCTTTGGTTGGCGGGGGTTAGCTTAGCATAAAGGGCACAGTTGTTTATATAAGGCACATTAATTGTTATCAATTAGTGGAATTGCTTTTCCTCTTTGTGTAAATATGAATTACATACTGTATATTTTGAAAAGGATATGTTACTTAGAAGAATAACTCAAGATTATTTCTGACAATTAGTAACAGCACCAACAAACAGGATCGCTGAACCTGCAAATGACTGATTAAATATAACAAGAATACTAGTTGACTTCACAGTGTGTTACTCAGCTACATTTTCTGTATGATCCTGGGACAGTCTACTATTAAATCATTACATTCGTCCTGAGAACTGATCACAGTGATGCTCCTTAGCCAAGTGGGTGGGACTTAAAAATGTTTTGTCTTACTGCAGACAGGAGAGAGTGAGGAGGTTTCTGCTGCAGATAGTTGTGTTAAGGCCACTTTACATGCAGCGACATCCTAGCGATGTTGCTGCTGATCGCACCCGCCCCCGTCGTTTGTGCGTCATGGGCAAATCGCTGCCCGTGGCACACAATATCACTAATACCCGTCACATGTACTTACCTTCCAAGCAACGTCGCTGTGGCTGGTGAACAGCCTCTTTTCTAAGGGGGCGGTTCGTGCGGCGTCACAGCGACGTCCACCGGCAGGCGTCCAATAGAAGCGGAGGGGCGGAGAGCAGCCACATAAAAGACATGTCCACCTCATTGCTGGAGGACGCAGGTAAGCTATTGTTCCTCGTTCCTGTCACACGTAGCGATGTGTGCTGCCTAAGGAACGACCAACAACCTGCGTCCAGCAACGATATTTGAGATTTCAACGACGTGTCAACGATGAACAATAAGCTGAGCATTTTTGATCGTTGGCGGTCGCTCGTATGTTTCACACGCAACAACGTTGTTAACGAGGCCGGATGTGCGTCACGAATTCCATGACTCCAATGACATCTCGTTAGCGATGTCGTTGCATGTAAAGCAACCTTTACAGCCAGACTCGGGATTGTGGGATGAGGAGGTGACTGATCCTCTGAGACACACAGAGGAACTATTTTTCTATATTAAAGTAGGGCATTACTGGGATTTTTTTTATTTTTTTGGCTATGCGTGCACTAGGTGTTTTTTACCGCGTCTTTGCACGTTTTTCGGGTGCGTTTTTGTTCAGAAAACTGTATGATTTTGCTTCACCAGCAAAGTCTATGATTTTTCATTTTTGCTGTCTGCACGCAGCGTTTTTTGTTTAGCTGCGTTTTTGTGGTGCCCACAAAATTGCAGCATGTCAATTATTCCTGCGTTTTTCACCTTTTTTGTGCATTTTCTGCTTAGTGTTCCTTTAATTCGGCTTCTTTCCCAGTAAATTCTTCTTTATTCTTTCCGCTGACCACACTCAGTTTAGCAGGTGAGTCCCAAGTGAACGCCAAGTTCTCATCTACTCTACAGTCCCTTTTTTTATTTCATAGGTCATGCCAAACCTTTGTACTGACCAGTGCTGATGTTCTAAAACAAAAGAACGCGATCAATTATTAATTACATATTCGTCTTTGGAGTTTGTCAGTAGGATTCTGACCCTAACCGTCCCACCTTTCTGTCCCCCTAATACAGCAATTCTGTAACAAAAAGAAATGATGTTGGCAAAATTGTGTCCTCCCTTATAGGATGCAGTTTATATAATATGGACAGATTACTACGGAATTATGAATAATGTCAGACTATCGCCACAATGATAGAGAGACCAGGTTTTATGCTTAATTCCATTTCTTATATAGAAATACACCGCATCATACATGAATAAGTGTTCAAAGGGAGAAAGCACAACTATAATAGCTCAGAAAACATTGCGCGGGAAGCAAGAATGTTGAAAATGGACTGAAATATGATCATTTCACATAGAGAAAATATGTTTTCCTTCCACAGCAAATATGTTTTGCCTACTAGCCCTCCCACAGAAAGCTGCCTGAGAGATTAAGAATAACGCAGCGCTTCTCTCCTGTGCTTTCAAGCTGACTTATGTTTCTTGTGTTGCATTTTGCATGCTTATTGATAGGACGCCTGTGTTATGAATAGGAACATGTGCGGGCTGCACGCTTTAAAAGGACTATAATTAATTAATGCTACTAGGTCTTCTATGTGCAACTCAGCAGAATCTATATCCATGTCAATTCATGTTATTATTTTTAATTCAAGAAGATTCATGGCTTAATATTACATAAACATTACCCACCCGGATATAGGATTTCTTATAATTTGTCTTTAAGGCCAAGAAATGCATTAAGATCGCTCAAAGGCCACCACAGCATTCCCTGATGTCCCCATGCTGAAAGACGCAGCAAGGGGACAACAGAGAGATAAAATACAATAATTGGAATAACCTCTGTGTCATTCTCATTATTACAATCCATTTATCCACTAATCGGTGCAAAAAGGATTTTTTTCAGTCAATTCTGCAAGTCAGCAGCGGAGCAAATTTTTATTTATTTGCAAATGTCTAGCCATTTATTTTAGGTTCTGCTCCATTATGCTGTGTTGTAATCATTTATGATACATTTTATGGGTCTGTTAGGTCTATGGGGGAACAATCAGAATTTATAATGGGTTTGGCAGATGTCAATTGTTTTTTTTATATTGAGAAGAACAGCGCGTCATGTGCCGTACTCCGAGCATCATAAAGAGATTCAACCATGATGGCAATGAAGCAACGGAGCAGAGGGACAAACCCATGACAAATCATCAAGGAAAAAAGAGAGTAGCTTAATTATTTGTTCAAATGGATGTAAATCAGAACGGATTGGTCATATCCATAGTGGATGTTGTAAAAAAGATCAGACACAACTCATTGTGAGCAGACCCACAGGCTGCCCACACACATTTGTTAACAATCTAACTCTAATCATCAGTGGCATAACTAGAGTCCAATGGGCCCAGGTGCAACGTTTGATCTGGGCCCCCCTTTAATCAAGGCCACTGTAGCATTCAATATCCTATGAAGACATACGAGTTGCCTCCCACATCCCCTTTATTGTGTACTAATGTCCCCCCATCCTGACCACATCCTGGAGTATAGCCCCATCCTGGTATATGTCCCCATCATGTCCCCATCTGGGTATATAACCCCATCCTGATATATGTCACTGCACCCTGGGGCCAAGTCACAGTCGCAATCCCTGTGACCAAGATTGTTACACCCCTGCTTATCACATGTGGTTATACAGTATGTCTAGTGCTTTGCTGGAGGTTTCACCTGAATCCTCGGAAAATAAGATGCAAATATATTTTTTTATTTTCAACACTTTCCATTTATTCAGATAGGAACAAGAATGTAATCTAATAAATCTTTGTGGTCTTCTGAAAAGACGGACACCACCGGAAAAAAAAAAATTCATTTGTAGAATTGAACTCAATGCAGATAAGTTGAAAGAAAAGTGCATGGCACCTTGTGTAATACACACAAACAAATGGTGGAATATCAATGGAATAGAGTTCCCAACAGGAGGAGTCTCACCTTCTAGTGTCCATAAGTATGTTACCATATGATGAGGAAAAGATCAAGCTAGAAAGTATTGTAATAAAGCATAATTGGTTTTTTTTCCTATTTTTTTTCATACAATAGAGCAAAAAATGCAGTGATGTCTCTACAATAGCTTTACATTTCTGGATGGCAATACCCTTAATCAGATCTGTACAGAATAAAACACATTTCATCCAACATGTTACCTATACCTAAAAAAGGTGTCATTATGTGATCAGGAAGAGTTTGGAAAACATGGAGAGGATCTGCAATAGTAACCATAAAATGATGATTAAAAAAATTGTAATAAAATGCAGAAAATTTACAAATGGATGAAACCTAGATAAAGTGTCATTTGTATAAATTGATAGATGGCAGATATCTATGTTAAAGGACAACCCCTTCTGATTCTACATGTTTCCCCTAGGTAAAATAAAAAAGCCTATACTCACCTCCGTGGCCGGCACTGCTCTAGCGATGGTGGTACTCGGGTTGCTGGGGCTCACATTATGTTGTGACATCACATGAGCCCCACATCCAGTCAGGTTTGGTTTCCCCGCCTTCGGACAACCGAGTTAATCAACAGGAAGTGAGTGTTGTGGCTACAACTCACTTCCTGTTGATTGCTCCTGTGTCTGAAGGTGAGGAGACAAAAGCCTGCGGTGATTTGCCTCAGGGCTCACACAAGCCTGGACACCTGTGGAACTGCGCTGGCCCCGGAGATAAGTATAGGCTTTTTTTATTTTACCTGGGGGAAACAATTGGAATCAGAAGGCGCAGTCCTAGTAGTGGACAACCCTTTTAATTCATTTTGTAAAGTTTATGCATTTTATATTTTTATTCAACAAACTGCATCATCCTCATCTCTTTTTGACAGCTATCAATCGTCTCCTGGTTTTGAAAACTCCTGACCACGAAATGGTGCCTTTTTTTGGGTATAAATAGCCTATGGGATGGATGGTGTTTTATTCTGTGCTGGTCTGATGAAGAGATATTGACACTTTCTAGATTAACGCTTTCCTTATAATATGGTGAGAGTGTCCTTAAAGAATATTTTGTAACAGATACTTTCTCATTGCACTCTATGACTCCATTTGGGGGTTCCGTCTACATTTCATTTTACATTTTTCAGGAATTCAAATGGAGCCCCCGGCAGAGTCATATATGTACTGAATAAATGCAGTGTGAACAGGCCTTTATGAGAGCCTCTTAACTGTCCTCCAGCAGAAAATGTCAGGGAGGACATGGATCAGTCGTGCAATATTTCACCTGCTTATCCTTTAACCTGTAAACAGGATTATTACGTTGCCACTCATAACCAGTAATGTGATGGGTATATCTAATATTAAGTGTTAGAAAAATGTCAGGATACAAGCCATTCTTCAGATAAAATAGACACTCACATAGAAGGATATGACAGTCTATATCAGAGAAAATCAATTAGTGATGAAAGTGGAATCACCACATCCAGATAAATAGTACAAAGAACCTTAGTATGATATTAAATTAGTCTTACAAAACAGTGTTATTAAATACATGGCTGCCAAATCAAAGAAGAAGACATGAAAATAAACTCCTTATATATTACTGTTACCTATGCTCACCAATCACAGCTGCTAAAAATTGGGACTGGCAAAAATACACACAGGCATAGAATTGTTAGAGTGAGTTAGGGCGGCGTTACAAGCAATGATTTATCGTGCGATCGCATGAGTGATCGAACCCGCCCCCCATCATTTGTGCGTCACGGGAAATTCATTGCCCGTGTCGCACAAAGTCGTTAAACCCCAGTCACACGTACTTACCTCGACGTTGCTGTGGGCGGCGAACACACACAGTGACCACCCAATAGAAGCGGAGGGGCGGAGATGAGCGGGACGTAACATCCCGCCCACCTTCTTCCTTCCTCATTGCCGGCAGGATGCAGGTAAGTTGTTGTTCGTCGTTCCCGGGGTGTCACACGTAGCGATGTGTGCTGCCACGGGAATGACGAACAACCGGCACGCAGAAGGAGGAACGACATTATGGAAATGAACGACGTGTCAACGAGCAACGATAAGGTGAGTAATTTTGCTCGTTAACAGTCATTCGGAGGTGTCACATGGTACGACATCTCTAACGATGCCGGATGTGCATCACGAATTCTGTGACCCCGACGACATATCGCACGATATATTATACCATGTAACATCGCCCTTATGAGGGCCAAATGCTATGCTATTAGTATAGTCACCTTTAAAGGGACTTTTCCAGTCCTACAAATGTATTGCATATCTACAGAATATAGAAACCCAAGTTAAAGAAGAAGGAAGCTCCCGTGACCAAGCCCTTTGAGTTCCTGTTTCGGGGAATGGTTTTGGTCACAGTGGCCATAGCTGCAGAAATCATACATTTATCATCTGTCTAGGGAATAGGTGATATATTTGTTGACAGGCCCTTTCATGTATAAAGAATCTGCTGTTAATCTTTCCAACTAATTCCTCTTGAGATTACAAAAAGTCAGTCCATGACCGGGAGTGGCTTGTTTCCATCACTTTACTAAATATCAACATGCTTGGCTGAGCAGATCATGCATGTTTATGGGAATTTTGGAAGAAATAGTTATTGGCTGAAGAAGAATCCAGCAGACAGCTATTATATGTGTATGGTTGGGTTTAATTTAGTGCGAACTAAACTTGTTGATTAGTTTTCTCACTTTGTTCATGTAGCCAGACTGAAGAGATAGCCATACATCCTCCAGCGATGAGTTAAGCCATGGCTGGTGCTCAAACCAGTGGCTCACTTATTGACCGGTTTTGGGATCATTCTGGCTGAAGGGTTATCTCAGGCAACGAGATTGTGATCAACTCTGATTAGATAAGATTACTTATCTCTATCTGTGATCAGAGCTGCATATTCTCATCTTTCACCGATACTGAAATCCTTTCTGACTTTTGAATCCTGAGAATAAACTCTCATGAGTCTCAACTTCAGATTCCACACACCGTATTATGAGCTCTTTTTCTGAACGCTCTGACATTGCTTTCCCATTCAATTGCATGACAATAGATTGTACATATCCCATTTATTATCACGTCTTCAGTACAGACCATCGGAGAACTCTTTCTTACGGCTATGAATGGTACAAACATCAGCTTTATTGTATATACTGCATGTAAGAAAAATGGTCAGAAAACTATTGTTACAGAGTAATCAAGAAACAGATTTTTTTCTAATTCTATTTTATGCCAGCAACAGTCAAAGCTTTCCATGATCTTTAATATCACATGCATTAAAGGGGTTAAACTTGTAATCACAACTTATCCATATATCCTCATTAGGATTTGCCCCTACTCACATTGGCATAACATTCACCTTACATTGTAAAGACAGCACATCGGCTCAGTCAGTGGTTGCTTGAGATGTGACATTTTACCACTGGGAATGGGGCATTGCTTACGGTCAACCCCCACCCCAAGAAAAACAAAAAACAAAAACAGGAGAAACCCCTAAAATGACTGTTATCCTTCTCCCTGGTGTCTTGAGGAGTTTGGCAATAAAATCATGCTCCAATGGAGAGGAATTGTTGTATGGTACTTTGGTTCTTTACCAAAATACAAGATCAATGAATACATGTCCCATTCACATGCGTCAAAAAAATATCAGGCGTGGTTTAGAGCATGCTAATACCTTTCTTAACCTAAGCATGCTGTATATGTTTGTGGATTTACCACCGATATTAGTATTCAGCTCTCTCTCAGAACAAAAATGAAAACTACCTTGTTACCCTGTAAGTCAATGTTCGACCCCCTTATTGAGTCTTGCAAACATGACTATGGATAATAGCCATCATTGACTTACAATGGCTGTCTGTGTTCTTTCCTTCGCAGACAGCAATAGTTAAAATATTTTTTCTGATCAAGCATTGATAATACAAATTAAAGAAAGCAAAAAGAACGCACAGCCCTAAATACTAACACCAAAGATAATAGAGGATGCTAAATGCTAAGCAATATACATGGAACCATAAAAAAACAGCGCTTAGCATATATAGACAGCACTCACTCAAAATAATAAAATTATATAAATTTTTATTAGTGAACGTAGATTAAAAACAATCCATACAAAAACACACACATCTATATATATAAAGCTGAATGTGTGTATGTATGTGTGTGTATATGTATGTCCGGGATTGGCATCTGCACCGTCGCAGCTACAGCCACAAAATTTTGCACACTCGCACGTCTGGACCCCAAGAGCGTCATAGGCTATGTTGTGAGGTGAAATTTTAACCCCATGTGTCCCAATTTACCAATCAATTTTGCCTCTATCTACATAATGGGGAAAAAGTGAAACGAAAAGTGTATCCGCACCGTCGCATTTACAATCACAAAATTTTGCACAGGCACCTCATGTGACCCAGGGAACGTCGTAGACTATGTTTTGACAGGAAAATTTAACCCCACGCTTTACAGTTACTCTCCAAAAACATGCCTTCATTAAAGTAAATGGAGCGTGGAACTACAGGTTATTAGTAGGAGCTGTGAGTGGTTTCTATAGGAACAAAAGACATTCATAGTATAAGACGTTTATATGTGAGGTAATAAGATGTCGTGGGGAGACGGATAGAGAGAGACAGAGGGAGACAGACAGAGAGAGACAGACAGAGACAGATAGGGAAAGAGACAGAGAGATAGAGACAGACAGGGAAAGAGACATACAGAGACATACGGTGAAAGAGACAGACAGAGACAGATGGTGAAATAGACAGACAGAGACAGACGGTGAAAAAGACGGACAGAGACAGACAGGGAAAGAGACAGAGAGAGACAAACCTGGAAAGAGACAGACCTGGAAAGAGACAGACCTGGAAAGAGACAGACCTGGAAAGAGACAGACCTGGAAGGAGACAGATGGGAAAAGAGACAGATGGGGAAAGAGACAGACAGACATGCAGACAGGGACAGAGACAGGCAGACAGGGAAGGAGGAGACAGCCAGAGAGACAAAGATAGGTGGGGAAAGACACAGACCTTGATAGAGACAGACAGGGAAAGAGACAGAGAAATAGAGACAGACAAAGATGGTCAGACACGGAAAGAGATAGACAGGAAAATACACAGACAAAGAGACGGGGAGAAAAGACCTGGAAAGAGACAGATGGGGAAAGAAACAAAGAGACAGAGACAGGTAGACGAGGAAAGAAGCAGACGAGGAAAGAGGCAGACGAGGAAAGAGGCAGACGAGGAAAGAGGACCTGGAAAGAGGCAGACTTGGAAAGAGACAGACCTGGAAAGAGACAGACCTGGAAAGAGACAGACCTGGAAAGAGACAGACGGAGCACATTAATTGGCTAATTTAGTTAAATCTGTGTGGAATATCTGTGGTGTTGAAATATATGTTGTGAAATGCCTCTATTAGCTTAGTTTTTGCCTTTTAATAATTACATTTATATCTATTTGTTTTGTGGCTTTTGTGTGCAGAATACATATTTGTTAATACATTCTATTTTGTTAACGGGAGTTATTAACCCGGGTGAAGCCGGGTAGTACAGCTAGTATATATATATATATATATATATATATATATATATATATATATATATATATATATATATATATATATATGTACAGTTAGGTCCAGAAATATTTGGACAGTGACACAAGTTTTGTTATTTTAGCTGTTTACAAAAACATGTTCAGAAATACAATTATATATATAATATGGGCTGAAGTGCACACTCCCAGCTGCAATATGAGAGTTTTCACATCCAAATCGGAGAAAGGGTTTAGGAATCATAGCTCTGTAATGCATAGCCTCCTCTTTTTCAAGGGACCAAAAGTAATTGGACAAGGGACTCTAAGGGCTGCAATTAACTCTGAAGGCGTCTCCCTCGTTAACCTGTAATCAATGAAGTAGTTAAAAGGTCTGGGGTTGATTACAGGTGTGTGGTTTTGCATTTGGAAGCTGTTGCTGTGACCAGACAACATGCGGTCTAAGGAACTCTCAATTGAGGTGAAGCAGAACATCCTGAGGCTGAAAAAAAAGAAAAAATCCATCAGAGAGATAGAAGACATGCTTGGAGTAGCAAAATCAACAGTCGGGTACATTCTGAGAAAAAAGGAATTGACTGGTGAGCTTGGGAACTCAAAAAGGCCTGGGCGTCCATGGATGACAACATTGGTGGATGATCGCCGCATACTTTCTTTGGTGAAGAAGAACCCGTTCACAACATCAACTGAAGTCCAGAACACTCTCAGTGAAGTAGGTGTATCTGTCTCTAAGTCAACAGTAAAGAGAAGACTCCATGAAAGTAAATACAAAGGGTTCACATCTAGATGCAAACCATTCATCAATTCCAAAAATAGACAGGCCAGAGTTAAATTTGCTGAAAAACACCTCATGAAGCCAGCTCAGTTCTGGAAAAGTATTCTATGGACAGATGAGACAAAGATCAACCTGTACCAGAATGATGGGAAGAAAAAAGTTTGGAGAAGAAAGGGAACGGCACATGATCCAAGGCACACCACATCCTCTGTAAAACATGGTGGAGGCAATGTGATAGCATGGGCATGCATGGCTTTCAATGGCACTGGGTCACTTGTGTTTATTGATGACATAACAGCAGACAAGAGTAGCCGGATGAATTCTGAAGTGTACCGGGATATACTTTCAGCCCAGATTCAGCCAAATGCCGCAAAGTTGATCGGACGGCGCTTCATAGTACAGATGGACAATGACCCCAAGCATACAGCCAAAGCTACCCAGGAGTTCATGAGTGCAAAAAAGTGGAACATTCTGCAATGGCCAAGTCAATCACCAGATCTTAACCCAATTGAGCATGCATTTCACTTGCTCAAATCCAGACTTAAGACGGAAAGACCCACAAACAAGCAAGACCTGAAGGCTGCGGCTGTAAAGGCCTGGCAAAGCATTAAGAAGGAGGAAACCCAGTGTTTGGTGATGTCCATGGGTTCCAGACTTAAGGCAATGATTGCCTCCAAAGGATTCGCAACAAAATATTGAAAATAAAAATATTTTGTTTGGGTTTGGTTTATTTGTCCAATTACTTTTGACCTCCTAAAATGTGGAGTGTTTGTAAAGAAATGTGTACAATTCCTACAATTTCTATCAGATATTTTTGTTCAAACCTTCAAATTAAACGTTACAATCTGCACTTGAATTCTGTTGTAGAGATTTCATTTCAAATCCAATGTGGTGGCATGCAGAGCCCAACTCGCGAAAATTGTGTCACTGTCCAAATATTTCTGGACCTAACTGTATATATATATATATATATATATATATATATATATATATATATATATATATATATATATTACAACAATCAATCTCAAGTCTGTTTCCCAAGAGAGTACATATATTTCAAACTGTGTGAGAAATAGTCTCTAACAATAAATAGATATAATAATAAATGCCATAATAAAGTATTATGGTAGAATAGTTTAAATGGACTAAATATAGTTTAACCTATAGCATCTAGAAAACTTCCACATACACTAAGAGGAGCCCATTAAAGGACCCACAGTATAATAATAGACAGTGATGGCACAGCTAAAATGAATGGCATAGAGGCAGACAGAGTACTATACAACCTGACCCAACGTGGTTAAACTAAGATAGTTTCATCAGGGGTAAAAAGGTGTGTGCATACACAAATAGTCTCTTGAAAACAGTTCCCCTCTTAAAGCTGCCCCAATCACTGAAGTCTAATGCTATGGAAGATATCTGGAGCAACTCCAAGGGAAATAGCAAAGAATGTTTCTCTAGAAATCAGCATTTTAGGGTGTTATTAGAGATGAGCAGAACCATGGAAGTTCGATTCGGCGGGTTCAGCTGGACTTTAGAAAAGGTTTGGTTCAGGACCGAAACTTGACCTGAACACCAATAGAAGTCACTAATTGGGCAGTTCAAGTCTCCACCCACATAAAGCCAGCCATAAACAGATCGCTTTTGGGGGCAGGTGGGTGGGGTATTTCCATTTTGTTTGGTGCACACTACATCTGATCATGCTGTTGTTACCCCCAGTGGGAGCCACTCAAACATTGCAAGCAGCTCACACTGGGACGACTACCGAGTGTACTTGAGCACAACAATACGTAAACCCCCCGAACGCCAAACCAAAGTTTTGGGTTTTTTTTAAAGTCTGTGTTGTATACAAGCACCTGACACTCCCCAACAGGGCTGTGGGGCACTCGGAACTGGGCCAGTTCTACTGGGAGGTGGTCATGGTGGCAGGGCCCGACTTCATAATCCTGGCGGTGTTGTTAATCAAATTGGGGAATATCCTGAGCCGGTTTCCGCAGAACCTGTGTTGGGATGCTCTTCTGCCTAATCCCCTGGCCCTCTGTGGTCTCCTTTTCAGTGGATTTGCGTGTGGTTGTGGATTCGGCACATGAATTACCTCAGCCTCCAATTTTGCTAGCTGAGCCTTGAAGTTCTCCAATAGTTTAGGGGCCGGGCCCCTTTGCGGCCAATTCCCTCCACACTGGTAAGTTGGCTGTGGATGCGATCCCACGGGTGGATTTCTCACTTCCCGTGGCTCTAGGACCCCTTCTTCCTTTTCTTCCACCTGGCCCTAGGACGAGCTCCTCTGGCTCCAGTCCCCAGGACCTCTCCCCACTTCCAACTTCGTTTCACACTTTGTTCTAAGTGTCCACCCACTAACTAACCCCACCTCCAGACAGGCTCCGGAACTGTGCTCTCCCTAAGGAGAAACTTGCCCTAACCATGGCCTGATGGAGTGTAAC